>NW_011494633.1:3780571-3800542 GCF_000754665.1 Bison bison bison | reverse complement strand
GGGTGCTGGATGGAGGGAGGGGGCATGTCAGGGAGCTCAGGAGGAACCCAGGCCGGGACCGCTTGGGGAACCGAGAATGGAAGGGGGTTCTGGGATGGAAAGGAGAGAGGCTTTGAGGCGGGAGGAGGGAGTTTGTGGTGGGCCGGGAAGACAATGGGCTGACAGTGTGAGTGACCTGGCTGTTGTCTCAGGTACTCCCGAGGGGTGCTCTCTCCAGGCCGCCATGTTCGAACACGTCTCTACTTCACCAGTGAGAGCCACGTGCACTCCCTACTGAGTGTCTTCCGCTATGGGGGACTTCTGGATGTAAGGATCTTCCTTTTTCCCTCAGCCTATGAGCTTCCTGTCCCAGCGTTCTTTTACTCTCCTCCTCATTTTTTTCACTGCAAGCTTCCTCTAGTTTCCATGTCTCCCTGCCCATTTGCTGATGCCCTCGTCCTTGGGCACTGGCCCACCTCTTCTCGCATTTGGCAGGAAACCAAGGATACACAGTGGCAGCGAGCTTTGGCTTATCTCAGTGCCATCTCAGAGCTCAACTACATGACCCAGATTGTCATCATGCTCTATGAGGACAACACCCGGGTGAGGAGCTAACAGGGCAGGATGAGGAGGGGGCCCCTTCTTTCTCCTCCATCCCCTTTTAGGGGAAAACTTTCTTATCCTTAGAATCTGTGGAATCCAGTTACGTGTGGTGTCTAAGTGCAGCACGCAGAGCGTGTCCAGGAGGTTCCCCCTGGAATGAAAGACATGGTCTGGGTTGATGTTGAGTCAGAGAGATACCAGAGAACAGAGCTCTGACATTAGGGAGGGCATGGAATTTGAACGGTGTTATAATGAGAAAAAATAATGTTTCTCCTCTCAAACAGTTACACATATACCTTATTCACCTGGCTCCCCAAAGATACCTTTAAATGTGCTGCTGTGTGTACTGTAGCAAAGCTGAATTCCTGTAGGAGATGGTTGGGGGGGATTCCCCATTCTACTTCCATTGTAGAACTGGAAGTTGGAAAGTCACGTGGAGGTGAGGACATGAGGCTCCCATGAGACTAGACTGTGGGGAGCTGTTACTGTAGAGGAGGGTGAGACACTGAAACCTCAGCCCTCCCTAGGAGGATGTGACCTCTTGAGTTTCTCCATCATCCCTGCCTGGTCTTCCACCACCATACTCAGCTTCGCTAACTTCCCCTTCCTCTGGTGATGCCCCGTAGGATCCCTTGTCGGAGGAGCGGTTCCATGTTGAATTGCACTTCAGCCCTGGAGTGAAAGGTGTCGAGGAAGAAGGCAGTGCCCCCACTGGCTGTGGATTCCGTCCAGCCTCTTCTGAGGTGGGTCAGAGTGCTGGGATTTGGGACGGGAGGATTTAGGAACCAAGTGGTGGGAAACTCGGAAACAGTACAGGGAAGTTGAAAGGATTGGAGAGACTGGAGTAGGAGGCTGGAGGCCATTAACACCTCTCCCTTCTGTGCCTGCTGTTGGGTAGAATGAGGAGAGGAAAGCAGACCAAGGCAGCGTGGAGGACCTGTGCCCTGGGAAGGCATCAGATGAACCAGACAGAGCATTGCAGACCTCGCCTCTGCCCTCTGAGGGCCCCGGCCTCCCAAAGAGATCACCCCTCATTCGTAACCGCAAAGCCGGCTCCATGGAGGTAATGGGAGGGGCCTGGGAGAAGGAAGTAGTAGAAATGCTCATGGGACAATATCTGTGAATCTCTGAATCCCTTCAGTGGAATTCTCGGGACCTTAAGCAGAGTCCTCCTGCCCCTGATGTATATGTAACCCTTAATGTCACTTTCACAGCTGGTCTCCCCATAAAGCTCCTTTAAGCTGGAGGCTCCTTCTGAGATGCTGGTGAGGGCCATCTGAGAGACAAGGACTTCAAGAGATGAGATTGAGGAGGAGGCCTCTGGATGCATTTGAAAAGGCAGTTCTTTAAAAGAAAATGAAGAGAATGTAATAGAAACAGCATGAACTCTGGGCTAAAATCTCTTTTGATAGATGCTGTGTGACCTTGGACAGGCAGCTTCTCCAAGCCTCAATTTTTTTCATCTGTAATATATGAATACAAGTAATACTCATCATCATATAGATGTTCAGTAAACAGTTGGCAATGAGGACAATCAGATCAGATCAGATCAGTCGCTCAGTCGTGTCTGACTCTTTGCGACCCCATGAATCGCAGCACGCCAGGCCTTCCTGTCCATCACCAACTCCCGGAGTTCACTCAGACTCACGTCCATCGAGTCAGTGATGCTATCCAGCCATCTCATCCTCTGTCGTCCCCTTCTCCTCCTGCCCCCAATCCCCCCCAGTTGATTAAAGGCCAAGCCCTCTCCATCTTCTTGCTGTCTTGGGTAAATATTATGGCTCTGATAGTAGTAAATATCACTTTACTAAAAATGGCACTTTCATTTAACCCCTTTAGAGTTATCTATACTCTCATTTCAGAAAGGGAATCAAGCCTGGAGTTCTGTCTGTCTCCCCTTTGGTCGGATGAGGTTTATCAACCTGGGCCTGTGTTCTGCTGTGCTTGGAGTTTGTGTCTAGCTCTGGTTCTAGCCTAGAGGAAAGGATTTTTGTAAATCTTACATTTTATCCTGGGGTAAAAACCAAAGTTTTGGTCTTTTCTTCCTGGAGAGATCCTTTCCTTCTTTGGCTCATTGACACTCTTTGACCCCATGATTTAGCCCTGTCTCAGGACCATGACTGGTGTGGGTCCTGCTTTGACAGATGAATCTGTTCACTTGGTTTGGTACCAGTTATCTGTCTTAGAGGAACTGGCCTTTCCATTTTGAAGTATGTCAGAAGAATCTATGATTAGCTTACATAGGTTCAGCCAAAGGTTCATGGTTCAGATTTTGGAGAAGACAAACTACAGCCTCTGTCCTAGACTCATCTTTTTCTTTCTGATTACATTAAGGTGGATTTGAGGTCATGAATACTCAATTTCTTTAGGTGGGGTATGTATCATTCACTCCTTAAGATATGTTAACTTAGTATCCACAGTACATTAGAACCCTGCCGACTCATGTGGGTAGACCACTTGGACAGAATGACATATAATTGTCAAGTAATAGACTTCTCCACATCCAGTGTCTTCTCCATTCACGTCAGCTCCTCTGGCACTGTTGTGCTGGACCCCCTTTTCTTCTGATTTAAGCAGTCAAGAGACATAGGCAAAGCAGAGCTCCCAGTGTGTTATCTTCCCGACTTGATGAAATTGATTTCTTTCTTTCAGGCTTACAGGAAGCTTCCTGTTGTCATCAGATTTCTATCTCTCAGTTACTGGTTCTTCTTGTACCATGGCTCTTCAGGCTGATGGTTGCCCAAGATATGCTCCTCAGCTTTGCAATAAAATCTTCTCTCTGCTGCTTGTTCATGCAGCCTTTTCATAGTAATAGTTCCTCTCCTTGTTTTATAAATATAGGCATCAGTAGTCTTTTTCTTATCAACTATGACCCTTCTCTTCGTCCCTTCTTCTCTTATGTGTTTGGACTGGTTTAGAATTTAAAAACCTGTGACCTTCACAGCAGCCATGCCCTAGGTGATCGTCCTCTCTGGCCCTACAGCTGTCTCTGCCCAGTGGGCATTAAGGCTTTGGAGAGCCTGGGGTGTGAGGAGGCATGGCCGGTTTTCCACTCGGCCTGATTGCAGGTCATGAACATTCAGTGCACGGGGAGCCTGGACCTAATCCCCTTGAGGGGAGGGCACCACCAGAGGTCAGGGGACCTCCCCTGGCCTTCCCCCACCATCAGCCTACAGTCCCGGGCTGTGTCCACCATGCACTTGGCCTCCTGCGGACACGTGTCCCTGTGTACCTCGTCTTCCTTGATTGCCCTTGTCTTTGCCTTCTGGGACTTAGGGACTCAGAACGCTGCTGAGGAGGGTGTGTGCTGGGGGTTGTGTGACTGAACTCTTGTAGGCTTTTTGGAAATTCATTTCATGTCTCTAGGAGTGGAGGGGAGGGCTTCTGGTTCAAATAAGAAACTAAGTATGGGGACTTCTTATGGTCCAGTGGCTAAGACTGCATGCTTCCAGTACAGGGGGCTAGAGTTCAATCCCTGGTCACAGAAGTAGATCCCACATGCTGCAATGAAGACTGAAGACCTAGCACGATGCAACTAAGACCCAGTGAAGCCAAATAAGTTTTTTTTTTTTTTAAAGAAAGAAACTAAGTATGGTTGCTGTAACCACAACTGTCCCGTGGAAAGAAGTGGGCATGGGCAGGCTTTACTTCTTACTGTGGCTGAGCTATTGTGATGGGCTTTCTGAGTTCTGCGGAAGGATATAAAGATGAAGGAACCGTGCCCTGCTGAGAACTGAGAATGGTTGACTAATGGTTTCTCAGATTTGGGATTGGAGGGCTGCAGGGACAGGCATTTTAGAAACAGAAGTACTTTCTAGTATAGAAGGGTTCCCTGGGCAGTTTCCTCTGTAAAACGCATTCTTAGACTTTGTATTCTTCTTTCCCACAGAAGTACTCTGGTTCTTAAACTTTATGACATTGCTTGGTTTCACAGGGGCAGGAACTCAGGGCCTGGGTTTAGACTTCTCCGCTGAAGTGTCTCAGTGTTCACACAGTCTTCTTTCCCCAGGTGCTTTCTGAGACCTCCTCCTCGAGGCCTGGTGGGCACCGACTCTTCTCATCTTCACGGCCACCGACAGAGATGAAGCAGAGCGGCCTAGGTATGGCTTTCCAGCATCTCTGACCATTGTTGGGAAGGGGTGTCTGTCTGTTCTTTAGAGTTTTATTGTGGGAAACCGTAGTCATGGGAGTTCGGGTCCTCTAGTTGGTGGAGTTGTTGGATGGGGCTGGGGAGGATGTAGTGGGAGAAACCATATTCAGATGTGAAGTTTGACCCCAGGTGATTGTCTCCATTCCAGGATGGTGTTTGTATTTTGGTTTTCTACACCAACCCCCATTTCTTTGACTGAGGGCATTTTTCTGGCTTCACTTCTTATTCCTTATCTGTCCCTTTAGTCTAGCCCAGACATTAAGGGTCCATAGAGACAGTGACCATTCAGAGTCATCAGAGACAAAGCTATAAACAGATGTACTTGTGAGCCCCCTCCCCCAACCCCCACCTCAACAGGGGTCATGTTCCTCATTTGGAAAACTTGCGCTATGTCTTCCTTTGAGACCTGTGTTTATTACATCCCTGCTCTGGCCCTTCCTACCTCCACGCCCTCCCCTTCATCATCTCCTAATCCTGTAATTTTTTTTCCTTCCTTCCTGAAAATTGAGGGACAAATCTGAGACTGGTGTAGTGGCAGAGGCTTCTCTCAGGACTTTGAGGGAATGTCTCTTGATTTTTTTGATTCCTGGAGAGGGGTGGAGAACATCATTCAACCTTTCCTAAGAACACAGACTACAGGAAGGACCAAGCCTAAGAGGGTATTGTATTCTTCGGGAGTGGGGAGTGGTCCTTGGGAGGGGCTATCTTTGGACAGTGCCCGTGAGCCAGGACCCAGACCTGGCAGTTAGACACATGTTGTGGGGTCTAGACTCTGTTTTTTCTATCTTGTCCCATTGTGCTGCTTTCATTTTTCTGTTACTTTTCTCTTTGGCACCTAATTTCCTGGCCCCCAAATGGCCAGCATTTGGACCAGCAAGGAGAAGAAGGGTTTGGGGGAACTTTCCAGGCTAATCGTATGGGAGTAGATTGTCTTCTGGAGCCCTAGAAAGAAGTAGATGGTTTGGTGCATGAAAAACAAATGACTAGTGTCTAGATCTGTGCTATGGAATTCTTTCCCCCAGAAGCCCCAGAAAAGACTGGGTTTCAGGTAGGCTGGGAAAGAGGATGGGTATGTCTGGCCCAGTTAAGAGGCAGTGCTGTCAAGAACAATGCAGAGATCTGAGTGCGGTGGACAGATGGTGGTGCTAAGGTACAGACTACCCGCTGAGATGATCCAACGCTGAGCAGTACAGCACTGGCAGGACTACACCAGAAAAATCCCCCAGTGGAGGAAGTGAATGTAGAACAAAGCCTGGGGGTGGTCTGGGATAGAGCCAGCCAGCTTCAGCTTCTCTGAAGAAAAGCAGACATTTAGCAATCCTTGTCTCTCTCTTGAGCTCTATCCTAGAGGTGGTTTGCACGTGAAATGTAGGAGAATATGCCACATAGAGGAATGGTGCACGGTTCCAGGGCAGAAGTTATTAGCCATCTGAACTTGTTGATATCTGTGATGACCCTGAAGTGTTGGGGCCCCTGAAAGCAAATCCCTTCTCTATGGGCTCAAAGGAAACTGACCTCCTCTCCCTCTGTCCATTTGCCATATGAATGTCAAGTTCCCACGCCAAACCTGGGGTCTTGGCTAAGATGGATCTAGAAGTGGAGGAGAAGATCCCACAAATTGCGATGTTAATCTTGTTTCCTCCTGCCCATTGTCTCTTTGTGGGCTGTAGTAGGTAGGAGAGGGGACCATGGAGGGGCCCAACCCTACTCTTGATTTGAGACATGACTCACTTGAT
Organism: Bison bison bison; assembly: GCF_000754665.1. Classification (NCBI taxonomy): domain Eukaryota; kingdom Metazoa; phylum Chordata; class Mammalia; order Artiodactyla; family Bovidae; genus Bison; species Bison bison. The sequence continues at coordinate 3,794,074 of NW_011494633.1, read as the reverse complement.
TTACTTGCTTCAGGGATTTTTCAAGTTTTGTTTACTCCTCTTATTGGCAAGAGGTCTCTTTGCTTTCTTTGAACTTACATTGTGAGCATCTGGCAATGAGCATAAGACTTACAAGACAACAAACTTTCAAGAGCAGAAAAAGCATGTGAGTTTTGCTGTTTTTCTGCTCATCAGGTTTTCCTGAGTAGGATGCTCAGCGGTTAGTAGGCATGTTCTACATAAATCACCTGAGCCCTCACATGCCTTTCAATCTGTGTCTATTTTCACTTCAGAAACAATGCTATGTTTCTTCCCAATGAAAAAAAAATCATTATTTCCTTTCTAACAATACAGTTGATCCTAAGAGTTAGGAGACCCGGATTATAGTCCAGCTTAGCTCTAAACAAACTGTATGACCTTGAGCAAATGACATCCTTTTTGAATCTCAGTTTCTTCATCTCTAAAATCAAGAGGTTGAACTGGACAATCTTTAAATCCATGCCAGCTTTAAAAATTTAGTGAGTCTCATACTTTCTTGGGAAAGGTAAAAAGGCTAAAGGAGAACAGAAGGGAGGGAATGTTGGATGAAAAACAGGGGGAATTGGAACTTATGAGAACTTGGTATTTGAGTTGACTACTCAAAACTTGGTTTCTAGTTCCAATCAAAGTTCTTTCCTTTCACACATATAAGGGACTCGATCTCTGGGTTCTTCTAACCCTATTTTGAGCATAAGGAGCACTGAATTATGTCTAGGGAGAGCAAGAGGAATCCACCTGTTCTTCGAACATTTCTGGGAGCCACCTAGAGAGCACAGTTTATCCCTCTTGAGTACCTCTTTGACGCCCCTAATATGACTAACCCTGTATTCGTAGTGGCCTCTTGTATCCGTCAAGCAGACTTTCGGGAGACTCCTCACTCTGCTTGCCCAGCGTGGCTATGGACCGTAGTGATAGCTGTCTGTGGTTGTGAGAGGTGGCCACTGGGTGGTGGCTCTGAATGATTATGTGTATGTGTGTCCTGATGTTGTCATGTGAAGTCGTGTGTACTTCTGTGCGGTAATTGCAGCTTTGCGTGGCTACTAATGCACTCCCGGCCTTGCAGGCTCACAGTGCACGGGGCTGTTCAGCACCACAGTGCTGGGTGGCTCCTCCAGCGCCCCGAATCTTCAGGACTACGCCCGCAGCCAAGGCAAAAAGCTTCCACCCGCCAGTCTGAAGCACCGAGATGGTATGTGGGTGGGTTTGGGGAGGGCAACAATTTTCTTCATGCGTCTGCCAGCAAAGACACAGCTCAAGAACAGTTCATGCTTAAATGGCACTGACACTGGCCTTATGAGTTTCCTGCATCAGTTATCGAGGGGAGAAAGAACCAGGACCCCCACCACCCCTCCATTTGCATTCCCTCTCGCCATACGAATACTACTTATTTATGCTTATCCCTTCATAATCTCCCACATACAGCCCTGCCGCATCAGTTTACCCCACCTTCGTATTCTTTCCTGGATTCTGGCCTTTAGGGGTAAGGACCAAAAAGGGCGACCCGTGGTCAGGAAGAATGAGTGATACCTTGAAAATGTAGGAGGTCAGGAATGGGGACGTTGTTCAGCCAAGGCAGGAAAAACAACCTGGGAAGAGATCGGGGGAAGGGATGAGAGTTTCTGCAAAGGTTTTTATTTCCGAATGACCAAAAAGAGGATGTGGTGGTGAGGTTAGGGCTGTTTGTGGGGCCTTATTGTGGTAGAGATGACACACGGATTCCTGAGAGGAGATTATCCAAAGGAAAAGATTGAAATACAGTAGACAGGGACCTACAGGGTGGGGGTGGGAGCAGATTGTTACTAACAGTGAAGAACAGAGTATGTTGTGAACAAATTCCAGAGCAGAGGGCGGGGACCGCGGTGGGTATAATCCCCGTGATGTCTTTTCTCCCCAGAGCTCTTGTTTGTCCCGGCCGTAAAACGATTTTCTGTGTCGTTTGCAAAGCATCCGACTAACGGTACGTTTGCTTCTGACTCAACGTCATTCCTCCTCACCATGTCACCGCCAGACATTTAACCTCTGAGTTCTGACACTGACTTCCCTCTCCCTCCACTGTGTTGACACCCTGCTGTCTCTGAATGAACCACTCACTAACTGTCCCTTCTGGGGTGTACTCCTTGTTGTGACAGACCTTAGCCTCAGCCGCAGCCTGGCTGCCCGATCCCTGGGGCAACTCAAGGTCTTACTTCTGTGGTCACCTTCATCCCCATTGTGTCACTTTTTTTCAGCATTGTCACCAAAACGAGTTACACCTCTTCCTTTCCCATCACATGACTGCCAGGCTTTGTACAAACATGATAATGGTTTCCCTTCTTAGGAAGAGAGTAGTATTTCCTGTATCATCCCCATTTCTTTTCTCTTTTTTTCTCCAACTCCTCAGCTTATATAATTTTGACCTTCCTATTTTTTTCACCAGTTCTTTTGTTGGAGTGGACAACTAATTTGCTTGTGGAACAATGCTGTGGTCCCCAGTTCCCAAGCCTACTCGTAAAGGGCATTAGTCTTGAGCATATTGTGTTCCATCTCTGTATTCCTGTCTCCCACCATTGTGTGTATTTTGTGTGGCTCTTGTGCTCCTGACATCTGCTTTATGTTACTACTAATCTAGGGCCTGGGCCTACAAAACAGGAGTCCAGATTGATATGGGATAAAAGAGAGAAAGAGAGGAGTAGGAGGTGGTAGGTTCAGGAAAAAGAATTGTGCCTTGAGGGTTTACACGTGGTTTCCATGTTGCCCCAGCCTCTCTGTAGCACTGTGGCCTCATAGAAGGGGAGGTAAAGAGGAGGATATCTACTGGGGATTCTGGGGGAGCTTAGGAATAAATCATATTTCAAGAATACTGAAAAAAAAAAAAAAAGAATACTGAAGAACAGGGTCTGCCCACTCTAAGGTGGGAGAGTTTAGAGATCTGTGTAAACCCAGACTGAAGGGCTGTGGTCTCATTTGTAGGATGTGGTGAGGAGCCCAGGACTTCACCTTTGCTTTATCCTTTGTATCCTTAGTTTCTCTCTGCAGTTGTATCTTATCTTCAAGGTAAATCCAATTTTGTTTGATATGATTTTCTTCTGTTCAAGAGCTAAGACTCTCTGAGGGAGGTGAAATTAGCCTGGCCTCCTGGCTGGAAGAAACTCCAGGTACTGATCACCTGCTCCTTAGCCAGTGGCAGCTGCTGGCTCTCAGCCAGTTCAGGCCATACCTCTCCACTCAGCACTGCTGGGGTCTCCCTAGTCTGACTAGTCTATACATTTTCAGTTTACACCCTACCCCCATCCTCTGCTCCCATTTGTGCCTGTGACAGGATCTTCCCATTCCGAGTGGCCTGACTGTGTGGTTAGCCTCAAGTTCTTCTGGCCTTCATGCCACAGTCATCTCCAGAGTATAACCTCATGCACCAACACTACGCCTGGGATTTGGACTTGGAGGCTTGTTACTTAGGGAGGGTACAGAAGATAGTACTAGGAACTTGGGCCCCTGACCTCAGAGCTAAATCACAACTCGCCTAAGTAATCTGTGAGAAAAGATCCAAATCCCCTAAATAGATCCTTAAGCCTCTGTATGTATCTCTAGTTTCCTGAAGCCTTGGTTAGCAGCTTTACCAATTGAAGAAAAGAAGAATTAATTCTACCAAAAGGAGGAGAGGAAGAAAGACCTGGACAATTACCATGCAGGAGAGTAATTTCAAGATCCCCTCCAATACCCTGCATGCATCTTCAGGGTTCTGCTGGCCTTTGTTCTTGCACTTGAGCTTGAAGGCTAAAGTGCCTGAGAAACCAGAATCTGGGATCTAGCAGAAATAGACGTGGAGTTCTTATGTCTCTTGCTTGAGATTATCTAGATTTAATTTGGCCCTCAAGACAATATGAGGGCTTTACCCCATGGCCAAATGTGACTGGACCGACCCAGCAATTACAGAGTGGATGCTCTGTCCACAATTGCTTGCAGCAGCTTAGTTCACAACAGTGTGCCAACCTACCATCCATCATTACCATCTCTTTGCCATGATGCGTGGCTTTGAAATAGCAGCTGGAGAAACTGGACCTGGCTTTGAGAAGGAGGCCAGGCACTGCTACTTCCTTGCTTTGTTAGGAGAACATCCCTCCGCCCATCCCTGCCTGTATTCCTGGTAAGCTGCCGTCACATCCTCTGCCTGCCTCAAGTATGGAAGTATGGCCCCTTACTAAACTGCACGCTGAACTTACCAAGGTGAACTAATATAGTGGGAAAGACACTGTGGCTCTCCCTCATCCAGAGCGTCAGTGTGCCCACCAGATCTGCCCAGCCCATTCTCTTCTAGGGACCCAGACAGTTGTGTGACCATGGATACAGAAATCTCTAGACATCCGAACTAGGGTCTTGGGAACCATAGTCACATGGGTCACCCTGTGGAACCCACCTCTGGTCTGGGAGTTGTGAGCAGTTGTTCCCACCATCCTTGATCCTACTTTCTGTAGATCCTATCATCAGTTTATAAGACCCTGTACCTTTTTAAAGGCTGTATTTGAACAAGAGTGAAGGATGATTAATCAGTATTGGCATTTTCACATATTGATTCCATTTTTTTACATGCTGTTTTAAAGGTCACCTGGTTTGCTGCTCATCTGTGTCAGCTGCCTAACACCATCCTTGTCTGTGGCTGGCTCAGAGTCTGGTCCAGAGGACCAGGTCTGAGTCTTTAGGAGCCATTTAGCTTCAGGCTTTATCTCGATCACCTATACCATTCTTGACCTTCTCCCAGTGACTTTGAATCTTTTCATCTCTATCCCAACCTTGCAAATACATTCATCTGAGAAGCGAGCCCTAACTAGGCTTTGTCCAAGAACGATCAGGGACACTGGAGTTCCCAGCTACAGAATGGCCAGCTCACCCAGTCCAGAAAGATGTGACTGCAGTCTGTAAGCACTGACTGAATTCTGCACAACAAGACGCGGGGGTGGGGCTGCTGCACGATGGGGTCTCACTTGCCCGTTCTTTTAGACTCAGCTCTTCCAGACTTCTCTTAGCATGATGCCAGTACTCTTCCCCGCTGCGAGGGCTGCCCCATGGCTCTGACCATGGCTCTGATGTCTCTGCTCCCCTCTTAGCTCACCTTGGAGCTGAATGGCCCTGCCTCCCAGGAGTGCGTCTGTCATCCAGCGCCCCCTCACTGTCTCTCCCTCTTCTCTCTCTTTATCTCCGTGCTTCCTGCTGTGGTCCCCCAGCCCCTCCAGAGCTGCTGGATGACCAGCACCCTGTGGTCCGGCTGCTGCGCGGTTTTTCCTCTGACTGCACGGGGGGCCGGCCGGTGTCCTTGGACGCCGCGCTGGCACATCACCTGCACCAGTGCTCCTACCACCTGCGGCTCTTCCGGAACTGGCTGCGCTCAGGCCAGGATGACCCCGAGTGCCTCTACGGTACCCCTGCCACTGAGCGGGCTGCCGCCACTGCCCTGGCTGGGACTGACTGCTTTGCTTCTTGCACTTCTGGCAGGAGCGCCCACCTGCTCCTTTCTCCTCTCTGCCCTGAGGTTATGCGACTTGCATTTAGTTGCTTGGATGGGATTGGGGCCAGGCTGCCTCGTGGCTGTAGTGCTGGCTGCTCATCCTCTTCCCACTCTCCTCCCTCACTGCCTCCTAATGTTACCTATTCCCGGTGCTATTCGGTACAGGAGCAGTCTCTTGCCCTGGAATCTGTTCTTATCTCTGTGATCACCTTCTTCAAATCCAGATGTTTCTCTAGCCACCCTGAGCATCTGGGGACTGTACCTCTCCTGCCCTCCTGCCGCTAATGGAGGCACAGAGGTTTCAGTTGTACCCTTGAAGTGACCAAGGGCCCAAGGTTAGAAGATGGTCAGGTATAATCCTTTTGAGTTATATAGGTTTTAATCATTGTCAGACTCTAGGCTATGTCTTGCATAAATGTTGCTGTCCTGCCTACCCTTAGTCCCTCTAAGGAACTATAAAGGAAACACAGGAAAGATGAGGGACTGAAAAAGTGGTTGAGATGTATGCTTCTTGATTCTTTAACGGGGACGTTTTTTCCCATCAGCAGGCCCTGAGATTAGAGTTGGTTCACCCTTCACCCTACATTGTAGATCTACATTGGAGTTGTTGGGTTCAGAGCAGAGAATCAGTATTTATTCTTTTTTCTAGGGGGTTTGCCTCATTTTCCTGAAGGAATAGAGAAATCCTAGCAAGTCTGGGGTTTGCAGTGAGAACAGAGGAAAGAAGCTTTGATGTGATGGAAATAACCAAGAAAGAACTTCCATCCCCCAACCTGTTCATGCATGTGGTTTTCCTGAGCTGAGCTTCACGTGTATTGCATGCCATCCAGCTTCCAAATATCCTAGCCTTTCTACCCACATCCGAAATCTGCATGAACCCCTCCTCAGGTCCCAAACCCTTCTCCTTAATCTGGTTCTCTAGTACGTGATCCCTGAAATCTGCTGTTTCTTCCCAGCTCCACGACTCCCTACCTCTCATTCAGACGTACAATTGCACCCCTTCCCTCTGGACCTTTGTTCTATTCCCCATCCACACCCCCCTCCACCCCCGAAAGTATAAGAAGAGTATGGGTGCTCACCTTATTGGGATTGTGTTGATTTTCCCATGGGACATTGCCGGCTTTCCATAGGAGGGTGCGAGGTGATTTCACTCACCCAGAGTTGGGGAATTTTTAGGAAATGACAGAAATAGACTCCCGTAGGGGCTCTAGAGTTCCCTTTCCCGAGAATCTGGGATATCCCACGCTCCAAAAGCCACAGACACTCCTGATGGTGCTCAGGGACTCTCCATGCTTCCTTGGCCAGTTGGAGTATATCCAGCAGGAATAACACTGACTTTGCCCATCTGTTTTCTAACAGGATTTGAGGGGTGCTCCATGGTGCCTACTATTTACCCCCTGGAAACACTGCATAATGCCCTTTCCTTGCGTCAAGTGAGTGAATTCTTGAGTAGAGTCTGCCAACGCCACACTGAAGCCCAAGCACAGGCGTCTGCAGGTATAGAGAATCCTCTTATCTTGAACCACTATCTCTGCCCCCACTCCCATGCTCCCCAGAGCTTGAGTGGTAAGTTAAAAAGATAGGCACTCCGAAAAAGTAGACTTAAAAAAAATGTTTAATTGCATAGGTCAACTCAAAAGCATAGAACTATCACTCCTTCCAAAGTTAATTTATAAATTTAATGTGATCTCAATAAAAATACTATTGTTTTTCTAAAGTCAGACAAACTGACTTTGAAGTGCTCATAAAACAAACAAACAAGAATAGCCAAGGAAATCTTGAAAAGAAGAGCAATGAAGGCATGTTGGCCCTACCAGATTGTAAAACATTTTATAAAACGTCTATAGTGAAAACAGTGTAGTATTGATACATGAATGGACAGAGACCAAGCAAACAAAATAGTAAGTCCAGAAATGGTTGAAGTTAGCATTTCAAAATACTAGGGGAAAGATAGAATTTAAGGAATGGAATTGAGACAATTGAATAGTCATTTGACAAAAATTAAAACTGAATCCATACTTCATGTTATATACCAGGATAAACTCCACAGGGTTCAGAGATCTGCAAGTAAAAATTAAACCATGCAGACTTCTCTGGTGGTTCAGTGGTTAGGAATCCTCCTGGCAATGCAGGGGACACAGGTTCAATCCTTGGTCCGGGAAGATCGCACATATCATGGGGCAACTAAGCCCATGGGCCACAGCTACTGAGCCTGCACACTCTAGAGCCCGTGCTCTCCAACAAGAGAAGCCACTGCAGTGGGAAGCCCTGCACTGAACTAGAGTGTAACCCCTGTTCACTGCAACTAGAGAAGGCTTGCATGTAGCGATGAAGACCCACCACAGCCAAAAATAATAAGTAAATAAAAATGGGGGAAAAAAAGAAGTGAAAAGACAGCCTATAGAAAAGGAGAAAATATTTGCAAATCATATATCTGATAAAGATCCAGAATATAACACTTCAACAACAAAAAGACAAGCAGAGACTTCCCTGGTGGCACAGTAGGTAAGAATCTGCCTGCCAAAGTAGGAGACACAGGTTCAGTCCTTGGTCTGGGAAGATTCCACGTGCCGCGGAGCAATAAAGCCCATGCACCACAGCTACTGAACCCATGCTCTAGAGCCCATGCTTCACAACCAGAGAAGTCATCACAATGAGAAGCCTGCATACCTCGATGGAGGGTAGCCCCCACTCACCGCAACACGAAAGCCTGGGCAGCAATGAAGACCCAACACAGCCAAAAATTAGTTAATTAAAAAGACAAACAACCCAACTTAAAAGTGAGCAAAGGACTTGAGTAGACACTTCTTCAGAGAAGATATACAAATAGGCAAGAAACACATGAGATACTGCTCACCCTCAGTGATCATTAGGGATATACAGATCAAAGTCACACCAACTAGGATGGCTATAATTTTAAAAAGGAGAGAAATAGAGTAAAAGCAAGCAGAAAATACGTGTTGGTAATGCCATGAACAAATTAGAATTTTTGTACATTACTGGTGGAAATGTAAAAGGGTGCAGCCTCTGTGGAAAACAGTTTCACAGTTCCTCAAAAACCTAAATATAGTATTACTGTTTGACTCAGAAATTCCCCTCCCTTCAGAAGAACTGAAAACAGGTACTGTAACAAAGATTTACACACAAAAGTTTATGGTGACACTATTCATAATAGTCAAAAGGTGGAAATGACTGAAGTATACAAGAATGGATAAGCAAAATGTGGTATATGCATATAATCTCATAGTACTGAACTATAAGAAGGAGTGAAGTACTGATACATGTTGCCATATGGATGAACCTCAAAAACATGCCAAGTGAAAGAAACCAGACAGAAAAAGTCACATATTGTATGATTCAATTTATATGAAAGATCCAGAACAGAGACAGAGAGCAAATTAGTGGTTTCCAGGGATTGAAAGTAGGGTAGAACGGGGAGTGACTTCTTAATAGATACGGGTTTTCTTTTTTGGGGGGAGGGGGCTGTGATGAAAATGTTTTGGAACTAGATATAGGTAGCAATTGCACATTGTGGATGCGTTAAAGGCCACAGAATTATATGCTTTAAGATGTTACCTTTATGTTATGTGGCCTTCACTTCAATAATAATAAAAATAAATCATGCAAGTACTAAAAGTAAGCAGGGGTGATGGTGGTAGATTCTTTTATCACTGGAAAATAAGGAGAGCCTAATTGTGACTCAAACTCAAATTTGGGAAACAGTAGGAAAAGATTATGATGTTTAAGTAATATAAACATTTTTTTTAATGTTGCAAGCCAGTAGCAGTATCATAAGCAAAGAAAAAAATTTTTTCTGCAATTTATATCACATTTAGGCTCAATCATCCTAAAATACAGAGAACTCTTACATGTCAGAAGGAAAAGACCAAAAGTGTGATTTTTTTTAAAGGATAGTTTACGAAGAAAGAAATGCAAGTGGCCATTAGATTTATGAAATGATGCTTAACCTCGGTCATAAGAAATGTGCAAACTAAAACTACACTGAGATATCATATCTCACCTATTAATTTGGAAAAAAATCCCAAAGTTTAATAACACAGTCTCTTGACAAGTCTGTCGCAAGAGAGGCAGTTCCATACATTGTTGGTGGGAGTGCAAAATGGTGCAACCCCTATGAAGGTAGATTTTGTAATATCTCAGAGAATTACAGATACAGTTACTTCCTTTTCTAATAATACAATTTTAGGAATTTATTCTGAAGGTATTGTTCACAAAGTTGAAATAACATTTGTATAGAGTTATTGGGACATTATTTATGCTGTTTATTATTATTTTTGGAAACAATGCAGAGGTTCTTCAGTGCAAGAATGGTTGAATAAACAGTGGCGTGTCCACTCAAATGAGTGCTGTGCCTCTGTTAAAACTAGTAAGGAAGGTCTGTTTTTTTTTGGTGGGGGGGGTATATGTGTCTTGATGTGAAGTAATCTCCAGGATATATTGTTAACTTAAAAAGTTGTGGAAGAGTGTTGATAGTACATTACCTATTTTATAATGAGGGAAAATAAAGGGAAAATATACATATTTGCAAAAAGAAATTCTAAAAGTAAATACCAGAAACTAATAAAATGTTTACTGCTGGAGAGCAACAGAAATGGAGCTGAAGGCATGAAGAAAAAGCAACTTCCTCTGAGTATGCCTTTTTATAAATCTTTGACTTGTGAACCTGTAAATGTTTTTCAGAATGTAAAACTAAATCAAAAGAAGCAAATCCCAAAATTGAAAAAGAAAAAAAAAGGAAAGAAATTACCCTAATTGTATATCAAAATAGTAATATAATCACATAGGGAAAATCATTTTTCAAATAAGTTTGAAGTACTGTGCTTTGACTATAAATCCTTTAGTGGAAAAAAAATGAGGATTATAAAATAATTATAATCCTCATTCAGTGATTTGTTAATAGTGAGGTTGATACTATTTTGTAACATATATGTCATATGCACACACACACACATATAATAGAGTAATGCAAATAAGTAATTATGTTCCTATTAGGAATAAGAATTTTCAAAGTAAGATAAATAAGATACAAGTAAAAATTCAAAAATATTTTTAAAGTGCTGTAATATTAAATTTGAATTGATAATATCAATATAAATTGTTTATTAATGCTTTTTGTAACTCAATGCATTACAAACAGTATCAGTGAGCTCTCTTAGCACCTAGATTTTGGTTTCCACATATCATCCCCCACTAAAAGCAACCAGGATTCCATGGTTGTATTCTTGGTCTAGGTCCATGTTTTTTAACCTTTTCTTTTTTTTTAAATCACATCCTATCCTATAGAGTATTTTTACATTTTTTCCCTCCAATCACTCCCCACCACATGAAATTTTAATACTACAGATTACTTTATATCTGTTAATGTAATGTCACCATTTGAGGGATTACAAACCAATGAAATATCTAAGTTTTTTCACTTTCACCAAGAACCAGTTTTATTGAGGATGCATTATCTAGGGCACGGAAAGCTCAAGGTGATCCTGAGGCATGCTGTAACAAAAACAAGGAAGCACTCAAGCCTGAATAGGCTCCCACTGACCAGAACTGGATTGTTTTAGTATTAAAAAGAATAACTTACTATAATCGATAAAAGTGCACTAAACATGTGAACATCCACAAGCTCATAATGAATCTTACAAGAAAGAGAACAAAGATAATAATCATCTGCTACTATTGGTGAATACTTTTTACCAACTCTTTCTTCTGAAAACTAATTAAAGGGAAATAAACCCTTATCCTACCTGTTCAGTAAGAACTGCAGTTTTAATGTAATCAAATGGTGCCAGTTGAAGAGAGAAAGTTCTTCTTTACAGAAAATATGCCAGCTAATAAATATAGAAGACTTAATAGAATTAGAAAATCACCACTTGACACTTGTAATAAAATAATTAAGGATCATCAGTGAATACTAACACAAAGAAAAGTCGAAAAGTCAGGTTCCACAGTGCCAAAGTATCATCTATAATCAGAAGGGGAAGCTTTTTCAATGGTGAGATCTTGTGAGCCCTATTTAAACCTCATTAGTAGACTTAGCCTCACCTACCAATTTCAGGAGATACAGGAGATGCTGTTTTGACCCCTGGGTTGGGAAGATCCCCTGGAGTAGGAAATGGCAACCCACTCCAGTATTCTTGCCTGGAAAATCCCATGGACAGAGGAGCCTGGCAGACTACAGTCTGTAGGGTTGCAAAGCTTTGGACACGACTGAGCATGCACACACGCCAACTTAGTCGTAACTTAGTGGGATAATGAGACATTATGTGCCTCCAATATGATGGACATATTCAAGAATATTCTTTGAGTATTCTTGCCAAGGGGCTTCCCTGGTGGTTCAGAAGGTAAAGAATCTGCCTGCAATGTCAGACTGCCAATCTTCAAAGTCTACAAATAATAAATGCTGGGGAGAGCGTGGAGGAAAGGGAGCCCTCCCTCACTGTTGGTAGGAATGCAAATTGGTGCAGCCACTCTGGAGAACAGTATGGAGGCTCCTTAAGAAACTAGGAATAAAACTACCATATGATCCAGAAATCCCACTTCGGGGCATATATCCAGAGAAAACCATAATTCGAAAAGATACATGCACCCCAGGATTCATAGCAGCACTATTTGCAGTAGCCAAGATATGGAAGCAACTAAATGTTCATCAGATAAATGGATGAAGAAGATGTGGTGCACATATATATATATGAATATTACTCAGCCATAAAAAAGGATAAATAATGCCATTTGCAGCAACATGGATGGACCTAGAGATTATCATACTAAGTGAAATAAGTCAAAGATAAATATCATATGATATCACTTATATGTGGAATCTAAAGTATGGTACAGATGAACTTACTTATAAAACAGAAATAGACTCATAGATGTAGAAAACAAACTTATGGTTACCAAAGGGGAAAGGGGGAAGAGGGATAAATTAGAAATTTGGTATTAACGTATACACACTGCAATATATGAAGTAGATAACCAACAGGGACCTACTGTATAGCACAGAGAATTATATTCAATATCTTGTAATGTTGAATTACAGTACATCCACAGTGGAAGTACAAGTGAATCTGAAAAAGAATATATATTTATATTCTGATAACTGAATCACTCTGCTGTATACCTTTGTTGTATACATTATAAGTGAACTATGCTTCAATTTTTAAAAAAATTATCAAAACCTAAAAAAAACATTTAAAATGTAAGCATTCATTTTTATACTACAGAAAAGAAAAACACTTGAATCATTGAATCAAGCCTTTTATATCTGACTTCCAGTTTATAGGGATAGTGAAACAAGTTAAATGATTCTATGAGGAAGCAATCAGACAAATCCAGAGAGTGGAATATGACATTCTATGAGACAGCTGTCCTGTTCTTTTCAAAAAGTCACTATGAAAAAAATAAATAGGGGAAGCTGTATCCTAGATTAAAAGAGACTTTGAAGACATAATAAAATGGAATGCATGGTCCATGTTTGGATCTTACTATGAAAGACATTTTGGGAATAATTGGGGGAAATTTGAATATGGATTGGGTATTTAGATGATATTAGGGTATTTTTTAAGTTTATCTGGTGTATGGCTATATAGGGAAAATGTCTTGTACTTTAGAAATGAATACTGAAGTATTAGAGGTGAAATGTTTCATAATGTTTGTCATTTATTTTAAAAAACTTTAGCATGAAGAAATAGATGAGACAAAAATGGCAAAATGTTAACATGTTAAAGAAGATGAATATATAGGTATTGACTGTACTAGTCTTTCAAGTATTTTGAAAAAATGTTTGAAAATATTCATAACATACAGTTTAAAATATTAAAAATGGTTTGTATGAAGGGTCCTTAGGACATGCTACTTTTCAGCCTGAGGAAGTATAAGTCGGATTTGACTTATATTTAGAACCTGTGGCTGTTGAATTCTTCATGGGCTTTTTTTTTTCCTTCCCTCTCTATCCCTCACCTGTCCAGCTCTCTTTGACTCTATGCACAGCA
>NW_011494633.1:3771769-3780471 GCF_000754665.1 Bison bison bison | reverse complement strand
TAGGCACAGCACCCAAGCCTCTGACAGCCCGTTTTCTCCACCTCGCACTCTTCATTCACCAACCCTACAACTCCAACAGCGCTCTGAAAAGCCCCCTTGGTGTAAGTAATTCTCTTGGAACTGCATAGGCAAGGCTGAGAGGGAAGCGGGGGGAGTGGAGGGATTGGTGAATGAGAGACTCATCCCAGGAGGGAAACAGAGATGAGGGCTGAAAGACCAGGACTAATCAGGCAAGAAGGCAGTCACACTTGCTGCTTCCAAGATGAAGGGCACATCTGTTTCCTCTCTCTCGTCCATCACCTCTGTCCTCCACATCCCCTCTATCTTACTGGGAAGAAAGTGAAAGTGTTAGTTGCTCAGTCGTGTCTGACTCTTTGCAACCTATGGACTGTTGCCTGCCAGGCTCGTCTGTCTGTGGAATTCACCAGGCAAGAATACTGGGGTGGGGAGTCATTTCCCTTCTCCAGGAGATCTTCCCAATCCAGGAGATGAACCCAGGTCTCCTGCATTGCAGGTGGATTCTTTATCTCACTAGAGGGGCTCCTAAATGATAGTGGCCGAGGGGGTCCTTTGGGGAAGAAAAGATGAAGGCTGCCTTCTCCTTAGATCCCTATTTGGTTGACCACAGCCTTCTCAAGTAAAAGTGACTTGGGAGGGACCCTGGATATATAGAAAAGCTGGGAGAAAGAAACTAGAATCATCTATTATTTTCTACATGTCCCTCCTTTCCAGTTGTCTGTTCTCATTTGTTAATTCAAGCTCAGGTGCTGCTCTTTCCCATCTCTACTTTATAATCTCAGCCTATCGCTATTTATCCTTGGTAACAGGGTGAACAGTGGAACCACAAGGAATTCTTAGGGTAATTGTAGGTAGGGAGAGAGACCTGTGGTGATCTCTGGGCGATTAGGGGCAGAGACACTGGCAGTGGAAGAATCCTCCAGGGACTACCTAAAATCAAACATGGCTTTTATTATTTTACTTGGATAGAACTGAAGCAAAGATTCATATTTTAGCATTGGAGTAAACTTGTAGAATTTTACACTTCTGACACCCTTTATGCAGAAGCAGCTTTCCTTCCTGGCACCAAGAATTTTTCCCCTGAATTTCAGATTATTCTACACTCACCTTGCCATTGAGCCTTTTTCTCTGTCCAGTAGTGTTTATAGGTTCTGTGCCCTAGAAATCTTACCTTTCTTCCACTTCTGTTTTCTGTCTGAATTCTTTGATTTGTCTGAATCAAACTACTAGCTGAATATTAAGGCTACTACTTCATCATCCTTGGGTGAACTCAGCTTACATCTTTTTTCTTCTTTTTTTAAAATCTCAGTATCAGATGTGTAGTTCACTTATAAACATTTTCTTTGGGGTCTGTCTGCCCTCAATAGGCCTTGTTGACCCCAAACCACATTCTTCTTTTTTTTCTGCTTGAAGCATGCCTCCTATGATCCTTTACAGAAAAGAGATAGCTGGCATTCCTTAAATTCAAAGATTAATGAATCATTGAGTTTTCAGACTCAGGCTTACCAACTCTCCCAGTTCTCCTCATGGCAATATATTCAGGTGTCCTTTATTTCTAAAATCTATCATTGTTGATATTAGAGTGGTTTAAATATAAAGCTATCGTACCATCAATAAATACAGAATTTACAAAGGGAAAGGTAAATTAGTTCCCTGTAAGGATCAATGAAGAAGTAGAGGTTGGGGTAGGAGTTGTCCCGCAGTGTAATTAAAGACTTAAGTCTTTCATTTTACTACTGTCAGAATCTAGGAAATTCATTTTTATATTTTATATGTATATAATATCCATAAACCTGGAACACTGTGTGTCCCAAAACTTAGAGGGTCCTAACCTGGATCTATGGATGGATTTCAGGGTAAAGTCTACAAACTCTAGGAATTATATGTAAACATTACCGAGGATATCCATATGCACATTTTTCTGGGAAGATAGTCCATGACTTTCATTAGAATTTCAAAGGGGTCAGTGACCTCCAGAAAGGTTAATTAAGAACTGCTGCTGTTCTATGGCAGTCTTCCACCTTGGAGTAAATCACTTTCCTTCCTAATGCTCTGATTCACAAAGTTTTTCTACATTTTCCTGCTTACTTGTTCCTTGGGTAGTAAACAATGATTACATCTACCCCAGAAATAAGCTTTAAAGAAATAATTCTTAACGAAAGATGTATGTCAGATTTAACTGGGAGTGTTTTAACATCCCACACCTTTACTGTAAATCTATAGAATTAGGATTTCTGAAGATAGAACCTGGAAATATGTATTTTAAAAAAATTTCCCATAATTTTGGTATGTAACCCTAATTATGAACCACTGATATGAAGTGTTCATATGCTTCCAAAGTAGGAATGAGGGGTCATGGGAATTTGGAGTTGGGATGGGCGTACATTTATGAAAGAACTGGATGAAGTGGGCCTCAGTACTCACTCTGAAATCTTAGCTGTCCCTTAGTGTTACTCCAGTAGTACACATTAGGCCAGAGCAACAGTTCCTGGGCTAGGCTAACTTAGGAGTCTCTGTATAACTTAGGAAGAATTCAGACCCTCATTCCCCAAGACATCAGTAATAAAGACCATCTGTTCTGGCATTTGAACTACAGACACAGAGTAGAGCCAGTGCTTCCAGCTTGTCTGACTTGGTCTCCTGGCTTTGCTTTGCAGACAGCAGCGGCCCTTCCAGCACTGTGTCCAGTGCTGGTCCTTCCTCCCCTACTGCAGTGGATGGTAACTGCCCTTTTGGCTTCAGTGATCAGCCCTCCGTAAGCTCACATGTGACTGAAGAATATCAAGGCCTTGGGCTGCTCCAGGAGGCCCCTGGGAGTGGCGCACAAGAGCCCCCTTTAGAAGGGCAGCAAGAGCCTTTTGAACAAAACCAGTCCCCACAGGAACCACCTGTGGAAACCAAGAAGCCGTGCCAGGAAGTTGCTGAGGAGGTCAGCCAACCATGCCAGGACACCCCTGAAGAGGTCACCCAGCCATACCAGCAGGTCTCTGACATCTGCCAGCCATGCGAGGAGAACCATGATGATGTTGACCAGACATGCCAGGAGGTCCCTCAAATCAGCCAACCATGCGAGGATGCCAGCCAGCTGTACCAGAAAGTCTCCAAGGAAGTTTGTGAACTTTGCCAGAACTCTGAGGAGGTCAACCAGCCATGCCAGGGGGTCCCTGTAGAGATTGGCAGGCTGGTCCATGGGTTCCCTGTAGGGGTTGGTGGCCTGGCCCAGGAAGTCCTTGGGGAAGTTGGCAGGCCCACCCAAGAGATCCCTGAGGAGCTCAGCCAATCGTGCCAGGAATTCTCTGTGGACATTGGCAGGCTGGCCCAAGAGGCTTCTGCAATCAATTTGTTGTCTCCGGACATACCTGAGGTTGATAACCCTACCTTAGAGTTCCCTGGGGAGGGTGCTCTGCAGGCCCAGGAGGTCTCAGAGTGGGTGAAGCAGCAGCAGTCCTATGTGGTCCCTGAGCTGATTGACCAGCTGTCCAGAGAGGAATTTCCCCAAGTCCAGTGTCCACCTAGCAATGCAAACCCTCAGAGCCAGTCTCTAGCCCCTGACCAGAACGCCCCCCTTCCACCAGCAACATGTGATTCATCATTTTCTCATTAGTGGTGTCACACTGTACCAGCCATTTGAGCTAGCAACTTGTTCTGTTGCCTAACTCACCTGCCAGCATTAAGGCCTTGAATCTCACCAGAGGTGTCTGAGGAAGCAGTCCTCTTGGCATTGAAGCACATCTGTGCCAGGGCTGGGCTTGGGGAGGAGCCAATTTCATGTTCAAAGCAGCCATTGACTTCTCACCCAGCCATCAGACTTGAATACGATGATTTCCTTCAAGGGTTAGACGGGTCTATCATTACCTAACATCCTCTGATCATCCCAGGAAATCCAAGACTGGTAAAGGAAATACCACTTAACTGCTGAAGACACCATCTACGGGTACAAAAGGGACTCCAAGGTCTCCACTTTTCTGGGGAGTATTCACAACTTTTCAAGGTACCCTTAGACTATATGTGCATTTGGGGGACACTTGTCTTTGTTAGCATCCTCAGGTGGGCCCAGGATGGCTGTCTGAAACGTCTGGGGGAAAAAGAGAGCTCCTTTCCCCAGCAAACATCCATCATGACCACTAATTTTTAGATTGGGCTTATGGGGGTTTCCTTATCATCCCCAAGTGCCCTCTCGGCCCTAGTCCTATTCCTCTGGGCAGTAGCTCTAGGGAAAAACAGGTATTAGTTTGCTGTGAAAATTTCAGAGTAACCTACTTAAAATGCAGTGGGGTTCTTGGCTAATCTGTAAAGCTGGACCTCCTTTTGTTGAGAGGCTATATGGCTTAGGAAATGTTGTAGTAGAGAAAATCAGGTTCTATTTTAAGCAATCAGCAGAGATCATTATTGTACAGACATGAGCAAAGATTATATATATATATATATATTTCTGTAGTCACGCCAGAGACAGACTGGCCAAAGACCAAATACTCCAGGGTCCCCAAGAGATTTGTCCTTATATCATTATGTCTTTAGGGCCAGGTGTGATTATGAAGCTTTTCCCAAAGACCTGGGGTTGGGAATGGAGATGAGTAAGAGAGGTTGGAGGGGAGGGCTGGAACATTATGAGTGCTCAATAAATAAGAAATAATAAGAATCATAGTGGTGGTGATGATGTCCTTGTGAATTCAAGAATGATTATGAATGTAGATCAAGCAAACATGTCTGTTGACTAAATTAATCTAAACCAGTCAGAAGCCATTGTAATTGAGCAGGAATGGGCTATAAAAGTATGGAGATCAGGAATCCCAGGAAGTCCTTATGACTGTCAGCCCACCATCCCAAAATTTCTTAAATAAGTCATGTTACCAGGAAGAGAGGTTCTATCTCTGTGAAGTGCCAAAGGTACGATGCCTTCTCACCAGATTGTTGGAATCACTCTCATTTTAACTCTGATGCTTGGGAGTGTCAGGAGGAGTTGATATATAGGGGTTATGCTCTTTCTTTACTCCCTTGACGTCTTTACATTGGGAGAGCCGGGAACACTAGGAAGGCTGGAATATCCCCCTCCCCATGTATTCACACTTATAATGTGGCCTCTCCTGACATACCCAGGACTATAAAGGGTTTCATTGCAGAGGAAAATCCAACAGTTTACTTGCTGGAAATCCTGACTGCACAGGTGAAAGCTGTTTACAATCTCAATAGGCTCTGGATCTCATAGAGCCCCCTCAACTCCTTGCCTCTTTGATGTTCTCCTGTGCAAGGTTCTGGGTCTTCCCTGGTGGCTCAGAGGGTGAAGCATCTGCCTGCAAATGTGGGAGACCTGGGTTCGATCGCAGGGTCAGGAAGATCCCCTGGAGAAGGAAATGGCAACCCACTCCAGTATTCTTGCCTGGAGAATCCCATGGATGGAGGAGCCTGATAGGCTGCAGTCCACAGAGTCGAGTCAGAATCGGACACGACTGAGTGACTTCACTTTGTGCAAGGTGTCTGATGCTGGTTATTCTGCCCTAAGCTCTTGACCCCATGGTACGTAGTTCCCCTTCTTCAGAGACCCTGCCCCCACCCGCTCTGGCTTCTCTCCCCTCCCCCAAACCAAACCTGTGTCCCTACGCTCAGTTCCTATTCCCCATCCTTGGGCACTCTCACCGGTTTTTAGAAGTTATGCTGGCTTCCCGTAACTTTTTCGCCCTTCACCCACCCTGTATTCTTAGGCCTGCCTGGGTCTTGGAACTGCCTCCAGTCATCAAAGGCACTGAGATAAATGACAACACTGGTAGAAGCAGAGAGGCAGAAGCCAGGGCCCAGCAACTGAGCAATGAGTAGAGTCAGAAAAAGCCTAAGCCTCACTGGAACATCTGTAATGAACTGGATT
Organism: Bison bison bison; assembly: GCF_000754665.1. NCBI lineage: Eukaryota > Metazoa > Chordata > Mammalia > Artiodactyla > Bovidae > Bison > Bison bison. The sequence goes on along the minus strand of NW_011494633.1, from coordinate 3,774,593 downwards.
TATTGTTAGAGTTGGAGGCGGCTCCATTACAGCAGCTGGGAACTAGAGCAGGGAAGAGTGGGGAGGAGCAGAGCACAGCAGCACGGGAGAGTGGGAGCTGGAAGAACACAGGCGGGCTCGATCTGGTTTCCACACAGTCATTTGGCAGAGAAGCCGAGTCCTAACAAGAGCGTCTGGATTTCTCAGTCCCGCAGCAGTCTGGCAGAGCTCTTATTGGCTTGCTTGGGGTGAGGTCCTCTCCCGGGGTGGTATTTTCGGCCTGTTTTCATCTCCCTCAGTCAGAGTTCAGCCTTGGCTCAGCTTCCTCTCCCTTTTGCCTTCCTCCCTCTCCTTATCCCCAAGTCCTCTGGCATGGCCTCCGCCTCCCAGATCCTCTGTCCCAGAGTGTGGAGCTGGAAAGGCAGCCAGCGTCCCCATTTCAGCTGCAGGATGGCAGAATGGAATGTTGGGGGAGTCACACATTGCCGGGGTGTCAAGTGTTTGGATGTCAGGCAGTGGCTTTTAACCCATTACACACCAGGCCACAGCAGGTGACCACATGCAGATAAGCCAAGCAGGGATGAGAAGGGATCAGGAGAGTTGGAATGGGCGGGTGAAAATCTCCGAAGGTCAGGGAGCTTGGAAAGATTGCGCGAGTGAGGCCGGGCTCTCCTCGCTCCTTTGTGCTGCCCAGCAGGCCTGGTCTGGGCATGGCTCTGGGATGTGAATGGTATGAAGCAGGGGCTAGGAGGATAAGCTCCTTTCTTCTCCTCACCAATCTGTTGGTCAAAAAAGAGCTTCAAGTTTTGGACTGAGACATTCAGACATGGAGGGAAGCAGTGGGACAGTGTAGCAGTGGCGTACCCCCAGATCCCTGCCAGAACCCAGACTCTGACGGGGAAGGAATGGGAGATGGACCAAAGGGCGCAGCTCTGAACACCTCACTGACAGTATCCTACCCCAGGTCACATAAATTACTACTGGAAGTCCTTCTGTGGGATGCTAAATTAAATAGATTAAGAGGTCCCTGGGGCTGGGGATGTGACCTTCCTCCATGAGGGAAGAGGCTGCTCTCTGAGGCCCATCCTCACTCTCCACTCCATCACCAGCATTGGGCAGTGCTAAGAGAGGGTGTCACTCCAGGGTCCTCAGGCATCAGATGACCTCGTGTCCTAATTTTGCATTCTCTCCCTATCCTAATCCTGGTTACCTTTGGTTTGGAGACTCGTTTCAGATGTGGATGAGGGGGAAGGATGAACCCTCCCGTTAGCCCAGCCTAAGTTCCCACGAGACATCCTGTCCACCCCACCCCCTCCCCCAACTCCCATGTCCCTCGACCCCAAAGGACTCAGCAGTAGCCATCTTCTAGGGGAGCTGGGGGAGCGGATCCTCGGGGAAGGGAGAGTGGCTCTTTCAGAACTCAATCTTGCAGGCAGGGAAGGATTCGTCCTGCATGACCACGGTGCTGCTGCTGGCCAGGACTAGAACGTTCAGCTGCTGCTGCTGCTCATGGGTCTGCTGGTACCACTCACGAGTCACCTCCGTGTCATGAGTAGGGATCAGAGTCACCTGGGTAGGAGACAAGACAGCCTGAGGTGAGAATGCGGAGGGAAGGGAAGTCGGGGGATGGGCACCTGATGGTTCAGGAAGGACCAGAGCCAAGGCTTTGAACAGAGACTGTGTTCACTGTTGCTCTGAGCAAACTCTGACCAGACCGCCTCCCTGGTGTTCCTTGCCACTCACCTGAAGATTCTCCCCCCACTGGGCCTTGCCCTCCAGCAGGGCATCCAGCACAGCCCTGCTCGGCTCGCCATTGGCAGGGTCGTTCCCACTGACCACATAGTAGGATGCACGCACTCGTTGGAAGAAGTCAAGGTCAGCAGTCTTGCCGCTGCAGTGATTCGGGATGTAGGCGAGATCCACGTAGACAGGGGCACCAGAGCTGCCCTTGGAACCCAAGGCTGCTGTAGAGACAACACAGGACTCATTGTAGAGGGAGAGGAGAACTCTTTTGGCAACTGTCTTCCTTCCTCCCACTGGAGCCCCTGACCAGCCCACACCCAGACCCAAACCAGTCTCCCACTCTCCATGTTATACTTACTTGGGCCTGCCTTGAGTCCATTGACTAAGCCTTTGGACATGGGGCTGTGTCCATCTTTTTCCTCTGCTGGGGTGACCTGGCTTGGAGTGCTGCGTGGTCGGGGTGGGACCCGGGAGGCTCGATCTGCAGTCCCTTTACCAGGGGTGGGTGAGCGTTTTCCCCGAAGATCCAGACGACGGGCAGGAGATGCTGGCTTGGCCCTACCCGGGGCCCTGCGGCCAACTCTCCCCTGTGCCTTCTCCTTCTCCCGTAGCCTCTCTACCCTTCCAGACTCTGAGCTGAGCCCCTCGGGGTCAGCCATGCACACGTCAGGACGGGGAGGGGCTGGCCGAGGGTCTGGCTGAGGGAGCGGGGGCGGGTCATGGCCGGGCCTGGGATGGTGAGTCCCACTGACCCCACCAGCTTTGTCCACAGGCAGGAAGTCCCCATCTTCATCTGAGTCAAGGGCTGCCTCAGCTGTGATGGATGGACACTCCTCAGTTTCTGGCGGAACATCAGAATCTGACTGTGAGGAGCCTGAGTCGCTGGCTGATGTTGGGGGTGTCTCATCTGCCACGGGGCACGGGCCCCCTGTGGCCCCTGGGGCTCCTGCCCGGCGCCGCCCCCCTCTCCCTACCAGCCGAGCCTCTTCAGTTGAGGGGTCGCTGTCATCCGTGGACCGAGGCAGAGGAGGGTTCAGGAAGGAGGGGGAGAGCTCCCCGCGGTGGGGCCGGGGTTCAGCGGCACAGCCCGGGGGCCCAGCCT
>NW_011494633.1:3770887-3771669 GCF_000754665.1 Bison bison bison | reverse complement strand
TCCGTCTCGGGGGAGCTGCTTCTAGGCTGGTCTCCAGGGGCTGCTCCAGGGCATGGCGGCTGCTCAGAGGAGAGCAGCGTGTCAGGCCGGGGGCTCCTCTCGGCTCCCTCAGGCCAGGCCCCACGCTCCCAGGCAGGGCAGGCCTCAGCGTCGGCTGGGGCAGGGCCTGGGGGCTTGGGGCTGGTTTCAGTTGGACCATTGGTGGCACCAGCTCCAGAGGGGCCCTGGGAGGGGCTTGGCTTCTTGGCGGCCGCCCCTGAGCACTCCAGGCGACAGGGCAGGGTGCCATCATCCATGTCCCCGGGCAGGCTTGGAGCCGGAGCTGGGGCCAAGTCTAGGGACGCTGGAGGTGCTGGGCTCAGAGGAGCGAGGTCCCAGAGGCCATGGGCAGCGGCTTCCATTCCTGGGACCAGCTCTATGGACCCTGGTTCTGCAGCTCCCAGACCAGGAGGGAAGCGCTCAGCCACGCTTGACATCACAGGTGTGGTGGCCTCCGAGGAGGAGCCTTCAGACAGCACGGGAGAGGCGGGCCTCGGCAGACTGGAGAGGAGAGGGGTGCCGGGAGATCCGGGTGATGGCAGCTGGGGCAGCGACGAGTCCAGGCTGGGGGCCTTGGTCACTTCGAGGTACTCATCATGCCGGGCTCTGGCGGGGGGTCCTGGAGCCAGAGCCAAAGCCCGGTCCCCAGAGAAGGCAAGCGACCCACAGGGTGCTGAGCGGGGTTCCGCTGGAGAGGGCAGCTGTGGAGGCGCCGGCTGCAGTGAGGAGAAACCAAAGGCTGA
>NW_011494633.1:3769828-3770782 GCF_000754665.1 Bison bison bison | reverse complement strand
TCCAGGCTGGGTCGGGCAGGACCCAGGTGTGAGTCCGAGGAAGGGCTGGTACGTGTCTCGCTTTCAGGCCACAAGGCGGAGGGGCCAGCGGGCGTGGGGTACGGGGGACTTGGGGACTGGGCCTCTTTTTCGGGTTGCTCCCGAGCCCCCTTCTCCAGCTCCGAGTCACTGGGGCTGTCATCCCAGGGACCACGGCCTGGCTCCTTGGGGGAGGGGGTTCTCCGATCTGGACTGCAGCTCAGGATGTGACCGTTCAGCGGCGGGCTTGGGCCTTGGCTCTGGGGGATAGGAGCACGGGGGGGTACCGCAGGTGGGATGAGGCTGGGGTCCATGCCTAGCCCCGGCTCAGGCTCCTGCCTGGGGGGCACAGTGGGTCCTGCCAGAGCTGCATAGCTAAAGGCCGGAGTGTCGAATTGGAGGCGATGGGGTGAGACAGGAGATGAAAGCTCCTTCTCTGCAGGTGTGTCTCGGCCAGCAGCTTCCTCCTTGGTTGAGATGTGGGGGGGCCAGTCCCCAGCAGCTCCAAGTGGAGGCTCTCTAGTGGGGCAGGCGGGGCCCAGCCCCGTGAGCATCATCTGCTCGTAGATGTCTGCGTACTGGAAGCTCCGCTCATCTGGATAGGGAGTGGGCTCTCTCTGCTCTGGCTCGGTCTGCTCGGGCTCCTCAGAGGCATGGCTCTCGCCGGCCTTGGGGACCTGTGAGCTCCGGGGGCTGTGGTCAGGAACCCCCACTTCTCCTTCCCTTTCTTCTTCGGCCTTGCGGTAGTCCTTCCCTAGCGGGGAGTATGGCCCGCCTTCCAGCTCAGCTGCCCCCTCCTGCACTGCAGCCACCACACCCTCATCCTCAGCTGTGCCCCAGGAGAAGGGTGCAGGAGTATGTGGCTCTGGGGCAGGCGTCGGGGGAGCGGGAGCTGGGGAGAGGGGTGCAGGGGGCAGGGGTCTGTCCTTGGGCACC
>NW_011494633.1:3769531-3769728 GCF_000754665.1 Bison bison bison | reverse complement strand
GATGTCAGCCAGCCAGGAGCGGGTGGTGGGCTCGTCCCTCATGGGTGGCAGGAGCTTAGGATCTGGGATGGGGCTCTCTTGCCCTGGGGCCGGCAGAACCCTCTGTCTAGCCATCTCCGGCGGGGAGGCCGGAGGAGAGATGATCTCAAAGGGGGAGCGGGTCAGCTTGTCCTCTTCCTCTGGTGGCAGCCCAACTG
>NW_011494633.1:3762919-3769431 GCF_000754665.1 Bison bison bison | reverse complement strand
CGGGTGCCCCCGAAAGCCAGCGCTCCACCTCCAGCCCCTTCTGTGGTGCGGGCTCCTGAAAGCCCTTGAAGTCCGAGGCCCAGGGACTCTGGGGTGTGTGCTCCAAGGGGGGCACTTCCTGCTCATCATCCGGGCCCTCATCGAGGAAGGTGCTCTCCCGCTCTTCTGTGTACCGTGGCCGGGCCCCCGGGCCCCCCAGCTCATGAGGGAACCAGACCTTCCGCTCACAGCTCAGCTCCTGCCAGTACGTGTCCTGCTCCAGGACCACATCCTCTCTGCCCCTCCAGTACGTGTCCTCCTGCTCAGGAGATGTGTCCTCCCACGTCCGGGCAGGCTCCTTCTGTTCTCCAGCCGGCTCTCTGCTGCTTGGAGATGTTTCTCGCCACTCCTGGACCACATCCTGCTCCTTCTGGTACTTCTCCCAGGCCTTGTCCTCCTGCACTGGGCTCTCTTCCAGCCCCAGAGCTTTGCTCTTCTCCAGCACAGCTTCTTCTTTCTGTTCCACAGCCTTGACTTTTTCTGGAGATTTTTCCTCTAGGATCTTTTCCTTCGGTGCCATGGTTTTATCCTCCTGCACAGGGCTCTCCTGCTCCTGAGTTTTGTCTTTCTCTTCCAGAAATTTATCTTTTTGTTCAGTGGCCTTAATGGTTTGTTCAAGTGCTTCAGCCTTCTGTTCGAGGGCCCAGTATTTTTGTGCTAAGGCCTGGTCCTTCTGTTCTGGGGCCTGGTCCTTCTGGGCCTTGTCCTTCTCTTCTGGGGCCTTGTCCTGTTCAGAGGCTTCATCTTTCTGTTCTAAGGCCTTGCCCTTCAGTTCAGGGACCGTGTCTTTTGGAACAGTGTCTTTATGTTCCAAGTCTCTGATTTTTTGTGCTAAGATTTTATCTTTCCCTTCTGGGACCTTGTCCTCCTGTTCTAGGGCCTTGTCTTTTGCTTCTAAGCCTCTGTCTTTAGGTTCTAAGTCTTCGTCTTTTCCTTCCGGGGCCTGGTCCTTCTGTTCCAGGGCTGTGTCCCTGTGTTCTAAGCCTCTGTCTTTAGGTTCTAAGTCTTCGTCTTTTCCTTCCGGGGCCTGGTCCTTCTGTTCCGGGGCTGTGTCCCTGTGTTCTAAGCCTCTGTCTTTAGGTTCTAAGTCTTCATCTTTTCTTTCTGGGGCCTGGTCCTTCTGATCCGGGGCTGTTTCCCTGTGTTCTGAGTCTCTGCCTTTTTGTTCCACAGCCTGATCCTGCGGCTCCCCAGCCTTGTCCTTCTCTTCCAGAACCTCATCTTTCCGACAGATGGCTGTGTCCCTCTGCTCCGTGACAGTGTCCCTCTGTTCCAGGGTTTTGCCCTGCTGCTGAAGGACTTCATCCGTGGGCTCGGGTCCCTTCTCCTTCTGCTCTGGGGGTCTGTCTTTCAACTTTGGAACTTTGCCTTCCCACTCCATGACAATATCCTCCATGGCAGGGCTTGGTAAGGACTCAGGGCTCTTGGTGAGGGAGCTATCAGGTGTAAGAATGTGTTCACCCAGGCTTGTGATCACTCCGGGTGAGTGCCTCCCCTCTCCTAGCAGTGCAGTGGGAGAGAAGGAACTGGCGGGTAATTTTCCATCAGGGCTCTCATCTGTGATGTCTGCCCGTGCGGAGTATCCACTGGTCCCATCTGTGGGAGGCGATGCTGTGGCTGCCCGAGCTTCTGGAATAGACACAGGGGCTAGGTGGAGAGCGGTGTCCTCAGCCTGTATCAGAGGTCCTTTTTCTTCCTTACCAAGGCTTAGTTCCCCAAACTGGAGGGTGCCAAGGCTTTCTGGAGACAGCTGCTTGGAAGAGATGTCCAGCGAGGTCTCCTTGCTGGGACTCTCCTCTGAGAGAGACAGTGACCGGATGTCTTCTGGAGATCCCTGCGGCCACAGGTCTGTGTGGAGGCGCTGCTCCGTCAGGCCACAGGGAGACCTCGGGGTGGCGTCTTGCTTTTTGGCAGCATCTGGGGAGACCACGCTGAGGACAGAGAGGGACTCTGCCTCTTCAGGGGAGAGGCCTTGGTCAGGAATCTGGAGCACCTCCTCTTTCTGAGGTTCCCCAAGTTCTTGGAGTGAGGTTCTCAAGTCTCCGGGTAGGGCTTCTGTTTCCGGAACCGGGCCTGCGGGCTCTTCCGCCTCCACAGTCTCGAGGACGATGGCTTTGTCCTGTTCTGGCAGCAGCTGGATGGTACGGCCGGCCTGTCCCCCAGCTATGCTGATGGATACCTCCTGGGCCTGGGGGCTCCTGGGAGGAGACGCCTTCCCTTCCTCCTCCAGTGCACCCTTGTCAGGCCCTGGCTTGGCGGTCTCCTCTGCAGCAACTTCCTTGCCCACACCTGGGATACTCTTAGTATCTCCCCAGGAGTCTGCTTCCTGAAAGTCTTGGGGCTCAGACTTTTCCTCCACTGGGGACTGATGAAAGGGTGTGTGGGTGGCACTGGGTGGGCCAGACGGTGGCGGAGAGGCCATCTTCACTGTGCTGTCATCTGGGCTGAGGCAGCGCTCCTCTGCCTCTCCAAGGGCTGGTTCCCCTGGGTGGAGGGCATGCCCAGGGGCAGCAAACATCGGGGGTCCATACTGACCATGCAGTTTCTCCGACATCTGTACGTTGGCGGTCTCCTCCTCTTCTTCCCCCTCCAGGGCCCTCTCTCCAGACAAGCCTCTCCCTACCATCTCTCCTCTCTTCTCTGACTCCCCGGTCACAGAGAAGTCCTCATAGGGTGGTGACTTGAAGCCTTTGTCTTCTTCCAACGAGGAGGTGGGTGAGATGGTGCCAGCCGATGGCACGTAGTCCAGGCCCTGAGTGGCTTCAGTGCGGGATGAGGGGATGCTCGTGACCGTGTCAAGCAGCAGGGAGCTCTTGCCCGTCTCCTCTGTCTGTGGGGCCGTGAGTGAAGCTACGGACTGGTCCTCGGCCACGGACGTGGCAAAAGAAGAGAGCTTGTCACACTCAGTGATCGAGGTGGCCGAAGACACGTGCTCCTCTTCCGCCAGAGGGGCGGCCACCATGTTGGGGGGGTAGGTGAGTTCTGTCTCTGGTGCTCCGTAGGCCTTGCTGGCGGTGGCGGGAACAGCGCTGTCAGCAGGCTGGCTGGCCTCAAACGGGCCGGGACCTTCAGGCCCAGGGAGGTCATAGGTTCCTGTCGGAAACCTAGGTGGGGCCGCGCGCTCCTCGGGCTCGTCGTGGATCTCTTCATCTGAGATGGTCTGCTCGGTCTCAGAGTAGCCAGGGATCGTCTCGTCCTGGATGTAAGACACGTGCTCAGCGGCTCCTGCTGGGGTGGCCAGGCTGCTTAGGAATGACGAGGTCTCCTTCTCTGGGGCCTTGCCTTGGAGTCCCAGTTCCCGGCCGCCGAGAGCCTCCTTCCCCCCTGGCGTCACCTTCAAGGCTTCTTGCAAGTGCTTTTGGTAAAAACCCTCTGCCTTTGTCTCCTCTTCTTCCTCCTCATCGGAAGGGGGCAGCTCCTCCATTTCCTCTAACTCGGCCTTCTCTATCACATCTTCCTTTACCTCAGGTTCACTTTCCTCTCGGGCTTCTGTTCTGTCAGGGAGCCCCTCGGCTTCCTTTGGCTTCTTTTCCTCCCAAGTATCTTTCTCTTCCTCTGTTTCCGCCCCAGAGTCTGGGCCTCTGTCCTTGATGCCTCGTTCCTCAGGGACGTCTGGGACAACCTCTTTCTCCTTCACCACAGGTACTTCTGCTTCCAGCCCGGGGACAGAGGGTGGTGCCACCTGGGCCGCTGTGCTTGGGAGTCCCTCCTCGGCAGTGTCCAGGGGGAGCGGTTTCTCATCCCTTTGTTCAGTCAGCAACTCTCTCTCCTCACGTTTCAACTCCTCAAAGTCCTGTGTAAGGTCTTCTGGTGAAGATAAGGCCAGCTCCCTTGCTGGGAGGGGTGCGGCCCCCTTCTGGGCCGGGGGTGTCCGGGGCTCAGAGGACAGCTCCTTCTCCCCACGGGTAGCCCGGCTCTTGTCCATCTTGACTCTGCCGGGGGCCTTGGCTTTGTAGAGGGTCTTCCGCACCTCAGGGGTAAAGGGCTTCAGGTCTGGCTTGGAAATCTTTTTGACCTCAGGTTTGGTGTCTTTCTTCTTCTCCTCCTTCTTGGCATCCTTCTTTTCCTCCTTCCTTCCTTCATCCTTCTTGAGCTCCTTCCTCTCCTTCTTGATCTCCTTTTTCTCTTTGTCTTTTTTCTCTTCCAGCTTTGATATCTTTTCTTTCAGGTGCTTCTTCCCCACTTTGTCTTTGATCAGCTTTCGCTTCTCTGCCTTCAGTGCCTCGCTTGACTCTGTCTTCACCCTCTCGGGCTTGGCGGGCTTCTCTGGGGGCTTCTCAGACGACTCTTTTGCCTTCTTTTCAGTCTTGGCTAACTCTTTGGCCAGTTCTGAGCGAGCTTCCTTGGCTCCCTCTTCGGCCACCTCCTCCCGTTTGGCCAGCTTGCCCACGGGTGTCTTGGTCGTGGCCTTGAGGCTCTCTTTGCTGTCAGCTCGCTGTTTGATTTTGCTGGGTTTGAGGCTGGCAGGCACAGCCCCAGTGGCCAGGTCCTTCTGTGTGGCCACGGGGTAGCGCAGGAAGTCCAGGTGTCGAAGCTTTTCCAGGCCCTCCAAGATCTTGTTCTGGGGGGCATTCCCTGGGAAAAGGACGCGCACGATCTTCTCAGTGGGGTTGGCTGGCAACCAGACCACCAGAGCGGTGATAGAGGTCAGGTAGGGCACCGAGATCTCAGCCTCCTTCCCATTAGCCAGCACGATTCCCGTCTTGGCTTTACTGTTGCCCGCCCACTTTTGCATGAGGAACTGCATCTCCTTGCTGTCCTTGACAGGGTTGAGGACGTACATGTCCAGGCGGCCCACACCCATCTTGTGGAAGAGGGTGAGAGGCTCTATGGTGTTGCTGACCACGCGGTACAGGGGCTCGGCCTGGATGCCCAGGCGGTTTAAGTGCTGCAGAGTGAGGCAGGCCTCCTCAATGCTGCGCTTGGCCTTCCGCGAGGCATCAGGCAGCCGCAGCTTATCGGGCACGTTGAAGAAGACAACCCCTAGCTCAGGGGAGATGAGGTTCTTCACCCAGTCGCTGTAGCTGCTGGAGCCCTGGGACTGCTCCTCTTCCAGTTCTGCCACTTTGCGCTGCAGAAGCCCGTTGATGCCTGGCAGGTTGTCGGCCCCGATGTGGGTGAGCAGCACCGAGTCGATGCGGTCCAGATGCCGCACTAGCTTCCAGAAGCAGGACTTGCGATCAGAGCCACCATCCACCAGGATGTTGAAACCATTTACGGCAAAGAGGGCTGAGTCCCCGCGGCCGCCGGGGAAGATGTAGCAGCAAGGCTTGGAGAGCTTGAGGAAGCCCCCTGAGGTGGGGGGCTCCAGCAGGTCGAAGGGGGATGGCACATCCACGGTCTCAGAGACGTACTCGGAGAATTCAGCCACGCCGTCCATGGTGGGCAGCGTGGGCTCAGGGTTTAGCCGGAGGTGCAAGGTCTCTTGGGAACTGGATAGTCCCAGGTGGCTCCAGTCGCCCTCCCCTAAGCAGGACACGGTGAGGAAAGCCTGGATCCCAGGGTCTCTGTTGCTGAGCAGTTGGGCAATCTGGATGAATGGGAGACAAAAAGCCTGATCAGGTCACTGGGGTTGTCTCAGCCCAAATCAGATTCAACCTGCTAGTCTCCATCTCTCTCTGAGGTGATCTACCATTCTGCCAGCATCCCCGGGGGTCAAGGGCCATAGGATTTGCCCTTCCTTGGATCCCTCCCCACAGCTCTAGTCACACCCCGTGTTCTGTTCCTCCTGGACACTGGGACATAGGACTCACCTCTGGGTTCTGAAGGACCTGGGCAAAGTTTTGATAGGAGTAGGTGCCACTCTGTAGGATGAGGTCTCCCCCAGGCTCTAAACTCTGCCCACTCAAGATCAGCAGTTTGTGAGCTGATGGGCTGCTGAGGAGGTGGTGAACCTACAGCAGAAGGAGAGGATTGGTCACAATGGAGGAAGCCCAGGAAAGGGCACTGAAGGTTCCAGGTCCCCCTCAGTACAGCAAGGACATGCTCCCCACTGGGAGCCCCACAGCACCTCCAGGTGGGGCTGGGATTGTGAGGCAGCTTAGATGGCAGAGAGAGCTTGGTTCAAAGCCAAGCCTGGGAATTCTTGGCACTGGCTGGGGTGGGTTATGGCGCTTTCAGCAGGCCCTCGAGGCCAGTGCGGCTCAGGCCCTGGCCTTACCTCAGAGCTGATGCTGTCGGCACTGGGGTTTACGAGGATGACAGTCTCTAGGATCTCACTCTGGTGGCAGAGGGTCCTCTGGCCTGAGGGAGAGATGCAGGAATTTGTATTGAGGGAAGTGGGTAGAGACTAAAGTGGAGAGGCATTGTGTAGGGCAGGAGAGGAAAAACTGCACTATCAGAAAACGGGGCTGGGGGAAAGAGTAGCCTGGCTCTCCTTGATCCTGCCACTTTGGAACCTGCTGAGTAAGGTCTGGGGACTAGCTCCGGCTGCAGCCCTTCCCTTCCAGGGTTTCCTCCTCCTGCACTGGCTG
>NW_011494633.1:3761015-3762819 GCF_000754665.1 Bison bison bison | reverse complement strand
TGCCCCCCCCCCCCATCTAACCCCCCCTCTGCCTGGAACTCCCGCCTCAGGCTGCCCTGCTGACAAGAACCTTTTGTCCCTCTCTGTCGCTCTGGAGCACTAAGCTCCTGGTGCTGCCTGGGGATGGGGGGCTCAGCTGGAGGAGGGGCTTCTGCGACGTTGATCCTCACTCAGCTCCCTGCTCACTAGCTTGCCTCTGCCCAGGGCTTTCTTGCCAGAGTGCCTGGAAATAAGGAGACGGCAGTGGGTACGGACTCATCCTCCTTTCAAACTCCCATCCCAGGCCCAACGTCCCATTCCAAAGGACTCAGAGCAGTCTGAGCTATCTAAACCCTAGGGAGTTACAAGGCAGAGGAGAAATAGGACCTCTTAATCTGTTTTCTGGTTCCTCGGGAGGCCAAGCCTGCGCTCACAAACACAGTCATCCTGTTCCCAGCACTAAAGGTTTCACTCCCTGTCTCCCACCTTAGCTCCACGTTCCCAGGCTCCTGGTTCACTCCCCACAACCCGACCTCTCCGAGAAAACAACAGTTTCTCCTCTCACTCCTGCGCCTCTCCTATGGGCCTTCTGTCATAGGGAGGGGAGTCTGGGATGCACAAACAAGAAACAGTTAAGATAGGAGAGGTTCAGAGTGTTCCCCAGGCTCCGGGGGTGGGGTGAGGGACAGAATACACCCTCAAATCCCCTCTCTACGTCCCTTCTCCAGACTCACATGAAACACCAAGCAATGCAGCAAAGAAAGTGCCAGGTTAGAAAGGAGATCCCGAAGAAGGGTGCCGCCAGCCCAGGCTCCTCCCGCCCTCACCGACTGAATAGGTGGTTGGTGTGGAAGTGGGCTGTCTGGAGGATACTGGTGGGAGGACTTATAACCTGTCCCCCAGACCCTCTTCTGTGACCCAGCACTCTCTCCTCTTTCTGGGGCTCAGACAAGAGGACCCCGGGGCCAGGGCCTTTGTTAAACGGAAGAGCGATGGTGCCAGCATTGGGCAGATCTGGCAGCTGCAGGGAAATGAACTACCGATGGTGTCTGAAGACCAAGGCCCACGCAGGGTGGGCGGGGCCCATGCGGAGTTCAAGGGTTCTCTGCTATTAACTTGGGAATTGAGGGACGCTTGGAGGTCAGTTCAGAGGGTGAGAACCACCTCGGAGTCACGAAGGGGCAGGGCTTGGGCAGGTGAGGGATGAGGGACTTCAAGGATTCAGGGAGCAGCCAGCCCAAGGCGGGCTCTAAGTAGTTCAGATTTAGAACGGCAGTTCCACCACCTCCCTCACCCCTGGCACAAACGCCCAAGGTCAACACACTTGAGCTAGGGGGTCAGAAAAGGAAAAATCTGTGATACAGTCCAACTTGCTTTCTCTCCACTACCTCTGTTCCCCCACAGTCTGCCATTGCCCCCTACCCCGGCCCCCTAGACTGGTTTGTAACCACCAATTCCGGTCTTGGAGTAAGACCCTATGGCTCACCCCTGGGCGCTCTGGCTGTGACTGGCCACTACTACATGGTTTGTATCCTGCGCCCCTCCTTTTCGGGGCCTGGGAGGAAGCCCTCTGCCTCTTTTCGGCTCCCCTGCATTCCCACTGAGGGCCACGGACTTGTTTTCCCGCTTTCTTTGGAGAGGACTTCTCTGAGGCAGGGGCACATCCCCAGGCCAGGGATGGGGTTAGTGGGGGGGCGGGGGTGGCTGCGGGTGCGGAGCCGGGAGGGCAGGTGTCTCCGCAGTGAGGCGGGCGGGAGGGGGCCAGGCAGCTGCAGTGTGCCGCAGTGTGTGAGCGTGCGCGCTGAGCCCGGCGCCGGCTCCGCCC
>NW_011494633.1:3755912-3760811 GCF_000754665.1 Bison bison bison | reverse complement strand
AAGCGGGGGTGGGGGTGGGGCCGTGACTGGGAGCCGGCGGGGTTGACAGCACTGGGAATGCGGGGCAGCTGCTGGGGAGCGAGCGCTCCCCATCTCCGAGGCGGCCTCTCCATCCCCGGAGGCAGCCAGAAAGAGGGGGCTTCGAGTCCAAGTTTCAAGCTCGACGGTTGCCGGGAATGGGTGTGGGGAGCACACCGCACACCGGCTGGTCTGTGAAGAGGCGCGTGCCACGTCTTAACGACCCTTTCCTCCCTTCTTTTCCAAAGTGTCCCCCACCTTCCCTTACTTGGCAAAAACTCGCGGTCCCATTCACCCCCCTGCATCGGAGCAGCTGAGCAATCCAGCAGCTGACACACAGAGAGACTCTCCCATTCGGTGCATTCCCACAACATCCGCCTTTCCCTCTAATTCTTCTGTCCCTACCAAAGACACAGCCCGTCTCTAACTCCGTCAGAGCCCCAGGCCGCTGGGCAGAGCCGGTGACACCACCCTCTGCGGCTGCCCCTGGGGCTGCTCCCAGCTCAGCCCAGCCCGCGTGGTGGCCTGTCACTGTGCGGCCCCACTGGCCTCCGCCTGGTTCTGGGTCCAGGCTGGCCCCACAGTCAGTTCATCTTCTCGGCTCCCCACCCTGCCAACCCCCGCCAGGCTAGTTCCAGACACAGCATATTAGGTTATCAACTCCCTTTCCCGTTACCCGCATCCCACCTCCCCATCACAGCATCCCCCATGCCAAGTCCTTTGGCCTGGTTGGGTTCTTACCCGGGGATGTGGTGGGGAGACCCTCATGGAGGCTGCTGCTCCGGCCTCAGCCGGCAGCTTCAGAGAAGAGTCTGCGGCACTGGGGTGGGAGTGGGGTGGGGTGGGGGTGGGGGCGCTTGATGGTGAGGGCGGCGCCAGGGCGGGGAAGGGGGGCTGGTCCATGACGAGGCTCTAGAGATTTAACTGTTTCTTTGCCTTCACAGTGTCAGCGCTCTAGTGCTTCTGCTTGGCTGGGGGCTGAGGAGTTGTCTAGCAGCTCAAAGAGTCAGGGGGTCTCCAGTGGCCTACGGGGGGAGGGGGGTCCTTCTCCCCCAACCCTGCTTAGTTAAGATACATTCTTTTAGTGTCAGCTAAAGACCCACACTCTGTGCTACACATTGCCGGGGATATAGGAGGTTGGGCCCTCCCTTTTCTCTCAGGAACCATCTGCTGCCTCTCCCCTCAGACTGGGGGAATGACCTTCAATCTCTGGAGGAGCAGGAGACAAAGAGGCTGGGGGCCTAAAAGCTTAGGGTAGGAGTGAAGGGACTACTTGAGAAGGCTAGGGATGACAGAAAGAAGGCAGTTGCGCAGAGCTCTGTTGTCTTCTGAGCCACAGCTGTAGACGTGGAGGGAGGGAATGTGGCAGAAAGAAGTCATTTTAGGTTGGGGGTAGTTTGAAATTCTGGAGTGGACACACAGTCCCTACTCCATCTCTAGCCCGTCTGGGGTGGGGCACAGGGGCCCTAAGACTGCCTACAATTCTGTGCCAATGCAGCACAGCACTGCAACCACACAGGCACTGATACTTGGAATTCTTGCTCTCTGGGTATGAAGAGGCATTTTCTGAAGTTTCAGGGCACATTCTACCTTTCAGTGAAATAGTTAAAGGGATGAAGGAAGATCAGCAGGGCCCCAGGCCTGTAAGAGTTTCTTTCTATAGACCAATTATTAAATGTCACATAAAGTATTCTTTGGACTAAAAAGATCTTAAAATGACTTTGTAGAGTGTTGGGTCCCTGTTCTTGTCTCTGTACTTTGCTGTCTCTCTGATGTCTTCATTTTATAGGGTCTTAATCCTTTTAATATTGGTCCTGTTTCCCTTAGCCTCTTCTGTCTCAGATTTGGTGACACGTACTCTAGGACTCAAAGAGAGGACCCAGGGAGCTCTAGCACTGAGTTCCAACCGGTGATGCTCAAGTTCCTACAGGGTCCTTCCCTGCCCTCTTCCCTCGCATCAACCCTCCCCAGTCCTGGGTAATTCCTACTGCTTCCTCCCAGTGACATCCACTCACTTTTCCCCAGCACCGGCTCCACCCTTGCCCCTGGCTGCCAAGAGCTGCTTTTGAAGGTCAGAGAAGCCAAAATAGTCTCTGCTCTCAGTATCCCCATCCCCCTGTAAACTGCCTTCAGAGGAGAGGAGAAGCTGAGTCACCAGTGGGGGGTGGGGGTGGGGGTGGGACTAAAGATGGGGAGGAATCTTTGCTCAGATCCGGAGATGCAAAGCAGTAACATGGCAACAGCCCCATTTGGATAGAGGAGGCCATCTGCAGAGACGTACAACACAAACCAGGCTGAGTTCCGAGCATCACAAAGGGGAGACACTCCCTTTCTGCAACTTCATAGTTCTTATTTTCTCCCACCTCGAACCTTCTCTCTCCTCCCTGCTTTCTAGAGCTCTCTGGAGTGTGCTAAGAGGGAAACTTGAATAGACATGTGCTTTGAGAACAAAATAACATTTCCCAGACCATTGCAGAGCCCACCCTTATTCTCAGCTATCACCCCCAAGGGCCACACCCTGGGCAAGGTTCCAACTCACAAGGGAGTTTTCCTTCATCCCTCACCCTCTGAACAGCCTACCCACCACAACCACACCTCCATCCGCTGTGTTCCTTGGCTCTGCTGCAATGAAATGGTGAGATGCCAAGGAAGAGAGGCCTGAGCTCAGACACAAAGTGAGATCAGAAATCCTGGATCTGAGATCTGACTCTGCCATTTTACTAATCATGTTTTTAAACAAGCCACTTAAGGTTTCTGAAAGATTACTTCCTTAATTACAAAATGAGTATAATATTAGTACCACCCTCCAATAGCGCCACAAGGAGTAAATCACATAAAAGATGAAAAAGTGGTTCACTCCTAGAACCTTAAACCCATAATGCACCAGTGCCACTGGAAGTCCGTCTCACTCTTGTGGAAGATTTATGAGAGGTCACCGAGGTGATCAGGAACTCCTAAACCAGAATATCTCAACTCTAGAGTAACTTAGCTCCCAGGTAAAGCTATGACGCAAAGTGCCTGTCAGAAGGGACTTCACGTACTCTTCATGTCCCTCCTTTCCCATTTCTGACAGCAGTGCAAACCCCAGTTCTAGGGGCCAGTGAGCTACTGTATCAATTCAGAAGTCTTCATGTTTGCAGAAGTAACAGAACTAACACTTCCTGAGCACATCAGTGGGGATAGCATCAGACAGAAGGCTTCCAAACTGGTCCTTCAGCCTGTGTCTTTTTTAGGCCCAGAATATCAATCATGAATTATAAATTACAAAACCCTCTTCCTTCCTATATGTGCTCAATAGTAGAAGCAGTATCACAGTGTTATTTAAGCTCAGTTTCCCACTGTTCTAATTGTTTTGGGATTTGTTTTAAAATGCTTGGAAACTCCAGAGGTTTTTTTTTTGCAGGAATTAGAAAGGAAGCCTCCAAGTCACCATTGGAGACCAAAGTGGTGCAAAATTCACCTTGGAAAGCCTTTACCACATTTGACCACTAGAAGGAGCTGGGCCACTGACTCACCATCAAAGGGTCCCCTTCCTTTCTGTGTGTGTGTGTGTGTGTGTGTGTGTGTGTGTGTGTGAGAGAGAGAGAGAGACTCTCCATCAAAGGGTCCCCTTCCTTTCTGTGTGTGTGTGTGTGTCTGTGTGTGTGTGTGTGTGAGACTCTCCATCAAAGGGTCCCCTTCCTTTCTGTGTGTGTGTGTGTGTGTGTGTGAGACTCTCCATCAAAGGGTCCCTTTCCTTTCTATGTGTGTGTGTGTGTGTGTGTGTGTGTAAAGGGTAGTGGCAGGAATGATTGTTCTCTCCCTATCATTACAAGATACATTTTTGTCCCCCCTTTTCAGCATTTTGACCTAGGGCTTGAGGAGACGTGAGAGAGATGGTGGCCCAGCCTGTGGGGTGGGCAGAGAAGATAAAATAGTAAGCTCCGAGCATATGCCATGGAGCTCATCCCAGCAGCCTGGTTCCCTTGGCCTCCCCACTAATGGAAGCTGAAGGGAGGGGCAGTGTCTGCAGCTGCTCTGGGCTGACTGGTGTTTGTGGGGACAGCTGAAAGAGGAGCCAGCAGGGGTGGGGCTGTGGCTGTCTTGAGCCATGTGGGTTTTTCCAGGAAATTATCCACTATTCTCCAGGGACAGAGACAGGCCACCGTGAAAAATGTCCAAACCTAAAAAAATTCAGAAGTAAGCCCTGATATTGGGTATAATTGTCCTAAACTCCTTGAGGATACCATGCTAAAACTCTTTGATTGAAAAGATCCAGTAGGTGTTTGTATATCAGTCTGAGAGGTCCCTGAGAGTAACTATGCATCTCCCTGTAAGTATTTTCCCAAGCATCCCCAAATCTTCATCTGAAGAACGGCTAAGTTTTTTGGTTCAAGTTCTGTTCTTTCTTACATCATTCCAGAAAGCATCCTTCTCTTACATCCATGTCCAAAAAGACAAGGTTCGAGAATTCAGCGTGAATTAATAACATCAGCAGATACTTCCCAAACTTCATTCGAGTCATTAATTTCATCTGCTGTCATCCCTTTCTCCAGACTTGCACCAAAGCTCCTAGGATGAATAAAGTGGTAAAACTGTCGATTTTCACATCGTTAGAGCTAATGGAGGAAGCCATGATGTAAGCATACTAAACAGAAGGAAGTCTCAAAACAGTGACTGGTTAGCTTCATAGGAAGCCAATCACATCAAGAAGATGCCAGCCTCACATTTTTAAAATGCTGCACATAGTTCTAAGATAATATAGCATTAGTCACATTAAACTTGTCTTCTCTCTCCAGGAGCAGCTCTAGAGGAATAGGTGATCAGGGCAATGACCAACGATGTGGCAGTTAGCAGGAGGAGCAGAAAAAGAAGGGGAAGTGACTGTCCGATATAATGGAT
>NW_011494633.1:3753211-3755812 GCF_000754665.1 Bison bison bison | reverse complement strand
GATATAATGGATAACTGAGAATCATCTGCATAAGATACAAATTCAGTCATTTGATGGTAAGGACTGTTGAATTGGGTGGATTTATATTCCATAGAGACACTGGTGTATCAATTGGTTTGCCGACATTTACCAATAACATGACCAGATGCCCAAGCATTTTTATAATGGGATGTAGAGCTTTCTGTAAGTCTTCCCATAGATACCATCATGGAATAATAGCTTCTAAAATGTTACTTTTCTCAAATTCCTGACCATTTCTCCCACACAGCAGAATGCAAAACTGCATCTTGCAAACTTTGATCTCAGAGCCAAATCTCAAAGTATGGCTAGCTCTTTCTTGCAGCAGTGAACCCAGGAAACCCTGCTTCCTGGTACATTTAATGGTGCTCATCAGCCTTTGGGTCAAGGTTTCTGCTGTGTTCTGAACATCTGCTGACTGAGCCAAAGGAGGAACCAGAAACTCTAGAGGCTAGAGGATAGGCTGTGCAGCCTGAGGGAAAGTGCTAAGCAAGGATCTGGAAAGGTGAGTGGGGGAACTCAAGGGTCTCTGTAAAGGGAAGCAAGGAGCTCAGGGTATACAGAAAGGGGAACACAAAAAAGAGAGTGAACTTTTTACATAGGAGATGATTCATCACTCAAGAGGTACCTCATTCCCTTAGTGCATGTTGGCTGTCCATAAACCACCCCCTTCTCAGGTAGAAATTACATTCTCCAGGCTTCCTCCACAATCATACCATTTGTCTGTGAAGTGACCTGGGTATGTGGAGATTGCTACAGAGCTCTACAACATTCCCCTCAGGAGCCCCTCCCTTCTCCCCAACCCAAACTTCCCACAAGGTCAGTTCTGCCAGAGAGACTGGACTTCTGCTCTTCTGTGACCATCCCTCACCCACAGCACCGAGACAAATGACACTAGTCCTAACCTTTGACCTCTGAGGAGAAGTGAGCTAGATGCCGGGTAATGAAGAGTCTCAATTGTTGGTTCAAGTCAATGGATGATAAATCAATGTTCCAGGAGAGAATGCCTGTGAGAGAAAAAGAAACAAAGAGGGACCTAGATAAGGTCAGAGGGACTGGACTTCGGGGAGCATTTCCAAGCTCACAGAAGGGGTGAGGGGTGAGAGGGAGGGGATAAGGATGGTTGCCATGATCAGCCTCACTAATGTATTTAAGAAAGGTGGCCAGTCCTATGTCTAGCTCCCATCCTGTACCGTTCTTGGACTTTGCTTGAGCTACAGGAAGGAGGGCAGAGTTTAGGCTAAATTTGGTCATTGGTAAATTTGTATGTAGGAATTTTCTTGCAGAGTTGCCCAGTTGTGATAGAAGTGACACCCAAGGGCCCATTTCCAGATACTGCTGCTGCTGCTACTGCTAAGTCGCTTCAGTCGTGTCCGACTCTGTGTGACCCCATAGACGGCAGCCCACCAGGCTCCCCTGTCCCTGGGATTCTCCAGGCAAGAATACTGGAGTGGGTTGCCATTTCCTTCTCCAATGCATGAAGGTGAAAAGTGAAAGTGAAGTCGCTCAGTCCTGTCTGACTCTGAGCGACCCCATGGACTGCAGCCTAATGGGGCTCCTCCGTCCATGGGATTTTCCAGGCAAGAGTACTGGAGTGGGGTGCCATCGCCTTCTCCGTTTCCAGATACTAGGAGCTGCCTGCCCAATACGGCTAAGTAGGATCCTAGACTTTCCTTCTGTGGCCCCCTCCTTGCCTCCACTCCTCCGTGGCTTGCTTCCACCCGCAGGTGGCTCCGCAGCACTGCGCCACAGGCAGTGGAGGGCTGAAGAGCTTGTGGCCACGAAGGTCACTCTTTCAGACTGGCGGCTAGCACTGGGATATTTGAGATCTGTCTACAGCATTCAGAAAGCACACTGTGCTTGGTTCAAGAACCCTAAAGAAGAAACTAAGGTAGGGACATGGACTCTTCAGGGGATGGTGAAGACTTTCAGGACCTCTGGCCCAAGGACACTGCGGGGAGAGGAGGGTATAACCAGAGGGCATCCCCACCCAGGCAGTGCCAGCTCCCCCACCCCTACCCCGACCCCTGCCTGAGGGAGATTGCGGAACGCCGTGGGGTGTGAGGCAAGGATGGGGTTGTGAGATGTTGGCAGTTTGGGAGGACACGAACGCGTGACACAGAAGATGCAGGTGACAGGGGCTGATGATTCAGATTAACAGGGCGCGCAGATCTCAGGAAATGCACACTAGGGATAGAGGATGCAGACGGCAGAGAAGCACGGGATGGAGGATGTCCCTAGCGCAGCCAGGACAGCAGCTCACCTTGTTCAAGGTGGGCCCGAACGGCCCTCAGCTGACTCTCTGTAGCGATATCGCCGATCACGATGAGCAAAGAGTGCTTCCGCAGGTCCCAGCGTGCCGCCGCCACCACGGCTCCGGCCTCGCGCAGCGGCTCCGCGGGGTTCTGAGCCGGCGGAGAGCCGGGGCTGCGGAGCCCTAGCCCGGGACTTGTCTCCATGGCAACGCCACGAGGCCGCCCGGGCCCAGCCTCGGTCTCCATGGAAACTCCGTTGGCGCGCTAGGCCGGCCGTGTCCGCTGCGGGTAGAGTGCGCGCGGTTCTTAAAGGCCGGCGGCAGAAGTC
>NW_011494633.1:3751323-3753111 GCF_000754665.1 Bison bison bison | reverse complement strand
ACTGGCGCCGCAGGGGCGGGGCCGCGGCCGCGACGCTCCGGCTCTGCGGTGTCGCTGGACGTGGGGGCGGGTACTGAGGTGCGGGTTGGCTTTCCCGGTCCGTCATCACTTGTTTTCCAGAGGGGGCTGATACTCGGGCTAGAGTAGGGGTGGGGGCTCTGCGGGCCGGGTGGAGGGGCGAGTCTCTTGCCTCCGCGCCAGAAGAAGCTTCTAGGTAGTCTTTCCCGGATAAGTGCTGTCTGGCAGTTCCGCAGCCTCGCCCGTACTGAGGGGAGCCATCTTGTCCCTCTCTGCTTCTGAGTTTGGTGTATCCTTCAGTCGGTGTGTCTGTATTATTGTTTGGAGGTTTTTTGTTTTTTTCCTCCCTCCTGTCACTGCCTGCCAGGGTCCTAGATTCCGTCTTCGGTTTTTCTGTCCTCATTGCCCCAGGCCCTGGGTGTGCTCTGGAAGGCTGTGCAGTATCAGGACGGACAGAATGACCTTCCGGCCCTGAGTCCCTGGTGAGTTGTTATTCCGAAGATAGTGGTTGGCTTGTCTCCATCTCTACTGAGTGCAATGAGCTCAGACTGCAGCAAGGGGGGTTTGAGTAAAACCCAGAAGAGTCCTTCCCAACTACTTGTGACACAGTGAATTGGGTAACCTTGGGAGACAATGGTATTACTTCCCCCAGGGAATTCTCAAAACAGAAGGGACAATGTTTGAACAAGGAAAGAGATTGGCCCTTCCAAAAAAAAAGAACCAAAACCAGAGGATGTACTAAGGAGGCTGGCACTGTTTTATGATTGCCTGGAACATCCTGTGACAATGGTGTGGTGCTAAAAGCCTAATCCACACTCCCACCCCCTCCTTTCCTCAGCCTGTCCCCACCACCTACTCTGCACTCCTGTATCTTCTTTTACCCAGGATACTGAGTCATTCTGTATGTGTATCACACGGAGAAGAGCTTGCCTTCTGCCCTAGGACTCCAGCAGTACTTTTGTGGCTTCCCTATGCCATACACTTTCCGGATGGTACAGGGAAGAAAGGAGCACAGTGCCTGATTCAGCACGGCTGTCTGTGAGCCACCTTCTGATTCACCTCCTCTCTGGAGGCCTTGAGGAGGGTTGGACAGTGTCTGCATTTTAAGTACCTCACAGTAGCCCTGGTTCTTATCATGGAGCATTTGTTTAGCAAAACATCCATTCTGCAATTTGGATATGGCCCTATCTGAAACTAACATAGTGTTATATGTCAGTTACACCTCAAATTAAAAAAAAAAAACATGGACAGGGCCCTGAAAATCCTTTGTGTAACAGAAATAATACAGTGGTATGTAAAATGGTGGGGATGCCTCACCCTATTTGACACATGAGACAGTGCTGTGCTCTACCCACCCGCCCCCCATTTGCAAATCTCAGTCTGGCAAAGAGCACAAATGGATGTGTAAGCCTCCCCTTTTCTGCAATCAGAAAAGAGTGCCACATGGAGGCAGAACCAGAATAGGTTGTAGGGAGAGGAAGGGGACAGTTACCATAGCAACTATAGAGCTGAGGCCTTTAACTAGCACAGGGCCTCAGTATAATGGTCATCTGCAGTTAAGCACAGGCTCTGCTTTCATCAATTTTGACAAAGAGATTAGACAATAGATCTGAATTCTGTAAAGAAGGACCGCACACTGATCAGATGATAGGGGCAGCAATTCAGGCCTGTGATGTCAGACCCTGCTAGAATTGGCTTTTTTAGTAATTAGAGCTGCAAATACAGACTGGTAAAGGAAAGTTAAACTGTTAGTCACTCAGTTGTGTCCTG
>NW_011494633.1:3743083-3751223 GCF_000754665.1 Bison bison bison | reverse complement strand
CCTGACCCCATAGACTATAGCCCACCAGGCTCCTCTGTCCATAGGATTTTCCAGGCAAGAATACTAGAGTGGGTTGCCATGTCCTTCTCCAGGGGATCTTCCCGACCCAGGGATCAAACTCAGGTCTCCTTTATTGCAGGTGGATTCTTTACTGTCTGAACCACCAGGGAAGTCCCTAAATACAGACTGTGATGGGACTAAAAAAACCTGGAATGTTAGTATTTATGTGCCAGAATTCTGCAACTGCAGACAGAAAACAGATTGCCTATATGTACAAGGCATAGAAATTGGATAAAAATTTTAAAGAAATACTTTTATATATGAATTGCAAAGTATTTAAAACCCTATTTTGTGTTTAGGAATAGTTTGCTGTGGCAGGAGCATTCAAAGACCCATCCAACTGAGAACCTATGATATACGTGATTGTGAAGCATGTTCAGTAGTGTGTGATGGTTATAGAGCCTGCTGTAGTGTTTCATTTAACTGTTTACCCCTCAAACTGACCAGGTATGATCTTTTGGAAATTCTGCTATTCTATAGTTTCTTCCACATTTCTTGTCATATAGCATTGGCAAATATAGTGGTTACAATCTGTGCTTTCCAAACTATTTGTGATGAAGGATCCTTGAATTGTGGAAGGGGTCTCTAAGGATCTATCACTGAAAAAGGAAGTTAGGGTAGATATCAAAGGAAGACACTATTACAGGCTCTTTGCTTGGGTATGCATGGGAGCGGGCGCAAGGCAAAAGGTATTACAGATTGTAAATGGTTTGAAAGGTAATTGTAGCCTTGGCCAAGTTTAAGCCATTTAAGGGATTCTCAGCGCCCAGACCTTTGTCAGTTCATAATATATAGTGATAAATACGCAACAGGTAAATTATACACATACTTAACAAAGTAGGAGGGGCATTTCTATGTTTTTTTTGGAAATAATTTCATTTTTGGTATTTAAATTATTAAAGTTATCCTCATGAGAAAATGAGAAATTTATTGGAATGAACTACTCTCATCTAGAATTGTGTATGTGTGAGAGAGGAAGGCACCATCGT
Organism: Bison bison bison; assembly: GCF_000754665.1. Lineage (NCBI taxonomy): Eukaryota > Metazoa > Chordata > Mammalia > Artiodactyla > Bovidae > Bison > Bison bison. The sequence continues at coordinate 3,750,174 of NW_011494633.1, read as the reverse complement.
CCTTTGTATACTTAGGGTCTCCGTAGGACTTAGGCTAGCTCTGATAATTCGTAAAGAAAATGTACTGGCTCCTCCCCGCTAGTCCAGTGAATGTCAGTTTTCTGGGGAATCTCAGCTCATTTGGCAGAATTCCAGCTGGCTGTGCTGGATTGCATGGTCTTATCAACCAAGATATACAAAAGGAGCTGTATGCAGCTCACATTCCTACCCTGTACTCAGTTGTGCCTATTAAAGCATTCTTTACAAAGAGAGAGGTGTGTTGAATTACAGGATTGCTGTGTCAGAAGCTTATCCTTGGCTTTTGGGGAGAATACTAGGATCGTAATATACACCAGCAACCATAGGGTCACCTCTTCGCATGGTTTATCTGCAAAGGCACCGAGTGAAATAACCTCTAATGAGGCACTGAGTAAAATAATCTCTAAGAAGTTTGAGATGGGGAAGAAGTCTGCATTTATTACTACTCTATCTTGCACACAGAAGAAGCCCACAATAAACATTTGTTGCATAATTGTCCTAATTATAATTTGTTCTCTAAGTAATGGGAAGATCAGGGCACTGGGTTTCCCCTCCCTGTGCAGAGCGTTGAAACGGACAATGAGGAGACTTTTTCTTCCCTCGCTCTCCACACTCTTCTCTTAAAGAAAATCATTTCCAAAAGTAAAAAATATTTATGGATATTATTTTCAATTTTCTGTTTGATTAGTGTCTGAAATGAAAGTTAGTGTTTGGCTGTGGTCTCTGACAACCACCTTTTCCTTTAGTCTGAATGAAGTTGCTCTTACTATAGGAATCTCTAAGGATTTTCATGTGATGATGAAGAGGATGGTGGTAAAAAGGCGCAAAATGTAATACTTAGTTTTGAGGCCATGCCTGTGTGTGAATTAAATTTTGCATCATTTTTTCAAGATTTCATATAATAGAGTCACTTTCCTTCAAGGAGTACTTACTTGGATTGCAGAAATATTGTTACCTTTACAACATTCAGTTCAGTACAGTTCAGTTGCTCAGTTGTGTCCAACTCTGCGACTCCACAGACTGCAGCACACCAGGCCTCCCTGTCCATCACCAACTCCTGGAGTTTACTCAAAACTCACGTCCATTGAGTTGGTCATGCCACCCAACCATCTCATCCTCTGTCATCCCCTTCTACTCCCACCTTCAGTCTTTCCCAGCATCGGGGTCTTTTCAAATGAGTCAGTTCTTCACATCAGATGGCCAAAGTATTGGAGATTCAGCTTCAGCATCATTCCTTCCAATGAATATTCAAGACTGATTTCCTTTAGGATGGACTGTTGGATCTTGCAGTCCAAGGGACTCTCAAGAGTCTTCTCTGACACCACAGTTCAAAAGCATCAGTTCTTCAGTGCTCAGCTTTCTTTATAGTTCAACTCTCATATCCATACATGACTACTAGAAAAACCATAGCTTTGACTAGATGGACCTTTGTTGGCAAAGTAATGTCTCTGCTTTTTAATATGCTGCCTAGATTGGTCACTTTCACTAGATCGGTCATAACTTTTCTTCCAAGGAGCAAGCGTCTTTTAATTTCATGGCTGCAGTCACCATCTGCAGTGATTTTGGAGCCCACCAAAATAAAGTCTTTCACTGTTTCCCCATCTATTTGCCATGAAGTGATGGTACCAGTTGCCATGATCTTAGTTTTCTGGATGTTAAGTTTTAAGCCAACTTTTTCACTCTCGTCTTCCACTTTCATCAAGAGGCTCTTTAGTTCTTTTCTTTCTGCCATAAGGGTGGTGTCATCTGCGTATTTGAGGTTATTGATATTTCTCCTGCCAATGTTGATGCCAGCTTGTGCTTCACCCAGCCCAGCATTTCTCATGATGTACTTGGTATATAAGTTAACTCAGAAATAGTTTGTCTTCTCATCAGTTCTCTTTCCTTTTTTTTTTTTTTGGTAGTACTGGGTCTTTGTTGCTGCACTTGGGCTTTCTCTAGTTGGTGTGAACAGGGGCTACTCTTCATTGCAGTGGGTGGGCTTCTCACTGCGGTGGCTTCAGTAGTTGTGGCTCACGGCCTCTAGGCCTGTGAGCTCAGTAGTTGTGCAACACAGGCTTAGTTGCCCTGTGGCATGTGGTATCTTCCCAGACCAGGGATTTAACCCATGTCCTTTGCACTGGCAGGCAGATTCTTAACCTATACGCCACCAGGGAATTCCTTATCCCTTCTTCATCCTTCATCATATGTCTTAACTTCCTTTTCTAACAATACTTCCTCCAAATACCTTGCATTAACCCCTTCATTTAGTCAGTCTGAACCACTTGCCTTTCCCTCAGTCATTCTTACACTTTCTGTTCAGGTTGTCTCTTTTCCCCTCGGAATGCCCAGAATTCATTTTTAAGTCATTCATTCAGTGATGTGTATTGAGCACTTACTGTGTGCCAGCAAATGAAACACAGAGGTCCCTGCTCTTGTGGAGCTTATATTCTAGTGGGGAGGGACAGATAATAAATAATAGATGGGTATATAGTATGTCAGAAAGTGATTAGTACTGTGGCAAAAAAGAAATCATCATGATAAGGGTGACTGAGAATGCTGGAGCAGGGTGTGGTGATGGGGAAGAATGGTGAAGCAGCAGGAAAGGCTGCAATTTGAAAGGGGCTGGTTAGGGTGGGCCTTATTAAGATGAGACTAGAGCAGACTTAAAGGAAGCAAGGGGTTTTGGTCATTTGGCTATGTGGTAGAGAGTCTTGTAGGCTGAGAAGATAGCCAATTCAAAGTCCCTAAGTAGCAGTATGCCTGGTACATTCAAGGCATAGCTGGAGCCCACTGTGCCTGGAGCAGAGGAGTGAAAGAGAAATAGGAGATGAGATTGGTAATAATAGAGGCCAGATCACGTAGGGCCTTGTTGGCATTGTTAGTTACTATTAGGTTTTTACTCTGAGTGAAATAGGAAACATATGCAGGCTTTTTTTTTTTTTTAAGCTGTGCTGGGTCTTCGTTGCTGTGCACCCGTGTTCTCTAGTTCCCACAAGCAACGACGTGTGGGGGCTACTCTAGTTGTGGTGCTTCTCTTGTTGCAGAGCATGGGCTTTGGGCAGAGTCATTGTGGCACACGGGCTTAACTGCCTGGCTGCGTGTGGTGTCTTCCCAGAGCAGGGGTTGAACCAGTGTTCCCTGAATTGGCAGGTAGATTCTTAACCACTGGACCACCAGGGAAGTCCTATATGCAGGCATTTAAACAGAGGGGTGATATCATTTGACAGATTTTTACAGTATCACTTTGGCTGCTGTACTGAGAATAGACTGTAAAGGTTGGAAGGTTTAAAGTGGGAAACCACTCTCTTCATGACCAGTACTGGTCTTTGATCACCCCAGGACCTTTGACACCTAGGGGTCTGAGGGGCCCTGGTTAAAAATAACAAAGTGGGAAACCAGGCAAGCAACTTGCAGTAACCTGGATGAGCAGGGATGTAGCTCAGATCAGAGCAGGGTCAGTGGAGATGGTGGGATGCTAGACACACAGTATTTCAAAGCTAGAGCCAATCTGATTTCCTGCCTTATCAAATGGGGAGTGAGAGAGAAAAGGTAAATAGTGACTCCAAAGATAAACCAAAAACTTTAAAAAATTACCTCTAGGAGGAAAGAGAAACAGATTGTAAGGCAGCCAAGGATGGAAAGTAGATTTTTAAAATTTATCTTATTTTGTAAATTTGACATAAGAATCATATAAATGTTTTACAGAAGTATAAAACAAAATTAAAATGACCAATCTGACAAATAACCTATTCCAGAATATAATTTTTTAAAAATCTACAAATCAGCCCAGAAAAGACAAAAGGTCAACCCAGCTATAAAATGGACAAGGAATTTGAATGGATTTTCACAAGAGATGGTACACAAATGACCAATAAATATAGGAAAAACCATTTAACATCATTAGTCCCAAGGAAATGCAAATTAAAACCACAGTGGGCAGTCCCCTTGTGGCCCAGTGATTAGGTTTCAGGCTTTCCTTGGATTCAATACCTGATTGGGGAACTGAGATCCCACAAGCTTGTGGCATGACAAAATATATACATATGTACATATATATACATACCTACAGTGTAACATTACTTATTCACAAAATGGCAATAATTAAAAACCCAATAACACCAAATGTTAGAAAGGATGTAGAACTCTCATATATGGCTAATAGTAGTATAAAATGTTATAATTTCTTTATAAAAAGTATTTGGAGCTTTTTATAAATCTAAACCTGTATAACTTAGAAATTCCACTCCTAAGCATTTACCCCAGAAAAATGAACACATATATGTTCACAAAGAGATTCGTTTTTCATAGCAACTTTATTCATAACAGCCATAACCTGGAAACAACACAACCATCAATTAAAAAATGGATAAACATTTTTACCTTCATGCAATAGAATACTACTCAGCTATAAAAAGAAACTACAAGTATACACAACATAGATGAAACATAAAAAATACATTATGTTGAAACAAAAGAAACAAAACATAAGAATGTTGTGTTGGTCTCCTGAGAAGTAGATACCAAGATGTGGTTAGATGTGCAAGAGATTTATTAGGGGAGTATATTGGTTATCTTGGCTTCCCTAGTGGCTCAGTGGTAAAGAATCCGCCTGTCATGCAGGAGACACAGGTTCAGTTCTCCAGGGGTTGGGAAAATCCACTGGAGAAGGAAATGGCAACCTACTCCAGTATTCTTGCCTGGGAAATACCATGGACAGAGGAGCCTAGTGGGCTACAGTCCATGGCATGGCAAAAGAGTCGGACGGGATTGAGTGACTAAAACAACAATATTGGTTATCTATTGTTTTGAAACAGATTACTCTAAAATTCAGCAGCCTAAAATAACAAATACATATTATCTAACATAGTTTCTTTTTTTTTAAGATGATTTATTTATTTTTGGCTGCACTGGGTCTTTGTTGCTGCCTGCATGTTTCCTCTCTAGTTGCAGTGAGCAGGGGAGAGGTGGGAGCAGTCTACTTTTTATCGCTGTGCCCGGATTTCTGATTGCAGTGACTTCTCTTGTTGCAGAGCACAGGATCTAGAGCACAGGCTCAGTAGTTGCGGCACACGGCTTAGTTGTTCCGCAGCATGTGGGGTCTTCTGGGACCAGGGGTCGAACTTGTGTCCCCTGCATTGGCAGGTGGATTCTTAACCACTAGACCACCAAGGTAGTGCTCACACAGTCTTTAAGGATCTGAAAATTGAGGAGGGAAATTAGGTGAGTGGTTTTGGGTTAGGATTGTAGTCCTACAACCATGAGGTTGTAGTCAAGATGTCAAGATGGGGTTACAGTAATCTGAAGGCTTGACTGGGACTGGATGATCTGCTTCCAAGATGGCTCATTCAAATGGCTATTTGAAACCTCAACTCCTCACCATGTAGGACTCTCCATTGGTCTACTTGAGTATTCTCATAACATGGCAGCTGGCCTCTCCCAAAGCCAGAAAGTAAGGAGGGAGCTACAATGCCTTTTAATGACAGTGTTTGAAGTTAGGTATCATCATTTCTGCCTTGTTTTATTTTATTTATATACAGAAGCAAGTCACTGAGTCTAGTCCATTCTCAAGAGGAAGGAAATTGACTCTACCTTTTGAAGGATGTGTCAATGAATTTGTGGATATATTTTAAATCACCACATGGACAGACCAGTGGAAGGCACAGAGAGCCTCAGACCCAGATACAGGTCTGACATCTGTGGAAGAAGAGAGGAAAAGAATGAGGATTGGAAATGAAGAGTTTTGTCCTGCAGCATAGGTTCAAGAAAGGTTTGGTCAGGCTGATGAAGAGTCTTCAAGTCAAAATTCCTGTTGGAAGAATCTTTTTAATCACAGGATTAGGCCTGCCTTTGTAGCCCTGCTCTTCTCTGGCATTGGCTGGGATCAGCCTAAGGAAGTGTGGCTTTGGTGCAAATGTGGGAGTAGATCCAGAGTGGCAGCAGGTGGGTTCATCATCAAATATACTCTCTGAAAGAAGATTTCAGTAGTGCATATTCATGGTCACTATGAGTACGTACTGCATGAATAAGTTTTTGTGAAGTTGTAGAATGGGCAAAGCTTATCTACAGTGATAGAAGGCAAATAAGTGTTTCCTGATGCTGGGGAGGGGATGGGAATTGATTGCAAAGGGGACACAAGGAAACTTCTGGGGTGATGAAAATGTTCTGTACTTGATTATCGTAGTGGTTATATACGTATATATACATTTGTTGAGCTCATCAAACTCTACACTTAAAACAGGTACACTTTGTTGAACACAAATAATATATAAAATTTACTGAAAAACACAGTGAGATACCACTTCACATTACCAATACCAAACATTAGTGAGAATGCGCAGCACCTGAAACTCTGATATGTTGTTAGTGGGAGTATAAAATTATACAACCATTTTGGAAAGCTGTTTGTCATTTCTCTCTTAAAAGTTAAAGAAATGCTGTTTGTTTAACTGCAACAGTTCCACTCCTGGATATCAGCCCAAGAGAAATGAAAATGTATGTTCCCAAAAAGACTTCTTTATGAACATTCATAGGAGCTTTATTTATAATGGTCCAAATGACCCAAAGATCCATCAACAGGAAAACTGATAAATTGTGGAACATGTATACAACAGAATACTGCAGAGCGGATTTGTGCAACAACACATATGAATCTCAAACATGGTGTATTGAGCAAAGAAGATGCATGCAAAAGAGCACATACTGTATGATTGTTTGATGAGTCTCTCAGTCGTGTCCGACTCTTTGCAACCCCATGGACTGTAGCCTGCTAGGTATCTCCTCTGTCCATGGGGATTCTTCAAGCAAGAATATTGGAGTGGGTTGCCATGCCCTCCTCCAGGGGATCTTCCCAACCCAGGGATTGAACCCAGGTCTTCCAATCTGCAGGCGGATTCGTTACAGTCTGAGCCACCAGGGAAGCCCTTCCCTGTATGATTCAGTTCAGTTCAGTTCAGTCGCTCAGTCGTGTCTGACTCTTTGCGACCCCATGAATTGCAGCATGCCAGGCTTCCCTGTCCATCACCGACTCCTGGAGTTCACTCAAACTCACGTCCATCGAGTCGGTGATGCCATCCAGCCGTCTCATCCTCTGT
>NW_011494633.1:3742220-3742983 GCF_000754665.1 Bison bison bison | reverse complement strand
GCTTTAGCATCAGTCCTTTCAAAGAACACCCAGGACTGATGTCCTTTAGAATGGACTGGTTGGATCTCCTTGCAGTCCAAGGGACTCTCAAGAGTCTTCTCCAACACCACAATTCAAAAGCATCAATTCTTCGGCACTCAGCTTTCTTCACAGTCCAACTCTCACGTCCACACATGACTACTGGAAAAACCATAGCCTTGACCAGACGAACCTTTGTTGGCAAAGTAATGTCTCTGCTTTTGAATATGCTATCTAGGTTGGACATAACTTTCCTTCCAAGGAGTAAGGATCTTTTAATTTCATGGCTGCAGTCACCATCTGCAGTGATTTTGGAGCCCAAAAAAATAAAGTCAGACACTGCACTGTTTCCCCATCTATTCCCCATGAAGTGATGGGACCAGATGCCATGATCTTCGTTTTCTGAATGTTGAGCTTTAAGCCAACTTTTTCACTCTCCACTTTTACTTTCATCAAGAAGCTTTTGAGTTCCTCTTCACTTTCTGCCATGAGGGTGGTGTCATCTGCATATCTGAGGTTATTGATATTTCTACTGGCAATCTTGATTCCAGCTTGTGCTTCTTCCAGTCCAGCGTTTCTCATGATGTACTCTGCATAGAAGTTAAATAAGCAGAGTGACAATATACAGCCTTCATGTACTCCTTTTCCTATTTGGAACCAGTCTGTTGTTCCATGTCCAGTTCTAACTGTTGCTTCCTGACCTGCATATAGGTTTCTCAAGAGGCAGGTCAGGTGGTCTGGTATT
>NW_011494633.1:3740680-3741563 GCF_000754665.1 Bison bison bison | reverse complement strand
CCTTTCTTTGGGATTGGAATGAAAACGGACCTTTTCCAGTCCTGTGCCCACTGCTGAGTTTTCCAAATTTGCTGGTATATTGACTGCAGCACTTTCACAGCATCATCTTTCAGGATTTGAAATAGCTCCACTGGAATTCCATCACCTCCACTAGCTTTGTTCGTAGTGATGCTTTCTAAGGCCCACTTGACTTCACATTCCAGGATGTCTGGCTCTAGGTCGGTGATCATATCATCGTGATTATCTGGGTCATGAAGATCTTTTTTGTACAGTTCTTCTGTGTATTCTTGCCATCTCTTCTTAATATCTTCTTCTTCTGTTAGGTCCATACCATTTCTGTCCTTTATCGAGCCCATCTTTGCATGCAATGTTCCCTTGGTATCTCTAATTTTCTTGAAGAGATCTCTAGTCTTTCCCATTCTGTTGTTTTCCTCTATTTCTTTCCATTGATCACTGAGGAAGGCTTTCTTATCTCTTCTTGCTATTCTTTGGAACTCTGCATTCAGATGCTTATATCTTTCCTTTTCTCCTTTGCTTTTCTCTTCTCTTCTTTTCACAGCTATTTGTAAGGCCTCCCCAGACAGCCATTTTACTTTTTTGCATTTCTTTTCTATGGGAATGGTCTTGATCCCTGTCTCCTGTACAATGTCACGAACCTCCGTCCATAGTTCATCAGGTACTCATTCTATCAGATCTAGTCCCTTAAATTTATTTCTCATTTCCACTGTATAATCATAGGGATTTGATTTAGGTCATACCTGAATGGTCTAGTGGTTTTCCCTACTTCCTTCAATTTAAGTTGAATTTGGCATGATCTGAGCCACAGTCAGCTCCTGGTCTTGTTTTTGTTGACTGTATGGAGCTTCTCCATCTTTGGCTGCAA
>NW_011494633.1:3737527-3740580 GCF_000754665.1 Bison bison bison | reverse complement strand
AGTCAGCTCCTGGTCTTGTTTTTGTTGACTGTATGGAGCTTCTCCATCTTTGGCTGCAAAGAATATAATCAGTCTGATTTCGGTGTTGACCATCTGGTGATGTCCATGTGTAGAGTCTTCTCTTGTGTTGTTGCAAGAGGATGTTTGCTATGACCAGTATGATTACCTTTATGTAAAATTGTTGAGCAGGTGAAACTAATACAGAGTGATAGAAAATCTTGATTGGTATGTAAGTTTAATAGATATATATGTTTATCAAAACACATCAAATTATACAACTAAGAGCTTTGCAAAAACAAAGAGCTTTGCATTTCACTGTATTTAAATTTTACCTCAATAAAAAAAATAAAGTCACTAAAAATAAAAATCAAAGTGAAATAAATTAACCTCTGTATTAAATTGGTGGAATTCTTTCAGATGACTTTAAAATATGGTAGTTTAACTGCATGTTTTTTCAAAAATTTTTATTGTGGTAAAATACACGTAGAATTTACTATTTTAATCATTTTAATTGTATAGTTCAGTGATATTAAATATGTTCATTATGTTGTGGAACTATCACCATCATCCATCTCCATCAGTTCAGTTCAGTTCAGTTGCTCAGTTGTGTCCGACTCTTTGTGACCCCATGAATCGCAGCACACCAGGCCTCCCTGTCCATCACCAACTCCCGGAGTTCACTCAGACTCGAGTCCATCGAGTCAGTGATGCCATCCAGCCATGTAATCCATAGCCCCACCTTTTTTTTAAACCTACAGTAGTCAGTAGTCCCAGGTGGTCTCCCATCCATATGTTAACCAGATCCAACCCTGCTTAGATTCTGAGATCAGATGAGATCAGGCACACTCAAGAGAGTATGGCCATAGCCTCCATACTTCTTTTTATCTTGTAAAACTGAAACTCAATATACTCATTAAATAAGAACTCCCAATTCTCCTCCATACCCCCTAGTCCCTAGTAACCACCGTTTGGCTTTCTGTGTCTCTGATTTTGACTATTCTAAATGCCTTGTATAAGTGGAATCACACAGTATTTTGTTTTTTTGTGTGTGTGACTGTCTTATGTGACTTAGTATAATGTCCTCAGGATTCATCCATGTTGTAGCATATATCTTAAGTATACATTTTTATGGGATATACCCTAAGGAAAGAAAGAAACTGCAAAAAATGTTAAACTATTATTATTAGTGATCTTGTTAGTAATAATATTGGGAGTTTTTTGGAAACAGTTTTATATATGTAATGGAATAAAATAAATTGTGCTAATGTTATTAGGAATCAAGTTGTTGATTATGCTAAAAAGAGATATAGATATAGAATAAAAAAAGTTGGATAAAATCCCTGAAACCCTAAGATTTAGTTAGATAAAGCCAAACAATGATCAACTCAGTAGCAGTAAGTATTCCAACTGTCTAAATTGTAGTCTTTAAATACCATTTACTACTAAATGAACCAAGGCTTCTCAGAGAAACATCTGATTCTAGATCTGTGGCAGGAAATAAACAAGATGAACCTGGAACATCTTGTTATACCAGAAAGCAACAAAGCCATCCAAGAGTGCTGAAGTCATGTCAAAAGAACTTTGGAGCTAATCTGAGACGACTTCCATGGTCCAAAGATGGGACAGTGTGTATTTCAAAATGAACAATAATTGCAGTGGTTTGAAGCACACCAAATGTGTTAAAACCCACAGATCATAGTGATACTAAAAACAAAACTCTCTTAAGTAATCTTTGGGGTATGCTGGACAACCTCATTATTTAGAGAACTATTCTGTATTACATGGAGAACCTCAACTTACTATTTTGAAAACTAGTAAATCAAAAGAAAGAAACGTTTGTCCTGCTTTTCTCTGAAGTGAAGTGAGTTGCTCAGCCATGTCCGACTCTTTGTGACCCTGTGGACTATACAGTCCATGGAATTCTCCAGGCCAAAATACTGGAGTAGGTAGCCTTTCCCTTCTCCAGGGGATCTTCCCAACCTAGGGATTGAACCCAGGTCTCCCGCATTGCGGGCAGATTCTTTACCAGCTGAGTCATGCCACAAGGGAAGCAGCTGAGCTACAAGGGAAGCCCAAGAATACTGGAGCAGGTAGCCTATCCTTTATCCAGGGGATCTTCCTGATCCAGGAATTAAACTGGAGTCTCCTGCATTGCAGGTGGATTCTTTTATCAACTAAGCTATGAGGGAAGCCCTGCCTTTCCCTCACTAATCAAATACTTGACTATTCTAAATGTTCAAATACTTGACTATTCTATAAGTTCTTATTTATAGAAGAATTCTACCTAATAGATGAAAGTAGTATGTTAATATTAGAATATCACTTTTTTTACAGCCCCTAGTGAAATAATTCATCTTGGTTATAATTATCAATGACTGCTAAACTATCAAGTAAAAAGGTGGTAATATTTGAACCCAATGGTCAATTGTAACAGAACAAAAATACATTAAACCAAATGTTATTAATATATACTTCTTGATGAGATGCAGTAGGAAGTTTATGATACCAGTTATTCTTGCCAAAAAAAGGAACATAAATATGAACAAGCATACCTCTCTGTCCCATTTATAAAAAATAAAAAATAAAATACTGTAAATGACATCACAGGGATGTAATAAGAAAAATCCACAAAGTTGGAAATTTTACAGAACAAATGATGTGGTTTCATCAACAAATAAATGGCAGGAAATAAGAAAGAGAAAAACTTACAGATTAAAAGAGGCCTAAGGTAGTGTCAGTTTTCTTTCCAATCCCAAAGAAAGGCAATGCCAAAGAATGCTCAAACTACCGCACAACTGTACTCATCTCACATGCTAGTAAAGTAATGCTCAAAATTCTCCAAGCCAGGCTTCAGCAATACGTGAACTGTGAACTTCCTAATGTTCAAGCTGGTTTTAGAAAAGACAGAGGAACCAGAGATCAAATTGCCAACATCCGCTGGATCATGGAAAAAGCAAGAGAGTTCCAGAAAAACATCTATTTCTGCTTTATTGACTGTGCCAAAGCCTTTGACTGTGTGGATCACAATGAACTGTGGAAAATTCTGAAAGAGA
>NW_011494633.1:3709340-3737427 GCF_000754665.1 Bison bison bison | reverse complement strand
CAATGAACTGTGGAAAATTCTGAAAGAGATGGGAATACCAGACCACCTGATCTGCCTCTTGAGAAATCTGTATGCAGGTCAGGAAGCAACAGTTAGAACTGGACATGGAACAACAGACTGGTTCCAAATAGGAAAAGGAGTATGTCAAGGCTGTATATTGTCACCCTGCTTATTTAACTTCTATGCAGAGTACATCATGAGAAAGGCTGGACTGGAAGAAGCACAAGCTGGAATCAAGATTGCTGGCAGAAATATCAATAACCTCAGATATGCAGATGACACCACCCTTATGGGAGAAAGTGAAGAGGAACTAAAAAGCCTCTTGATGAAAGTGAAAGATGAGAGTGAAAAAGTTGGCTTAAAGCTCAACATTCAGAAAACGAAGATCATGGCATCTGGTCCCATCACTTCATGGGAAATAGATGGGGAAACAGTGGAAACAGTGTCTGACTTTATTTTTTTGGGCTCCAAAATCACTGCAGATGGTGACTGCAGCCATGAAATTAAAAGACGCTTACTCCTTGGAAGGAAAGTTATGACCAACCTAGATAGCCATATTCAAAAGCAGAGACATTCCTTTGCCAACAAAGGTTCGTCTAGTCAAGGCTATGGTTTTTCCAGTGGTCATGTATGGCTGTGAGAGTTGGACTGTGAAGAAGGCTGAGCGCCGAAGAATTGATGCTTTTGAACTGTGGTGTTGGAGAAGACTTTTGAGGGTCCCTTGGACTGCAAGGAGATCCAACCAGTCCATTCTAAAGGAGATCAGCCCTGGGATTTCTTTGGAAGGACTGATGCTAAAGCTGAAACTCCAGTAGTTTGGCCACCTCATGCGAAGAGTTGACTCATTGGAAAAGACTGATGCTGGGAGGGATTGGGGGCAGGAGGAGAAGGGGACGACAGAGGATGAGATGGCTGGATGGCATCACTGACTCGATGGACATGAGTCTGGGTAAACTCCGGGAGTTGGTGATGGACAGGGAGGCCTGGCGTGCTGGGATTCATGGGGTCGCAAAGAGTCGGACACGACTGAGTGACTGAACTGAACTGAAGGTAGTGTCATCCAAATGCAATGCACAAATCTTGTTTGGAACTGTAAAATTATGAACAATTGGAGAAAGTTAAACACTATATATTTGATAACATTACAAAGTTACTGTTAATTTTCTTTAGGTGTGTTAATTGTTATGTTTAAAAGATTCTCTGTAACACCCATATAAATATTTATGCATGAAATTTTATGATATCTGGGATTTTCTTATAAATGATCATTTGGGCATAAGTGGGTGGAGATATAGTTGAAAAGATTGGGCATTTATTGCTGGAGAGGGCGTGGAGAAAAGGGAACCGTCCTACACTGTTGGTGGAAATGTAAAGTGTCAAAGCCACTATGAAAAACAGTATGGAGTTTCCTCAAAAAACTAAAAATAGAGTTGCCATATGATCCTGCAGTCTCACTCCTGGGCATATATCTGCACAAAACTGGAATTCAGAAAGACACGTGCACCTCAACGTCCACTGCAGCACGATTTACAATAGTAAAGACATGGAAGCAACCCAAATAATTCAGTTTTTAGCATGTCGAGTTTGAGATGTCAGTTGGAATCTAAATGGAGATATTGAATAGGCTGTTAGGTGTAGGTTCAGGATTTGAGAAAGAGGTCTAGGCTGGAGATATAAACTTGGGAGTCATTGGTATATAAATGGTAGTTACAGTATGAGACTGGATGAGATAAAGCAAGGAGGGAGAGTAAACAGAGCTTGTGTGTGTGTGCTGAGTCGCTTCAGTCATGTCTGACTCTGCAACCCCATGGACCATAGCCTGCCAGGCTCCTAGAATACAGTAAATACTCACTAAATATTCATTATAACCACATGACTAAAATTCTTTCTTTTGAGTTTTCCCTCCTATGCATTCCTATCGGAGAAGGCAATGGCACCCCACTCCAGTACTCTTGCCTGGAAAATCCCATGAACGGAGGAGCCTGGTGGGCTGCAGTCCATGGGGTCGCTAGGAGTCGGACACAACTGAGTGACTTCACTTTCACTTTTCACTTTCATGCATTGGAGAAGGAAATGGCAAGCCACTCCAGTGTTCTTGCCTGGAGAATCCCAGGGACGGGGGAGGCTGGTGGGCTGCTGTCTCTGGGGTCACACAGAGTCGGACACGACTGAAGTGACTTAGCAGCAGCAGCAGCAGCATGCATTCCTACAGCACTTTTATTGTGTCTTATAGTTATTGAGCTCTTTAGGATAAGACAACATTTAGCATTCTTCCATTTTGGGGCTTCAGTTTTTGCTACAGTGACTTAATTTTGAAAATAGTTAATTTCTTTGGGTTTCCCTGGTGGCTCAGATGGTAAAGAATCTGCCTGCAATGTGAGAGACCTGGGTTCAATCCCTGGGTTGGAAAGATCCCCTGGAGGAGGGCATGGCAACCCACTCCAGTATTCTTGCCTGGGAAATCTCATGAACAGAGACTATTTCCTGGGCTCCTCTGTCCATGGCGGTTCTCCAGGCAAGAATACTGAAGTGGGTTGCCATGGCCTCCTCCAGGGATCTTCCCAACCCAGGGATTGAACCCAGTTCTCCCGCATTGCAGGCAGATTCTTCACTGTCTGAGCCACCAGGGGAGCCTAGTTTCCATCTATCATTATAGAGTTGACCCTCTTAGCCACTTTGTCTTCACCCAATCCCTTCCCCTGTGATGACCACTATTCTGTTCTCTGTATTCACGTGTTTGTTTGATTTGTTCATTTGTTCACTTATTTTTTATTTGTCCCACATATGACTAAAATCATATAATATTTGTCTTTCTCCATCTGACTTACTTCATTTATCATAATACCCTCAAGGTCTATCCATGTTGTCATAAATGGCAAGATTGCATTTTTTCTTTAATGGCTGAGTAGTATTGCATTCTCTCTCTCTGTCTACCTCACTTTTTTTTAAAAATTATCCATCCATCCGTTGTTAGTTTGCATTTAGGTTACAGGATGAGAGAAGGGAATCAGCAACACCATCAAACATGATAGAGACCAAAGCTAATGAGGTGACTTGACAAGAAAATTTCAGAATCAGTTGTTCACAGTTTTAGAGTAACTGCTTTGTTCCAGGCACTAGATTTGTGGGGATTAAACCCAGATTGTAAAGGATTATGGAGTTATAAGTATGGAGAAAGTGGAGATTGGAGGGAAAGGAGAGAGGAAAAGTCCAGAGCTTGATAGAAGAGTAGAGGGGAGGTGCTTCCAGGATGTGGTGATTTGAATATTTCTATAAGGAGAGGGAATAAGCCAGAGAAGGGAGCATGGCAAGCCCTGTCAGTGTTCAAATAGGCGAGGATTCTATTTCGTTCCCCCCTCATCCCACAGCTTCTTGTTTCCCACAGCTACCTCTCTGTTTCCAGGTAAGCAGCTTCTGGTGGAATTAAGCAGTTTGGGTTAAACATTTGAAAAGGTGGAAGGGAGGAAATTGCAGCTAATTCTGAAGTCACAATTGTGCTTAATATTGTGTGTTTGAGAGACTCAGGCCAGTAAGAGGGCCTACAGCTAACTGGTCAGCAGGAAAATTAGCAACCTGAAAGAGGTGGCTGCCTTGGTGGGAGTCTGCTAACATGCCTTCAGGGCATCATCTGTACTTGGGTGTGGCAAAGTTGGAGTTCTGGAAAAGTTTGAAAAGTGGCTTAAAATGAACAAGGACGATAAAATGTGATACATACCTACAATAGAATATTATTCAGGCTTAATAAGGAAGGAAATTCTAACACCTGCTGTTAAAATTACAACATGGATATA
Source organism: Bison bison bison (assembly GCF_000754665.1). Classification (NCBI taxonomy): domain Eukaryota; kingdom Metazoa; phylum Chordata; class Mammalia; order Artiodactyla; family Bovidae; genus Bison; species Bison bison. Next base: position 3,733,636 of record NW_011494633.1, on the reverse strand, counting down.
CATTGAGGATATTTTGCTAAGTGAAATAAGACAGAAAAAGACAAATATTGTATGATTCCATTTGTATGAGGTACCTAGAGTAGTCAGATTCATAGAGACAGAAAGTAGAATGGTGGTTGCCGAGAGCTGAAGGGAGAGGGGAAGGGGGAAATAAGTGTTGGACGGATAAGAGTTTCAGTTTGGGAGGCTAAATACATCAGTGTACTTAATGTCACTAAACTGTACCTTTAAAAGTGGTTAAAGTGGTAAATTTCATGCTATGCATATTTTACCACAATTAAAAAGATAAATAGCCATGTGGTAAAATATTAACAACATGTGAATCTAGGTGAAAGGGTTTCTGAGAGATCATTATACTGTTGTTTTTCAATTATACTCTTTTTGTAACTTTTCTGCTGGTCTAAACTTAAAAAAAAATCTTCCTTAAAATTAACAGGAGGACTTTCTGTAGAGATGATACAGACCAGTTAAGATTGCTTCCACTGCAGGGGTTGCAGGGCCCTACTGGAGAATCCCAGGGACGGGGAAGCCTGGTGGGCTGCCGTCTATGGGGTCACACAGAGTCGGACACGACTGAAGTGACTTAGCATAGCATAGCATAGCACTAAGCATATCAGCCTGGTGTTAAGAAGTTAATATATCAGAGGCAATTATTGACTACTTTAGGCAATTTGCTTTCACATTTTGATCATCACCTCTTTATTGACTTAATTTCTTCATAAGAGTGGGAAGTTGACAACTTTTCATTTTTCTCCGTATTATTTTTCTCTTGATATTATTTTAATTATTATGAATTTCTAGGACACTAGGGACACCCATATTTATACTCAAAAATACATTCTAAAATGAGAAAGTTTTTTGTCAACTCTTTTGCCATTCCTCTGTTAAGTGTTCCTCCTCAATCATGTATATATAAATGAGACATATATATAAAATATATATATGTAAATCAGATATATAAAACCTCTGAGGTTAGACTGGGTTCTCACAGATTATGAGACATCGTGCAAATTATGTTATCTCTCTAATTTTGAGTGAGATAATGAATGTAAAACAGAGTACATGCCTGACACACAGTAAAACTGTAATACAGTTATTAATTATATCAATACTATTGGTCTATGCCTGGGTATGATTGTATAGGTCCACATGCAACAGAAGACAGCCTAGAGGTCAGAATCAATTACATGTTAAATTTAAGTTTGTAATAATTTAATATTGCAGCTTAAAAGGGGTATGTTTTAGTTTATCATTAAATTTACTCATCTTCAGTAAAGTTCTCTGCTGCTGAGCTTCAGGGAAAACCATGAAGCAAATATAAAGGCTGGTGAATAGTGTCTGTGAGGTAGTATTAAACCATCTAGGGTTCTTTTGCTTAGAGAAGTCTGTGAGGAGACCTCAGGAAAAGACTATCGAGCTCATTATGTAGCATTTATGTTCATTGTTTGATTGATAGAATTATTGGGACAGCTGAGATGATCCTAGTCTTAGGAGAATTTGTCCAGGTTTTAAAATTACCAATTAAGGACAATATGAGTGAAAATGGCTCTAAATTCTAGAATAAAGAGTTTAGATTATATGATTAGAAGAAAAATTTCTGACAATGAGGTTTGTTAAACTTCAAAGTGAGTTAACATGCGGTTTGATGGAATTTTCTTGTCTGGGAGAACTTTAGAGGTAGATTAGATTTCTTGGGGGTGGCTTAGGTAAAGATGCACCTGTAGACAGGCAGATATGCTGATGGTCCTTTGCAGTCTAAGAGTCAGTAAAGGCCTTTAGATCACCAAACTGTGATCAATCACAGCCTCAGTGGGTAATCATCCTGCCTGCATTTTCTGATCTCTTTGGGAAATTTAATGATTAATTTAATTATCATCCTGCTTAACAAGGAATTCACAGTTCTTTTTAAAAAAGGTCTTGTTTTATTTAGTAATGGGAATGGCTCAGGCTCATTTATTTATCTATTTTTAGCCACGTTTGTGCTCAGTTGTGTTAACTGAACACAACCACTCTTTGCAACCACATGGGGTGTAGCCCAGGAGGCTCCTTGTTCATGGAGTTTTCTGGGCAAGAATACTGGAGTGGGGTTCCATTTCCTTCTCCAGGGATCAAACCCATATCTCTTGCATCTCCTTCATTGGCAGGCAAATTCTTTACCACTGGGGCACCTGGGAAGCCATGCTTATTGAAGTTTAATTTACCCTTTTTAGTACAGTTTTGTAAGTTTTGATAAACACATACAGTTGTTTGTCAAATAATCAAGAAAGTCTACCTATTTATGTTCTGCTTGGAGATGGAAGATGCAACAGCAGGACAGAAAAGACCCAAAATATAGTGACTATGGAGAATTTTTATGGGAATCAAGGTCAAAATTTGCATACAACAGGACATGATTGTGTCCTCTCAAATCAAGCAGATGAATTCACTTTGTCTATCTAGTGTAGTCAATATTGACCTTACCTGGTTCTTGTAGGACTGCATTTATTTGGTCACTGGTCTTCTGCTACACTAGGAGTAGGAGGGAAGACAGGAGTCAGTTATAAAGGATTTGAGGATTAAGAAGTGGGATATGTCTCTGTATGCTCCTTTCCATTTTTGTTCCACTAATAAAACATTCTGGGGACCCTAATTATATTCTAGTTATAGCAACAGTAGATTCTAGATTTTTCAGGACAGTTTCATTTCAAAGAGTCTGTCCTTTTGTTCCCACAAGTAACATATACTCAGATGACATGCTTTGATTTTTGTTTGGAAAATACGATCAATGTAATTTATAACAGGAGGGAGAAGATTGGTTGATACGAAGCTCCACTTCAGCTTAGCCTATATCAAGTGTTGGGTATTTTCCAGAATTAGAGAATCATGGTTGGACTGTGCTTAAGTCATTCTGAGTCTGGGGTAGAGAGAGAGAAAACTACTTCCTATTGAATACCTACTATGTATATGCCTGGCAGAGTGCTGGGTGCTTTCCCTATTGACAGCTGCTCTGGCTAGAATTCCATCTCAGATCCAACCACCTTTTAAATTAAAAACAGAAAACAAAAATACCCTCCCCAAAACAATATATTCCTCATGGGACCTCCTTCAATAATACAAGTCACAGCTGCCACACCCTCTATAAGACCCTAGCACCATAATTAGGATAATAGACTCTCAGGGCTTGGAGGGATCTTTGAGGTCATTTAGTTAAAGAGCAGCAGCTGTTCTCTTCATCACCGACAGTTACTGTGCTCAGTTATCTCAAACGGAGGTGCAAAAAATGTCTGGGGCCATGGTCTCTGTAGGCTGCAATTCCATAAAAGATAGGTCACCGATAAGCAAATATGAAGCTTGAACTATGTTCCAGACTGGAAAGGGCAATGGGGGGAAAATATGGCTTACCAGGGCCCTCAGACAATGTAAATAGGAAAAAAAAGAACTGGTGGAGACGTATTTAATGTGTGCCCTTGAATTCAAGTAGAGGCCTAAGAAGGGGATCCTGGTTGACCTGGCAAACCCCGAAGAGTCCTCTCTCTCTTCAGTTTCACTAGCTCTGAAATTCTAGCCATCCTTCTTTGCCCTTTTATTAGAAAACCAGGAAACCTTTTCCACGCAAGAGGGTGAGAGTAGGGCCTTATGGTGCATGAACAATAAAAAAAAAAATTGTCTTTTCTCTTATGTCTGAGCAGTGGTACAGACAACCGTCCTGGAGAGGCATCGGACTATATTTCATGCCCTCTCAAGGTCCCTTCGGTTCAAGGATACTGTCATTCTCCAGCTATACTAGAGGGAGGGCCTGCAAAGTCCAGGCTGCCATGGAAACACGCCGCCGTGTTCCTTTTTCTTACGTGGGGCGGGGCACTCCGACTCAGTCGCCAGTTACCCACAGCCTTTCTTGAGTGGCGGGCAGCAGCAGCGAATGAGCGAGCCGATGCTGCGTGACGCGACGGGAAAGGGGGAGTTCGCGGCTGGTAGCGGCGGTGGCTACAGCGGCGACCTGGGGATAGAGCTGGAGGGACCTGGGGAGCGTGGGGAAACCTCTAGGACGAGAGCGAGGGACCTCCCGCCGGGATGCCTGGTACTGTGTGGGGAAAAGGGGGAGTAGTCGGCTCTGAAGGCTTGGGCTTCGCGTCTGAAGGGGTGGCAAACCGGAGGGGGCGGGGTGGCAAGCATGGCGGCGGTGACGGGGGAAGGGTTGGAGGGCCCCAAGGAGGGGGTGGGGTAGCACTCGCTAGGAAGACCCGGGTGGTCGTGAGGAAGCAGGAACGGCTGTAGGGGTTCAGACGATCAGAGGTTTTCCAAAGATGCTTTTTGGGGAGCGGTAGAGGCGCCTGAAGGACGTAGGGAGAGTTGTGGGGGATGGAAAAAAGGGGCGGGGAGAGTAGAGGTTAGGAAGGAGGGGAAAGGGTGTCTACGCGAAGGTGATGGAAGGGGAGAGAAGGGTAGGCAGGCTGATTGTAAGCAAGAGGAAATCGGGCCGTGGCAGGTATGACAGGAAAGTGCTTATGTACAATGTTGTAATAGGAAGAGTCCTACACTCGTCCCCCTTTCCAAGTCTCGTACTTAACTGCCTCATTATTTTAAGCTCAGACTGCGTGAGGAAGGCTAGTAGGTTACACGGAACTGATCTTTTGTTATTCCATTCCAGGGGAGCAGATGGACCCTACTGGAAGTCAGTTGGATTCAGATTTCTCTCAGCAAGACACTCCTTGCCTGATAATTGAAGATTCTCAGCCTGAAAGCCAGGTTCTAGAAGATGATTCTGGTTCTCACTTCAGTGTGCTAGCTCGACACCTTCCTAATCTTCAGACGCACAAAGAGAACCCTGTGTTGGTGAGTGATAGGTTGCTTGGAAATGATTGAGTAGATTCCCACCCCACCCCACCCCTAATCTAGACCAGCCTGCAAATGTAAGTACTTAGGAGATCACTATCTTTTGGGTAAAGTTGGTTGGAAAATGAAATCTATATTTTCATAAAAATATATCTCATTTTGGATTATCTCATATATAGTGGGTATATTGTGCATGTGTATTTTTTAGGATGTTGAGTCCAATACTGAGCAAACAGCTGAAGAAGAACAAGGAGACAGTAAGAGTGGCTTCAATGAGCATCTGAAAGAAAACAAAGCCGCAGGTGAGATCCCTTTGCAAGGGTGCTCATATTGGAGTTGGGTAGATTTAAATATTATGTAATTGTGGTGAGGTGTGTAAGGAAGTCTAGCTCAGTGTCTGGTGTGTAGTAGGTACACACAAGGTTGGTTTTCTAATACAGCTGATTAGATTGGTATTGTCCACATTCCTGAATTAGTATTAAAGTTTGGTGGTGAATGCCTTTTGTGCTAATATCCAGTTATTTTTTTCAGACTCTCTGGATTCTTCTCATTTGGACACACGTGGTTCCATCAGTCAGGTCATTGAACAGTTACCTCAGCCAAATAGGAAAAGCAGGTATATTAGTGTTTGGAGGAATTTATTTAAATGCATTAATGGATCAGTTCTTTTATCTGTGCCTGTTGTCTTGCCCTAAGGATAAAAGGATTTATTTTTGTGGAGCAGGAAATTTGATTTGAGGATTGTTTTAACTAGCATTCTATTGGTACTTAAGCTGGAATCTCTTTTGCGAAGGTAGCAACTTTTTTGCACCTATATTATTCAAATTGTGATCTGTTTTGTGCGTGTGAAACAAAATAAGAATTCCTCATTCTTAGCTTGGATATGACTTATTAATAGGAAAAATAATAAAAAAATTAAGATATATTATCAAAAGTTAGGAATGGTTTCTACCTACCAACCAAAGAATCTTCACCAGTTTTAGACTCAAGAATGTTTAATTCATAGTCTTAACAGTATTCACTTTTTACTTTGTCTGTTGTAAATCTTTAACATTGCCCATTTGTGAATTTATCCTCTCTGTTGGGTACTAGTCTGGATGTTTGATATATACTGCCATTTAATTTCATCCTTAAAGAGTTGTATAATGAACACATTGCATTACTTCTGTTACTGAATGCTTTTGTTCTTAGACCCAACCACTTCAATCATTTATGTTACTTAGTAGGGGGGAGTGATGGGCAAAGAAGTTAAAAACCTTACACTAGAATATATTGCTAGTAAGTGGCAGACCTGGGTTTTGAGTCCTTGTAACTCAAGTGCCTCTCTTTCTTTATGATTATTCAGCGCCCAAATTCTTCTAAGATCAAGGAAGAATGCAAGAGTTTTAGAGTGGTGGAATAGAAAAGGGAGGTTGTTAAGAGAATGTTAGTTTGGGGTGAAAGGCTACGATTTTTATCTCAAAAATAAATATTTTTTGTGTGTATGTGTTCTATTTAATACTCTGTGTTTGCATTTAAAATTTTTCTTTCAAATCATCAATTGGACACTTTAGATCAATCCGCAAATTGGTGGAGTTACTTTGGCCTGCAGGTGGGTTCTAGTTGGCCCATACATGGTTGTTAAAATATATTTGAATTAATTGATAGAATTTAAAAATAGGGAAATTTCACATGGAACTTCAGTTTCCCGTTTCTGGGATTACTAGTTCAGAAGTAACGCAACTGCTGTATTATTGGCAACAGTTGGCTAGAGCTGTGAGTAGCAGCCAATCTCTGCTTAGATGGGACATGAGTGCTGTGGTCTGTCATAGTGCCTGTAACTCACTGTTGTACCTGGACACTGAGGCCAGCTGTTCTTTTTTTTCATTTTCCTAGGGCTTGTGCTTTTGTTCTTAAACCCAACCACTTCAATCATTTATGTTACCTTTCTTTGCTTTTTGTAGGCGTTTAAGTTTTTCTGATACCTCTTTAGGATCCACGTGCCAGGCTTATCTATGTTTTTGTGGCTCAGGACCCGGGTTTGAACCACTGGGGACAGAATGCGTGCGTACCCGTTGTTATAAATGGATGGTACTGTTTTGAGAATTCTCATGCTACTTCTTTTCCATTTTTGCATGAACACGTTGCTCTTTCTTTAAAAAAGAAAAAAAACTTGAATGCTTACATTCAGTAAACGTGCAAGCACTGTGGCGGGTGTTTTAAATCATCTTTGCCATCATGGAGTTTACACTTTAATAGAGACATATGTTGAATAATTACATAAATAGTTATTCAGTGAAAATTGTGATCATTGTAAACAGGGGAAAAATAGGATATATGACCTAATCTGGGGGATAAGGGAAAACCTTTTTGAGAAGATGATGTAAATTATAAATACGAATTTGTTAGGCATAGTTGAAGGGAAGGGGAGAAGTGTGGCATGTGGGAGGAGGAACTTTCCAAAAAGAGGGAACAGCATGTGAAAAGGCCACGAAACTGCAAAGAATATGGGGTTGATTCCAAAACACTGAAAGCTCTAGAAAACACATGTGTACTGATCTCTTTATGTTGTCTTTATTCGTTACAGCAGACATTTTGAAAAGCTGCTTGTGAGTTTTATACATCATAAAATTCCAAAAGATCTTCCTCTCTTTATCAGTTGTCTTGCTGATGTAAGCCTTTGGTCCTAAACATGAAGCGTTGTAAAATATGCTGAAGATATTTTTATTTCTGTTAAATGCTTAAAAAATTGAGATGATGATGAATATTTATTTTTATTTATTTGGACATGCTGGATCTTGGTTTCGTCAGGGCTGTGGCACACAGCATCTTCGATTTTTGTGGTGGTGTGCGGGATCTTTAGTTGTGGTGTGCAAACTCTCAGTTGCAGCTTGTGGGATCCAGTTCCCTGACCAAGGATTGGACCTGGGTCCGCTGCATTGAGAGTGTGGAGTCATAGCCATTGGACCACCAGAGACGTCCCGGGATGATTATAGATTCACATGCTTTTGTAAGAAATGGCACAGAGATTTTTTGTATACTTTTCCCAGTTTTCCCCAATGGTATCATTTTGCAGAACTATAGTATAATTTCACAACCAGAATATCAGCATTGCTAAAATTCAATGAAATGATTCAGAGTTCTCTAGTTCTACTTGTACTTGTGTGTGTAATTTGTATACTGCTCAATTGTCTGTGTAGGTTTATCCACCATTGTGACCAAGATGCAAACAGTTCCAACACCACAGGGAGCTCTAGTGTTGCCCTTTTACAACCACATCCATCCCCTTCACCTGCACGTGAACCCCCGGCAACCAGTAGTTAGCACCATCCTTGGGACTTCCCTGGTGGTCCAGTGGTTAAAACGCCATGCTTTCAATCCTGGGGCTACAAGTTTGATCCCTGATCGGGAAACTGAGATCCTACATGCTGCAAGGAGCAGCCAAAAAAATTAAAGACCATCCTCTATTGGTAAAGTTTTGTCACTTAAAATCTTATGTAAATAAGATCATATAGTATATAGTTTTTGAAGGTTGGATTTTTTCAAACTGCGTACTAGAGATCTATCTGAGTTGTTGCATGTATCAGTGGTTTGTTTTATTGCTGAGTAGTGTTCCCTGGTATGGATGTACCACAATTTGTTTAACCATTTACCTGTTGATGGAAATCTGGGTTGATTCTAGTTTTTGGCTAGCATGAATAAAGCTGCTATGAACATTTGCCTACAGGTTTTTATAAGTCTTCATATCTCTAGGATAAATGGCCAGGGGGACAGTTGCTAAGTCACATGGTAGTTGCATGTTTAGGTTTTTTTTTAAGAAATGCTGATCTGTTTTCTAGAGCGCTTGTATCATTTTACAGTCCCATTGGCATTGGACGTCCAATTTCTGTCCATTCTCAGCAGCATTTGGTGTTGTCACTCTTTCAGGCATTCTGATAAGTGTTGTCCCTCTTTTGTTTTAGCCATTCTGATAGTGTGTGGTGATATCTCATTTTGTTTGTGTGTGTGTGTGTGTGTGTGTTTTAACAATTTTATTTATTTACTTATTTTTGGCTGTGCTGGGTCTTTGTTGCTGTGCAGGCTTTTCTCTAGTTGCAGTGAGTGGGCTTCTCGTTGCAGAGTGGCTTCTCTTGCTGCAGAGCCTGGACTCTAGGCGCGCAGGCTTCAGTAGTTGTGGTTCCAGAGCTCTAGAGCACAGGGTCAGTAGTTGTGGCAACAGGGCCTTATTTGCTTCGAGGCATGTGGGATCTTCCCGGATCAGGGATTGAACCTGTGTCTCCTGTATTGGCAGGTGGATTCTTTACCACTGAGCCACCAGGGAAGCCTTCATTGTGGTCTTAATTTGCATTTCCTTAGTGGCTAATGCAGAGAAGGCAATGGCACCCCACTCCAGTACTCTTGCCTGGAAAGTCCCATGGGCGGAGGAGCCTGGTGAGCTGCAGTCCATGGGGTCGCTAGGAGTCAGACACGACTGAGCGACTTAGCAGCAGCAGCAGCAGCAGTGGCTAATGATGTTGAACATTCACATGCTTCTTTGCATCTGTACATCCTCTTCAAGGAAATGTCTGTTCATATCTTTTGCCTATTTTGTAATTGGGTTTTATTTTATTGTGTTTTGAGAATTCTAATATTCTGTGTGCTAGTTCTTTGTAGGATATGTGGTTTGCAAATATTTTCTCTCTGGCTTGTCTTTTCATTAAGAGGTTTTTTTCATGGAGCATGTTTTTAATTTTGATGAGGTCTGTTAAATGCTTTTAACAGAGAAATATAAATGCATAGATTATTTTAAAAATAACTTATAATAAAAATCAAAGAGTCCATTCCCACTGTTGGCTCCCTTTCACAGAAGTAATCCTTTTAACCAAAGAGGTAACCCTTTTTAAGTGTCTGTTTTTACTTCTCTGGGAGGTTATCTTTTTAGTTTTTAATATTGTAAAACTAAGTAACACTACAGTATTGCCATTTCTTGTTTAATCAGATTCAGACATTTGAGTTCTGTAATGAAAGATGAGGTTTAACTCACAACAACACTTTTCTGATTTTAAAATATATATATTTATTTATTTATGGCTGTGTAGGGCCTTCGTTCTGGTGTGGGTTCTGTAGTTGTGGTGTATGGAATCTTAGTTCCCTGATGAGGATTGAACCTGCACCCCGTGCATTGGGAGGCGGATTCCTAACAGTTGGACCACCAGGGAAATCCCAGCACACTCCTAACTTTTGATAATAATTATGTTAGTTTTTTTATTGGCTAGATTTATATTTCTAAATGGTATATTTAAACATTTGTTTTCTTTTTCCATCAGTTTTGGATATTGGACAAAATCTGATTTATTTCACATCTGCTCTGATTCACCTAATCATTCTACAAATATTTATTGCGTATTTCCTATATGCCAAGCACTTTTGAGTTTTAGAGATACAGAGTGATCAGAAGAGATAAGAAATTTTAGACCTTAATGTAGCTTATATTCTTTTATGGGACATAGCAGTTATCTGATAGATATGTAAAAATCTATAGTGTCTTACACTCTGATAGGGCTGCAGAGAAAAATAAAGTGGAGAATTGGATGGGAAACATCAGTGGAGTTGCAAGTTTAGACAAGGTGACTTAGGGAATGCTTCCCTGATGTGACTTTTGACTAAAAATCTTGAGTAAGTGATCTCTGCTGTTATTTAAATAAATGTAATCTGCACATAGAGAACAGCAAATGCAAAGGCCCTGAGGGAAGAGTGTGCTGGGATATTTGAGAAATGACAAGGAGGTTAGTGTGGCTGCCTTCGAGTGCTGGAGAGGAGTGGGAAAAGAGGTCAGAGGAGTGAGGGGGGAGCCAGAATATATAAGGCCTTATGGATCATTGTGAGGCATTTAGCTGTTACTTTTAGTGAGATAGGAAGGTGTTTAATAGATTTGATCAGAGGAATGACATGCTCTTAGATTTGAACAGCATCACTCTGGATGCTGGATCAAGAATAGACTAATAACTGGATAAAGCTGGGAAAAATAAAAAAGAAGCTGTTCAAGTTAAAAATAAAATTTGAAGGGAGAGCAAAGGCAGAGGCAGAAAGACCAACTAGGAGACTCTTGAAATAATTTAGGCAAAATGTGACAGTGGCTGGACCAGTGTAGAAGTAGGATGAGAAGTGTGAGCTTCTGGGTTTTTGAAATTAGGATTCAAAGTCAGATTGGATGTTAAGTATGAGGGAAATGAAGGTGGTAACGGCGGTTCCACATTTTTGGTTTGGGAACTAGAAGAATGGAGTTGCTGTTGATTGAGATGGAGAAGATTGAACAGGAAGGTCAATTACAGGCTTGTTAAAGTTGAGCTGCCTTTTCAATTGTCAGTTGGAGGCAGTTGATGATGTGAAAGTCTAGAGCTCAGGAGGAAGGTCTAAGCTGGAGATTAAAAATTGCAGAGTCATAAGCATATGGATGGTATTCAAGGCCATGGGTATGGATGAGATCACTAAAGGGATGAGTGTAGGTGAAGAAGAGGTTCAAGGACTCATTGTGCCCAGCAGCATTTAGAGGTTAGGGACGTGAAGAAAACCATCAACAGAGGCTGAAGAAGATCCAGGGTGTGTGATTAGTGCTGTCTTTTTTTGCTCTTCTACTTTTTTGTCATACATGTTCTTGACTTTCTTTCCCTATATTTCCCAGTGTCTTGCATCTGGTCCTCCCAGTTGTGTAGGTAATGTTCTATTTTATTTTGTGAAAGTCTTTACTTAGTCCTTCTTCTCTTCCTTGGATCATGGTTCCCAACTTTGCAAATCCATGTTTTCATCTCTTTCATGCTTATTAAACTTGTGTTTAATGGTCTTTATGTGAAATGTTAAATGGATAGAAAGTTAAAAGGAAACAAAAAATGTCATCTATAATTCTGCCACCCAGAGGCTAATTCCTGTAAATATTTTGGCTTCTTTTCTCTCTTTTTTTTTGGAGCACTTGATTTACATAGTTGAGATGTGGAAGGTAAAAGTTTGTGTGTTTCTTGACCTTTTTGCTTATCAACACGAGCAGTTAATTTTCCCTGACAATTAAAGCTCTTACTAACATTTGCCCATGATTTTTGTTGTAAAAGTTATGCATTTTTTTCTCTGTGTGTATAATATATACTGTTTTGGGGGGCTGGATCATTTGAAACTAAGTTGCAGAAATCATAGTTCCCCTCAAATACTTTAGAATTCATCCCATAAGAAAAGTCCATTATCCTGTGTAATCATAATACCCTTAGCACACCTAATATCGATTCCATAATACCTAATAATATAGTTTATGTTCATATTTTCCCAGTTGTCTCAAAGATGTCTTTATTTTATATACATAAATTTTTGTTTTGTTTGGATTATATATATCTATTTTGTCCAGTATCTGGTCCAGATATACAATTTACACATTGTATTTGGTTGTTTTGAACATATTTAACAGTTGCATAAATTCCATTTTATGGATTATGAAATTAGTCATTTACCTACTGTTGGGCTTATAGTGGGTTATTAGTTACAGTGAACTTTGAAAGTGAGTTTGTATAAGGATCTTTTCATATTTTAAGCTATTTCTTATAATTGAAATTACTAGGTACGAACATTTTTTTAGAGCTCTTGATACATATTTTCTAGTTCTTCAGAAAGGTTCTATTAGTTTACACTCTCAGGAAGAGTATGTGATAATGCTCGTCTTACCTCAACAGTACTGAATAGTAGGACAATATTTACAGGTTTTTTTTTCCTAATTTGATTGGCAACTAATGGTTTCTCTGATTTCTTACGTGTTTTAAGATACTTGTATTTCTGTTTTTTTTGTGAGTTGTCTCTTTTGTTGTGCATTTATATCTTAGGCTTCTTACAAATTCCTTGTATTTTATGAAGATGATTCTTTTGTTACATTGTTGCAGATATTTTTTCCTAATTGTTTATGTCTTAAACTTTTGTTTATCGTTTTAACATAACATAACCTGTGATGTTAACCTGAATTTTTTCCTCATATGCTGTGTGGGTCTGTGTTATGTGTTCTAAAAATTTTTGCAAAAATGCCTTTGTTAATTGTGTTCTGTTTAACAGCTGTATTTTAGAGCCCCTTCTCTGCACATCTAATGCACATCTTCTTTTGTCAGTAATTCTCTTGAGTGTGAGATTTTTCTGTCCCTGCTTATGTTTTTTTCAGAGAAAGATAAAAATGAAGTATGTTTGTTTCCTCCTTCTGACTCATGTTTGTATTAATTCTGTACAGTGTTTTAAGTTGTTAACCTTTTAGGTGCTTTCTGTAGAAAGAAGCGGTAACGGGGTGAGGTTTTTTTACTTTTTCACATTTACTTAAAAAGTGGTATGATGTGTGGGGAGTCACAGAAGAATTCAGAGTTCTTTGAGCAGGGTATCCCATCCTATATGGGAATACATGATTGTGTCTTTTTGCTGTGTAGTGTTTTGGGAATGTCAGTGGAATCTGCTCCTCCTGTAAGTGAAGAGAAGGAAAAAGAGGTGGAAGAGAAGGAGAAAGAGGAAAAGGAAGAAGATATTCCAGATGATACCACACACTCCCTTAGTGCTGAAGGTAACTTTATGCCTTTTTCAGGATAGTAGAGTGGTCTAGTCCCTTTAACATGAACATTGCAGATGCCTCAATTTCTCCTTATCAGGCTGTAGATGTCTCATCATTAAATTAAGTATAGTCATTAGGAAATTTGCTAGTAGTCTAAGATATTCCACCTGATTTGTTGTTCAGGAATTTTTAGCTCATTGTTTGGCCTCCTTTCTGCATATTGACTCCTACTCCTTTTGTATTCATTCGTTTTTCAGATATTTGGGAGATGGATGCCTTGTAGGGTGGAATTACAATCTGAACTACACTGCCGTGCATGTGTGTGCATGCGTGCGTGTGTGGCATTTATGTATTTCTTTAGAAAGTAGACATAGTCTGCCTTTATTAGGTATTTGTAAGGTTTTATAGTTCAGTTTTTTGCTTTATTATGCATTCCCCCCCTTTCCTTTCAGTGCTTTTATTCTTAGTTTTATTTTGAAAAAACTTGCAGAGGTGGGGCAGGGCTTTGATGTGAAGGACTTAGTATGGCCTTTTGCTGAAGGATAGCTGATGGGCTGCCGTCTATGGGGTCGCACAGAGTCGGACACGACTGAAGCGACTTAGCAGCAGCAGCAGCACCTTACATAGCGCATAATATGGGATGATTCCTGATTTCTTGGGGTTTTCTTCCTAGATCCTGCCTCATCACAGATGGGCTTTGGGGTTCTGGAACTCTCCCAGAGCCAGGATATTGAAGAACAAACTGTGCCATATGAAATAGACAGAGAGCCTCTACAGTCAGTAACCACCAACTCTGGATATACTCGGCTATCTGGTGTGGATGCTAATGTTGGTACGTAATGTGTGTTCTGGCATTTAGAATTGTTTATAAGTATTTTACTCCCACGCTAGTTGTGTTTTCCTTGATGTATTTTATGGCTATGTAAGTTAAGGTAATCTAAATATAGTAAAGTAGAGTTGTCTGGCAAATACGTATCAGTTGATGGCTTGCATACTAAGGTTTTTTGGTAAGTGGGTAAAGGCTGTTTTCCTTTTTGGAATGATATACTTGTGTATATTCTCAGTTTGTATTTCTTTCTTTAAAATCTTTGCCCTTTAAAAAGCATTTGGAACTACTTCTAGTATTTTGAAAAATTAAATATCTCCTTCCTATCTTCTTCTAAAACTTGAAACTTGAAGCAATTAAGCATGAAGAACAGTCTAATGAAGATACTCGCGTGGCAGAACAGCCCAGCAAGGATGTCCCTGTGGTGGAAGAGCAAAATGCACCACCTGAAAGGTAAACCAACTTCTTCCTAGAAAGTGTTTTTGGGTGTTTGCTGTCAGGTTGTACTTATTTCACTTGGCCAGGTGGAAACATTTTTAGAAATTCTTGATTTTCTTTTTTCCCCTCTTTCCCTGGGCATGTTTTTGGTTCAGTGGAAACATTTATTGTTTATGAATTTTTATTATGTCCTTATCTTTAGGCATATTAAAAATCCAATTTATTGCTGTTGTAATTGTGAGGATGACCCCTTTATTCTTGGTTGCTACTCCTCTCTGTTCTTTGTCTGCAGAGGCACCATGTCTCTGTGGGATGTCTTTCTAGCTTCTCTGTTATAGGAGTCACAGGAATATTGTATTTGGAAGTCCACTGTTTTTATACCTGAGGAGCACCCAGATTGCTCTGTTTCCTCAGGTATCCTGCATCTGGTAGTTTATGACAGAAGATAAATAGGGAAGTGTTCTTTCTGCATGTCCTTTAGTCTCTTAAGTTGGTAGGAATGACCAGTTGATCTCTTTTCTGCCTGTGGTGATTGCTATATTCCAAACAGCATTATCTCTAGTCAGTAGTTCAGGTTTAGGTATGGCAGAGGACAAGTGAGATGTTTCCATTTGGGAGGAGGGAATGAATAAAGATTTAGTATTCTGTTGTTTCTTCCTTTAGTTAGAACCAGTGGGAAATACGGTACTGAACAAAGTTGAATATAAAGAGAGGTCAGCTTTCTAATGCAAAACACCCAGCTAAACTGCAGCTGACTTTTCCCACTCTTCTTTAGGAAATTGCTCTTTAGCTGATTTTGCTATCCTATTTACTCTGGGGAATGGCTGAGTAGCTAAACCTCATAAGTCTCTGGAAAAGAGCCAGCAGTGAGTGTCTTACACGTGTAAGTAGTATTTGTGGTGAGAGTTTTGATTTGGGCCTTAGGTTGAGTAGATCAAATCAAAAAGGCCAGCAGGGACTTCCCTGATGGTCCAGTAGCTAAGACTCCACCTCCCAGTGCAGGGGGCCTGGGTTCAGTCCCTGGTCAGGGAACTAGATCCTACGTGCTGCAGCTAAAGATCCTTCATGACGAAACAGAGACCTGGCACAAGCAAACAAATATTTAAAAAAGAGAAAAAGGTCAGCAGAAGATAACGTGTGTGGATGATACACAGGATAATTTACATCCAGGCCCTTTCTGTGCAAGGTCGTTGTTCCTTCTGGCATTGTTGTGCCCTTGATCACACACCTTCATGCACATCTAGATAACAACATGTGTAGCAGAAATCCCTAAACCACTGATCAGATATCTTGGACAGCATGCAGCATTGCAGTGAGCAGCATGGAGAAAGAGATTTTGCTGTGTGAGAGACTGAGACACACTTTGAAAGAGGCTGAGAGCTTTGCTTCATTATAAAGAGTAGCTTATTTCACTTTTAACAAATAGTTTTTGAAGGTTTTGAAATTAATAAAGGAAAACACAGACTAGGAAAAGCTTCTTGGTTCAAAGATGAAAGCCTTTGAACATAGTAATTCTTTATTCTGGTGATATGAATTTCCTAGGTCAGAGGACATGCCTTCTAGTCCCAAAGTGTCTGCTGCTATGGAAGCAAACGAACAGACTTCTGCTCAAGAACTTCCAGAAGGTGGGATGCAGGTTCAGAAGTCACCAGAGCCTGAGGTTTTGTCAACCCAGGAAGACTTGTTTGATCAGAGCAATAAAACAGGTACAAATTGTTTGATCAGAGCAATATTGCTACTGCTACGGCTAAGTCACTTCAGTCGTGTCCAACTCTGTGCAACCCCATAGATGGCAGCCCACCAGGCTCCCCCGTCCCTGGGATTCTCCAGGCAAGAGTACTGGAGTGGGGTGCCATTGCCTTCTCCGGATCAGAGCAATAAAACCGGTACAAAGAATAATTAGTTGCTGTAGCTCTTCTTTTCTGAAGGTCTGAACTTTTATTTCTGTTCTGAAGCTACTGTTTTAAGTTATAAGGCACTTTGTAGGTATGCAGACTTGTTTGTGATACAGAAGGAAAGTATATTTCTAGCTAATTAATGAGAAGGGCTTTTTGGAAATGATTGCTATTTAACATTTTAGCATAATTTTCTTTCTCTTTTGGAAATGGAGATATTGAATAATAATAATATAGCAGATTTAATGTTATGGACTGAGCAGCTATTTCTGTTATCATAAGTCTTCAAATCTTAAATAATATGATAATTAAGTGAAGATTTTTATATTCATCTGGGTAACAGTCTACTTATTCATCTGTTTATTAGTTCACATACCACAAATAGGAATTTATGATCTAGCAGAAAGAACATAATACTTTCAGAAGCAGAATGGTATTTGTTTCAGATTTTGTTAACCCCCACCAATGGCCTGTTCTGCAGCCTCACAGGGCCAAAAAGCTTTAGTCACAATCAGCAAATTATGATGTATTGGTTGTAAGTAGGGAAGAAGAGAAGGTTATATTCCTTTACTGTGTTGTGAATGTGTGCAGGACATACAGAGGGTCACCATGAAGCCTTTTCTGGACTCTCACTAAAGTTACAAGGTTGTGTTTAAGAAATTTCTTTATTTTTGCAATTAAAACAGCAGATACTCAATTCATTGCTAAGGAGAAGGGACCCACAGGAGACTCTTCATAGTATAAATCACTAATAGCTGCTCATATATCCTTTTACTTAGGCATTAGTATTTTTTCTCTCCTTTGAGGAGCCCAGGTTCTAATCATGAAAATTGCTGCATTTATATTATCAGGTGTCATACATATTGTTTTGATTTCTCTCATCTGCATCATGGCATGAACTTTACTTCACCTTAGGTAGAACTTGAAGTAGAAGACTCACTCACTACAATAGAAACGTCACAAGAAAGAGCAGCCAAGGAGAGGTTTAAGGGTTCTGGCTTTTCCTCTCCAAGCTTCGATCATGATGGAAAAGACTAAGTAGTTTTTCTTGTGAATTCTTTTTTAAAGAAATTCATAATTTATTAGGGAGGGGGGTGTTTAACTGTTACTCAAGATTTGTGTTAGAATGCCATTCTGTTTTGTCAGTTGCTCAGTTGTGTCTGACTGACTCCACGGACTACAGCCCACCAGGCTCCTCTGTCCATGGAATTCTCCAGGCGAGAATACTGGAGTTGGTAGCCATTCCCGTCTCCAGGGGATCAAACCATACATGAATATTACTCTTTTGGTAGCACTGAGTGTTTTTTGTTTTTTGACAGTTCAGTAATGTCAATATGAGAAGTAAATGCAACTGGAATTTTTTTTTTCTCAGTGGCTTCTGATGGTTGCTCAACTCCTTTAAGGGAGGAAGGTGGGTGTTCTCTGGCCTCCACACCTGCTACCACTTTGCACCTCCTGCAGCTCTCTGGTCAGAGATCCCTTGTTCAGGAGAGTCTTTCCACGTGAGTAAGCTGAAAATAGCCCTTTCAGGGAAACATGTGCCTTATGGTTTTAAGGCTAAGGTTGAAAGAACTAAAATTGGTAGTCCAGAAGTCTTTTGAAGCAAAGAAGTAAACTCTAGGCTTAAGAATTTGGGGGAATAAGAACTTATGGAATTATTGAAGACAGGTAGATCTGCTTTCCCATTTGGAGCCCAAAGGTTTTACCAGGGAAGAAATTGCCCAGTTATTTAGAGACTCTTACATGTCTAAAATAAGCTGCTTGCTGCTCCATTTGACTAACAGTTCTTCCCATTTAATGGCATAGGGGTGCAGAAGGGGTTATGCTAGAGTTGATAATAATTGGATTTCTTTATCTGTGTGCAGGAGTGAATATTTGTCTCACATCTGCAGTTGAATGGTTTTTTTTTAAGCACTTTTCTCATCGTGCTTTTCAGTCATAATGTCCTTGTATCCAATCAGTTACTTTCTTTTGTAATTATATGGCTTTTCCCATAATCTTTTTTTATTTTTTTAGTCTGATTTTGGATACGTCTGATATGAGAAATAGTTATTCAAGTATTACTCGTGGCCCTTCTACCAATCTCAGCTGTTTGAGAGAAATACTAATAAGTATTGTTTGAATGACTTAGATATTTTTGTTATTGAGAAGTAGAAAACAAATGGAAAACTGTGGCTCTGGTGAAATAACCTGTGCTTCTCTCTTTACATAAAGGAATTCCTCAGATCTTGTTGCTCCTTCCCCTGATGCTTTCCGATCCACCCCCTTTATCGTCCCTAGCAGTCCCACAGAGCAAGAAGGGAGAAAAGGTGAGCTCTCTTGATCTGTCTGTCGATCTCAGATGAGAAGTGGAGCAGCACTTCTGCCCTGCAGTGTGTATTGTTTCTTTCTATGTTAGAACACTGAGACCGGAACTATTCACTAGGACTCAAGTCTAACCTTCAGCATTGTGGCCTAGTGTGAAGTGCTCTCCTCAGTTTTTTGCTCTTCTCGCACTGATTTTTCTGAGTTCTGTATTGACAACTTAATTTTTGAAAAGACCCTTAAGGGAAAATTGTTAAAGTTGAACTCAGATGAATTAATATAGTGAAGAATTTTATTACTATTGGCCTAATACTCTCCAACAACATGGTAACAAGTTCCTAGTCAGAGGGAACCAAAAATTGTTTCTTTTGTTCTTTATAGGTTATTTTGCTATTATCGAAGCAGTTTTAGCCAGAGTGGTTAGGGGCAGGTGACTTCATTCCCTTCCTCCTTTGAGGACGTAGTGATTTTATATTACTTTATTCACAGGAGAGATTTCCTTTTTACCTATGTCATTATCTAAACCTCTTTGGCCCTGTTCTAGTCACTCAAGATATTTCAAATTCCTCCTCCTATACAAAGCCTTTTCCAGTGAATTTCATGGTTTTTTCCCTTTTCCTTCTTTCACATAGCTATAATGGTACAATAGCTAATATTTATTGAATGCTTAGTTTATGCCAGGCACTGTTCTTTGTGTTTCTCTTCAGTTCTAGGTGCTTCTTTTTGTGTGTGTTTTTTTTTTTTTTTAATTCTCAAAACAGTTCTGAGAAGTAGGTGTTACTTTTATCCCCATTTTACAGATGAGAAAATGGAGGCACAGAGAGATTTCACAGCTAAGTCACAGAGGCAGGATTTTAACTTGGGCACCTACCACCAAAGCCTGTGTTAATGAGTTTTAATTTACCTGTGACAAATTTAATCTTAGACTTTTCTTCTGTCAAAGAGTTTGTGTCTGGTTATTTTCTCTTGAAATCAGTGTAGGTGTATCCATGCGGACTAATACCGTTCTAAGCATAACGGGATTAGATATCTTCGGTGAAAAATAAAAGTGAATCCATTCTGTTGATGCAAAAAATACTGTTAATGCAAATTAAATTTGGTTTATCCTTGATCTTATTTTTTTCTCTCTGTAGTGTGAACACTGAAGATATATAAAAAATATATTAAAAATGCTTTCTCCCTTACTGTAAACATAGTACTTACAGTAGAAAGTTTGGAAAGCATATGGGAAAGTAATGAGAAGAGAAAATCAACCTGTGATACCACAACCCAGATGTAAATTAGTATTTGGATATGCTTATTTCCTTTCAGAGTTTTTCTGTGCATGAATATAAAGAAGGATGTTTACACAGTTGGGATCATGTTATGTATATGATTCTGTGGTTTTTTTTTTTTCATGTAACATATTGTATTCTCCCTTGTCAATTATATTTTAGATTTAATGTATTTGCTTAATATGTGAATAACTGTGGGACTGTGTATGCTTCTTGTATTTTTTTTTATGTCTAAGAATATTAACCTAAAGCCTTTTTATATGTAGTGCTTAGAACAGTCCTTAATAAGTGCTTTGTCATGGTGATAAAGATCAAAAGATATGAAATTACTTAACACAGCTGTGGTAGTGTAATTAAGGTCTACAGCACCAGTTCCCAAACCTGTCTAGATTGGAGCGTGCATGTGACACCAAGCGAAGCAGCCAGGATAGGTAGGCATTGAGGTTTGAGGGAGCTGGTAGTTTGATTATAGGGAAAAACTAAATGGTGTGGGTAGTATGTGAGAGTGGTCTAAAGGGAAGCCTGTTTGGGGCTTCAAGTTGTAAGATAGGGGAAAAGACTTGATGAATCAAATACCAGCTAGGCTGCCTCTGAGGAAGGTCCTGCTAGCCTACAGGTGGAGAGAGTACTATGGGAAAGCAGTATTTTGTGTTTTGTTTGTGTGTTTCCCTCCTGAGCAGTTTGTCCCAGGGTTAGTATCCTATATTTAGTTCTTTGATAAATCATTACTGACTGACATTGATACATTTCCCCCCCTCCTTTATTTGTCCTAGCATCCACCTCTGCACTTAACAGTCGTTAATACAAATAAAATGAGTTCATACCTCTCTAGATGTGTACTGAGCGTGGTGAGCAAGTTCACTGCCTTTCACGGCCTGTGGTTAAATTAGATGCCATTAATCTGGGTGTTCCTGAGCAAAGTATGAAAACTGAGCTATAATCAGGAAAGGGGCTCAAAGGAACCAAGTTAATTTGCTATTATATAGATGGATGGGTGTCCCTAGATGAACCCTGTTTTAATTTATATCTGAGTATTTTAGGAGTGTGGACTTCCCTCCCCTGGGGGAATAAAGTATTGCTAGATTTCTAGGACTCAATCTTCTATTAACCTATTGGTTTTTCTAAAAATCAAGTCACTGTTTTTTTTTTTTTAGGAGTGAAAATCTCTGAATATAATTACTAGTGGTATTGGAACATGAATAGTACTGATGAGTGCTTCTTTCTCAATTTGTTTTCCATATTTTAAACTAGATGAGCCAATGGATATGTCAGTGTTATCTGAAGGAGGAGAGTCTTTTCAGAAGAAACTCCAAGGTGATGAGCCAGCAGAGATGGAAAACCCCCCTCTCCCCACTGAGCCCACTATATCACCACAAGCCTCGACACCAGTATCTCAGAGCACACCAGTCTTCACTCCTGGTTCACTTCCTATTCCGTCCCAGCCTGAGTTTTCTCATGTGAGTATTGTAGAATAATACTTTTTTCCTCCTAACGTCTTTTTTTTTAAGCAACTGTATTGAGGTATGGAGAAGGCAATGGCAACCCACTCCAGTGCTCTTGCCTGGAAAATCCCATGGACAGAGGAGCCTGGTAGGTTGCAGTCTATGGGGTTGCTAAGAGTCGGACATGACTGAGTGACTTCACTTTCACTTTTCACTTTCATGCATTGGAGAAGGAAATGGCAGCCCACTCCAGTGTTCTTGCCTGGAGAATCCCAGAGAGGGGGAAGCCTGGTGGGCTGCCATCTGTGGGGTTGCACAGAGTCAGGCACGACTGAAGTGACTTAGCAGCAGCATTGAGGTATAATTTACAAACCATAAAACTCACCCATTTTGTGTGTGGTTTAGTGATATTTTAGTAAACTTACACACTTGTGGGAGATGGTGAAGGACAGGGAAACCTGGCGTGCTGCAGTGCATGGGGTTGCAGAGTCAGACGCAACTGAGTGACTGAACAACAACAATAGCAATAGACTTGTGCACCTGTCATGGTCTAGTTTTAGAACATTTCCAGAGTCTCCTACTATCTGATGTACTTTTTATGTTTAAATTTTGTACTATGTCTTTAAAGTTCTTGAAATGTTACTTTGAAATTGAAAGGCAGCATTAATCATTATTCTACCTTAACGCCACTAACTTCTCACTAAATCAACCCTAGGCTTTCTACCAGATGTTATTAATGAAAATTTCTTTTCCAGATGTTCAAGGGCCTCAAACTTCTTTTTGGAGAAACCACTTTTGGGAGCCTTCTGTTTTCTAATCTGTGCTATTGCCTTCTATTCCCGGTGTAGAACTGTCACCTCCCTTTCACTGTCTGGAGATTGTCCTTACCTGTTTTTGTGTTGGATTCCTCTTGGGCTCCATGTCTTCGTGCTTGATTTATGCCCTCATTTTGGTGGAGGACATTCTTTAGTAGCAGACTTTCTACTCTCATACTTGATTCATAGTTTGTAGGAGTATAGAATTTTATGTTGGAAATAATTTTCCTTTAAACTTTTTGAAAGCATAGCTTCACCATCTTCAAAGTTCAGTGTTGCTGTTGAGAAGTGTGGCCAGTTTGATTTTTGGTTTTAGTATTTATTTACTGATTTGGCTACATTGGGTCTTAGTTGCACATGGGATCTATATGGTGACACATGGGTTTAGTTGCCCTGCAGCATATGGAATCTTAGTTTTCCAACCAGGGATTGAACCCGAATCCCCTGCATTACAAGGAGGATTCTTAACCACTCAACCACCAGGCATGTCCCTGTCCGGTTTGATTTTGTTCCTTAATATGTGAGCTGTTATTTTTCCTTACTGGAATCTTACAGAATTTTCTCTTTATCCCCAGTGTTCTAAAACTTCCAGATCCTTGACATAAGTCTATTTTTATTTTGTATTCGTTAGTTCTCTCAATCTGGAAAGTCAAGTTGTTCAGTTCAGGGACATTTAATTATTTAATTTCTTCTTTTTTTTCATGGAATACCTATTATTTGGATATTCAAACTCCTAGAATAGTCTTGTAGTTTTATTTTTATTATTTTGTGCCCTACTTCCCATCTCCCTTTCTCCTTTTCTTTAACTTTCTGGATGATTTCCTCAACTGTTTTTTTTTTTTTTTTTTTAATTAAAAAGCCCCCACTTTATTGAGATTTAACTCACGCACCATATTGTTCAGTCTTTTAAAGTGTACAGTCAGGTGGCTTTTAGTATAAATTGTGCAGTTATTCCTGACGTTCTAATTTTAGAACGTTTTCATCACACTCCCTCCAATAAAAAGACCCTGTGCTTATTAACCGTCATTTCCATTTCCCCTACTCCCAGCCCTATTCAATCACTAATCTACTTTGTGTCTTTATGATTTTGCCTGTTCTGGGTATTTCATATACAGTATTATACAGAATTATACAATTTGTGATTGGTTTCTTCAGTGTAATGTTTTCACAGTTCATGCATGTGGTGGTATGTATTAGAACTTTATTCCTTTTAATTTTGAAGAATACTGTGTGTGTGCTGCTGCTGCTAAGTCGCTTCAGTCGTGTCCGACTCTGTGCAACCCCATAGACGGCAGCCCATCAGGCTCCCCGTCCCTGGGATTCTACAGGCAAGAACACTGGAGTGGGTTGCCATTTCCTTCTCCAATGCATGAAACTGAAAAGTGAAAGTGAAGTCGCTCTGTTGCGCCCGCCTCTTAGCAGTCCCATGGACTGCAGCCCACCTGGCTCCTCCGTCCATGGGATTTTCCAGGCAGGAGTACTGGAGTGGGGTGCCATTGCCTTCTCCGACTGTGTGTGTACATATCACATTTTATTCGTCCATTTATCAGTTGATGGACATTTGGGTGGTTTCCCCCCTTTTTGGTTATAAATAATGCTATGTACATTCATGCACAAGTTTCTCCATGAATGTGTGTTATATCTATTATATGTAGTCATAATTTATTTCTCTCATTATATATAATTAGGAGTGCAATTACTAGGTTTAACCATCTTTTAACCTTTGTCTGAGCAATTATTCTACTCTTGGGTTTTTAATTTCTATCCTTTTTTTTTTCTCAAATGTTCTCCCTTTTAAAAAAAGATTAGCATTTTGTCATTTTATGGGTATACTATCTTCAGTTCAGTCGCTCAGTCGTGTCTGACTCTTTGCGACCCCATGAATTGCAGCATGCCAGGCCTCCCTGTCCATCACCAACTCCCAGAGTTTACTCAAACTCATGTCCATCAAGTTGGTGATGCCATCCAGCCA
>NW_011494633.1:3708481-3709240 GCF_000754665.1 Bison bison bison | reverse complement strand
GTCTCTGCTTTTGAATATGCTATCTAGGTTGGTCATAACTTTCATTCCAAGGAGTAAACATCTTTTAATTTCATGGCTGCAATCACCATCTGCAGTGATTTTGGAGCCCCCAAAAATAAAGTCTGCCACTGTTTCCCCATCTATTTCCCATGAAGTGATGGGACCAGATGCCATGATCTTAGTTTTCTGAATGTTTTGCTTTAAGCCAACCTTTTCACTCTCCTCTTTCACTTTCATCAAGAGGCTTTTGAGTTCCTCTTCACTTTCTCCCATAAGGGTGGTGTCATCTGCATATCTGAGGTTATTGATTATTTCTGCCAGCAATCTTGATTCCAGCTTGTGCTTCTTCCAGCCCAGCCTTTCTCATGATATACTCTGCATAGAAGTTAAATAAGCAGGGTAACAATATACAGCCTTGACATACTCCTTTTCCTATTTGGAACCAGTCTGTTGTTCCATGTCCAGTTCTAACTGTTGCTTCCTGACCTGCCGATAGGTTTCTCAAGAGGCATGTCAGGTGGTCTGGTATTCCCATCTCTTGAAGAATTTTCCATAGTTTATTGTGATGCACACAGTCAAAGGCTTTGGTGTAGTCAATAAAGCAGAAATAGATGTTTTTCTGGAATTCTCTTGCTTTTTCCATGATCCAGCAGATGATGGCAATTTGATCTCTGGTTCCTCTGCCTTTTCTAAAATCAGCTTGAACATCAGGAAGTTCACGGTTCACGTATTGCTGAAGCCTGGCTTGGAGAATTTTGA
>NW_011494633.1:3690945-3708381 GCF_000754665.1 Bison bison bison | reverse complement strand
TGAAGCCTGGCTTGGAGAATTTTGAGCATTACTTTACTAGCGTGTGAGATGAGTACAGTTGTGCGGTAGTTTGAGCATTCTTTGGCATTGCCTTTCTTTGGGATTGGAATGAAAACTGACGTTTTCCAGTCCTGTGGCCACTGCTGAGTTTTCCAAATACTATCTTATCTCCCTAATAATAGTAGTTTTTGAGACATTTTCTCCCTGTAGTGATCACTATTTCTTCAAATACATTTTAGTTTTGTTGTGTGTTTCACTTTTGAATTAGAGGCTTTCCTCTAATTTAAGAGTGTGATGGTAAATACTTGATTGTCTGCCTCCTTTAAGAGTGAAATCCTAGAAAACAGGTTAGAAGTTCTGAATTAGTGGTTGGTGCTTCTTGTTTCTGGTATTCACTGTAGTGGTATCTGTAGGGCCGTTTCTGGGGTCTCCTAATGTCAGTATCTTGATTTATCTGGTCTTATTCAGGTTCCCTGTTGTCTGCCATTACTTTAGAAATCTATGATGAAAGAGGACTGGGGATGTTTAGAGACAGGGGCAGGTTCTATTCAGTGTAAATTTTCATTTAATTTCCCAATTTCCAGTATGGTACTTTCTGATAACTGTGTCCCCTGTCCTCCAGTTCAGGGATGTTATGTTTCACTCTCTCCAGGGAGGACAAGGCTCAGGGAGAGAGGATATGGGGATTAAACTGCTTCTTAAATAGATTTCCAGCCAGTCAGTCAGTCCTGATTTTAGCTCTGCCCTCATCACCACTTCCGGAGTTACCTGGGCTGCTGCCAAGTCCTGAATCTTTTTTGGGGCATGGTGATTCTGAGGTGTAATTTGGGTTACATCTTAGCTTTCCCTACTGCTGTCTTAGGAATTCAGTTTTCACTAGTCCGCTGAATAGATGATCACTCTTCTAAAATTTTATTGTGGTTATCTTTTCTTCGTGTTCTTTTTCTTGAAAATTCATTTTTTTAAAAAATTGCTGTACCATTCCTTAGTGGGATTTTTCAAAGAAGTTAAAGTAAATGTGTGTATTAAATCCGTTGTTTTTATTTGGGAGCTCTGTACTTTTTCATTGTGTATCAAACTCCTTATGTTATTCTTAATGGCTCACCTTTGTACATCTGTTTTTTTTTTTTTTTTCTCTGTACTTTGGTTACGGGAATCCAAGTCAACCTAATTTTGATGTTGTGAGATCTGTTTATTTGTGATAAAATCATTACTAATCAAGAGAAAACTGAGATAAAGGTAACTTCATGTATTTATTTCTTTTTTCCCCTAATATATTTGTTAATTGCGTAGCCTTTTTGATCCTTCACCAGGGTGTGAGGGCTGAGGAGAGGATTAGTAGAAAATAGTTTGATATTTAACACTTTCTTATTCTTGATACACATATAGATGATTTTATTAGTGGCTTTTAAACTGTGTGAGAGACCAGTTTTGACAGCTTGGATACTATGGATTTAGGTCTGTATTGAGTCTAGACTGGTTGACTCATTGATGCAAGTCCTGACAATTCTTCATTAGTCTTTATCCAGAGCTCTGAGGGGTTTTTTTGTTTTTTTTCCACTTAACTTTATTATTCTGACTAAGCCTTCAGAGATTATTAGGGGCAAGATACTAGATCCAGGAAGCCTTTTAAGAAATAAAGTTTATTGTTAGGCTGGTTAGCCCCTGAAATTTTACTTTGCTGACAAAAATTATACATATATTGAAAAAATTCTGTAAAAAATCACATAAATATTTACCTTGATAACTCTTAAAGCATATTCAGAATGGGGGCAACTGCTTAATGGGTATGAGATTTCCCTTTGGAGTGATGAAGATGTTTTCAGAGTAGATAGAGGTGGTGGTTGCGCATTGTAAATGCTCATTTTGAGATGGTTATTTTTATATGAGTTTGACTTTCAAAAACAATTGTTACTTATAATTTTATTAGCAATGTCTTATCTATAAGCCTTTGTGAATTGACTTTTTATTAAAAAATACATAATTTCTTATAAAACGTGTGTAACACACAAATAAGTGAAACTAAGATCATCAGTTATCTCAAATGACTGCTTGTAACTTTTTAATGGTGTTTATGTATTATTAATAACTTAAAAAACATGGAAATTATGTAAAAATGTGTAGACCACAATAAAATGTGTATTCATAAACTTCTTTAGAAAATGTTTCTATTTAATGTATAGCCTGCTTCTCTCTCTATTTTTTTAATACTCATGTACAATTTTATGTAAGTTATAAAGTCTTCCATCGTGTTAGGTATATCGTAATTTTTAAATGAATCTCCTATCTGTAGATATTTAGGATATATCATATTGTTTCCTTTTCTAAATACTTTTAGTATTGAACAGCATTGTAGCTAAATCTCAGTGTATTTTCATCAAATAATTTCCTGGAAGTGGAATTATTTGACTAAGGAGTATATAAGGTTTCAAGGCTGTGTGTATTGTCAAATTGCCATTAGAAATGTTGAACCAATTTTATGCAGTCATGCTTGGGAGTATATGAGCAGATAAAATTTATTACTGTTTTTATAATCTGAAAGGGTAAACAGTAAGACCAAACATTGAAATATCAGAAGTTAATGAATGCACAGAATGTTTGGCAACATACTTTGATTCCTCATTCTCTTAAAAATCATAGGAAGTGAATGCCTTATCAGCTATGTCTAGAGCTTTACAGCATTTATGTTGAGCAAAACAACACCCTAAATGTAAATTCTTACATAAAAACATTAAACTTTGAGTTTAATTTTTTAAAGATGTTACTTACATAAAATGAGACTGCCATTTTAAGTGTATAGTTTGATGAATTTTGGTAGTTGTATACAAATGTATAACCATTATCGCCATCGAAGTATGGAGCAGTTTCCTCACCCTAAAAAGCTTCTTTATAATCCTTTACGATTGATCCCTCCTCACCCACCCTCCCCCACTTCTACCCTGGGCAGCCAGTCATCTGCCTTCTGTCACTACAGTTTTATCTTTTCAAGAATGTCTTAAAATTGGAATGATAAGTGTATGATGTTTTGTGTTTGAGTTTTTTAGCCTAGCTAATTTTTGAGGTTCATTCACATTCTGGCACGTATTAGTATTTTAATCCTTTTTATTGTTGAGTACTATTCTGTGATATGGATACTTATTCACCTCTCAGTGAACATTTGGGTTGCTTCCAGTTTTTGGATGTTTGATACTGCTGTGAACATTTGCGTACACATCTTTGTGTGGACTTACGATTTTATTTCTTTTGGGTTAATATGTACAAATACAATTTCTGGATCATATCGTAACACTAATGTACGTTTAGCTTTGTAAGATAGAACCGAACTGTCTTCCTGCGTGGTGGTAGCTTTTGCATTGCCACCAGCAGTTTATGACAGTTGTAGTTGTTCCGCATCCTTACCAACAGGATGTCATCTTACTGCTAAGCCTTCACCTTCCACACTGGTGTGTAGTGGTATCTGTTGACTAATGTGATTATCGTAAACTTTGAATTTTAACATTTGCTTTGTGAGTGCCAGCACGTTTTGAAATAGTGGGACATGAAATAAGAATAGGCATACCTCATTTCATTGTGCTTTGCAGGTAATTTGTTTTTTACAGATAGAAGATTTGTGGCAATCCAGAATTGTCAGTCGATGTTTAGCATTAAAAATTTTTTTTAATTAAGATATGTACATCTTTTAAAGACACAATGCTATTGCACACTTAGACTCCATAGTTTAAACATTTACGTACACTGAGAAACCTAGAAACTTGTGTGACTTGCTTTATCATGGTGATCTGGAACTGAACCTGCAGTATCTCTGAGTTATGCCTATATGTATTCCCACTTTGTGAGAACTGAAGTGGACTGTGTAGGCTTATGTTCATGTGATTCTTATGTAATTAACAGTCCATCATACAGTGTATGACATGATTTTAGTAGTGAGATGCAGTCAATTTAAGTGTTTTTCTACCTACTTGAATACTTCTAGGTTTTTGTTTGGATCGTGCTTATTGTAGATCAGTGATTCTCAAGAAAAGCATTAAACATTGACTTGTGTTGATGAAAAAAAGACTGATGATTATGACTTGTATTTCTGAAGTTATGGCCCTGGAGTTTAAAATTCTTGTGTAATTGATTTAGAAATTTTAGAATTGAAGGACTAGATATAAAAGAAATACGATTATGAAAAAATGATTATTTGTCTGTTTTTGTTCTTTAGGATATCTTCATTCCATCTCCAAGTTTGGAAGAACGATCAAATGATGAGAAGAAGGGTAGGGAGTTGCATAGTTCAACTTTGACTGTTGAGTGTTCTAAAGCTTCAGAGACTGAACCAAAGAATTCCACTGAGGATCTGGGACTTTCTTTGACAGGGGATTCTTGTAAGTTAATGCTTTCTACAAGTGAGTATAGCCAGTCCCCAAAGATGGAGAGCTTGAGTTCTCACAGGCTTGATGAAGATGGAGAGAACACACAGATTGAGGATACTGAACCCATGTCTCCTGTTCTCAATTCTAAACTTGTTCCTGCTGAAAATGATAGTATCCTGCTTGATCCTGCACAAGAGGGCCAAGTAGAACTGAATCAGAATGATGACAAAGCAAAGGGGGACAACATAGGAACCAGGGTTGACATTAGTATTTTATCTGCCGGTTGCAAAGGCAGAGAAGAACCTGTAGCGGAAGACGTTTGTATTGATCTCACTTGTGATTCAGGCAGTCAGGCAGTTCCCTCTCCAGCTACTCGATCTGAGGCACTCTCAAGTGTGTTGGATCAGGAGGAAGCTATAGAAATTAAAGAACATCATCCAGAGGAGGGGTCTTCAGGGTCTGAGGTGGAAGAAATCCCTGAGACTCCTTGTGAAAGTCAAGGAGAGGAGCCCAAAGAAGAAAATATGGAGAGTGTCACATTGCATCTTTCTCTGACTGAAACGCAGTCTCAAGGGCTGGGTCTTCGGAAGGAAGTCCCCAAACAAGAATGCCAGGAAGCTATGGAAGTTGAAACCAGTGTGATAAGTATTGATTCTCCCCAGAAGCTTCCAGTACTTGAACAGGAATTGGAACATAAGGATCAGGAAGCATGGGAAGAAGCTACTTCAGAGGACTCGAGTGTTGTCATTGTAGATGTGAAGGAACCATCTCCCAGAGTTGATGTCTCTTCTGAACCTTTAGAGGGAGTGGAGAAATGCTCAGATTCTCAGTCGTGGGAGGATGATGCTCCAGAAATAGAACCATGTGCTGAGAATAGAGCAGATATCCAAGAAGAAAAGAGTGCAGAGTGTGAAGGAGATCGGAAATTAGTGACTGCAGAAAAAGAATCTGTAGAGGCAGACTCTCCACAGCCTCCTTTGACTTTAGTGAGAGCAGATGGTACTCTAGGACTTGAGCAGGAAATGCAGCAGACCCAACCACAAGAGAGAACCGATAGCACATTAAGGGAAGACTCAAAAGTGGCTAATGCAGAGCACGTGGACTCAGGTGTAGAGGCCCAGCAACTGGAGAAAGCCTCTGCCCAGGCTTCACAAAGCTTCTGTGAAAGCTCTAGTGGTGAGTGTGATTGTAAACTGTTCTGTGTTTCCAACCAAAAAGTATGATTTGGAATGGAAGGTAGGCGAGAACTGCATACTTGTTACATCAGGGCTGAAAATGAATTTGGATTTATGTTTGTGAGCAGCCAATAATTAAAATATGGGTTTTTTTCTTTTATAGCTTTAATTATTTGTGGAATCAGATCATTTGAAGTTTTTATCAGCTTTAGAACTCAGGTGTAATTAGCATGGATTTTCTAAGTATTTAGAAAATTGTACCAATCTGGTATTTTCTACTTAAGTCTCAGCCTTGCTCCATGTTTTTATATTTGGACAGTGGCCTTGAAGTACAGGGACCTTTTTTGATTACGTTACGCAGTTAAATCATGTTCAAAAAAAGTGTGGTGGTCTCTTCCTTACGGATATTCAGTTTCTAACAGTGGTTCAACGTATATACATCTTAAACCTTTAACTGGGAAAGTTTTAGTTTGTGTGCTTTATTTTATTTTTTTTTAAGTTTCATTTATTTTTGGCTGTGCTTGGTCTTTGTTGCTTTGCTGGGCTTTATGTAGTTGTGGTGAGCAGGCTTCTCATTGTGGTGGCTTCTCTTGTTGCAAAGCACTGGTTCTAGGTTGCTTGGGTTTCAGTAGTTTTGGCTCGTGGGCTCAATAGTTGTGTTGCACGGGCCTAGTTGCTCCACAGCATGTGGAATCTTCCCAGACCAGGGATTGAACCCGTGTCCTCTGCATTGGCAGGCAGATTCTTAACCACTGGACCACCAGGGAAGTCCCTTTATCTATTTTATACAGTCCAGAAAGAGAATAATAGCTTATTTCTGAAATATGTCTAGAATATCATGTCTGACATTAGCTGAAAAGAATTCAAACTTTCTGAATGCCCAAAGTCAGTATAATTTAAAAACAAAACAAACCAAAAGACCAAAATACAGACTTAAGAAAGCAAGTTTCTAAAGATAATGGAAATGAGAAGCAATGTTTAGGTAGCATCATGGCTATTAGTATGGGTGATGATACCTTTTCCTGGTTCTAGTTTATACCTCTTGTCTAGGAGTGATTGTTAGTACTTTTTTCATCTCAAAATTGCTCCCTTTCATTAGATTTGATGTTCATTTTTTTTTTTTTTTCCTTTTTAGAACAAGAAATGAAAAGTAGCTGAAAGGAGGTTAAGGGGTGTTGGGTTCAGTCTCTCTTTCCTAAAGTCCTGTGCCTAGTTAATGATTGAAGTGGGACTAGAACCTCGGTCTCCTGATTCCTAAGTCTGTGCTTTTACCTCCTGTAAAAACCATATGATATGTGCTTCGTTGCTCAGTCGTGTCCAACTCTGAGACCCCATGAACTGGAGCCTGCCAGCCTCCTCTTGTCCATGGGGATTCTCCAGGCAAGAATACTGGAGTGCGTTGTCATTTTCTCCTCTAGAGGAATCTTCCCAACCCAGGGATGTAACCCAGGTCTCCCGCATTGCAGGCAACTTGTTCACCGTCTGAGCCACCAGGGAAGCCCCAAACTGTATTATACCGTTTCTCTAATTCTGCTGAGTTATGGCAAAGAACTATCTGAATGACCTAGTATTCTACATTATTAAAGACTTTTATAGTTTAATTTTATCTAAGTACTGTTATCAATCTAAGTCACGTTTTTTAGGAAAGGTGCTTTAGTTGTACAGAAAGAATTGTGGATTGGGGAAAGAGGGAGACTTCAGGCAGGCAAAGTAATCGATAGGCTCTTGTGATAATCCGGAAATGGGGCTTTGAAGACCAGATAATGGCACTGCTACCCATATAAGCCAATATCTATTAGGTTGTAGTGATGCACTGGATCAGTAGTGCTAAGATAACTTTTCATAAATGATATTCTGTAATTAATGCTTGCATATTACATTCGCATATTGTGGTTTGTCATGTAGAAGGCTCTACTTAAAGATTTTATACAGATTTTCAAAAGTCTGAATGGTTAATCATAATGTGAAGGATAGTTCCTGTCAAGAGAGAACAGATGGTTGTACTGGGAATGAACATTCTGTAAAATAGTCTTCAGAGTGTATGACGCTTTGTGAGGTGTATTTGTTTTTTAATTTCTATATCTTTAAGTTCTTTAGTAATTTGAAGGACTTAACTTTTTAAAGAGTTGCCAGAGAATGAATGCTTACCTACCAGCCCATTTCATTTTGCTATAACTATGGTGGAATTCTTTGCCAGTTAGATGGGACGTTGAGACTTTCCACTCTGCTCTTCACAGTTTCTTAAGCAGCACATGTGAACTTTTCATCCTTGTGGGAACCTGTGATACAGAGCTAGTTGGTTAGAAGCCTGGACTGCTGATTGGTGTCTGAAGTGGGGGCAATCTTGTGGACCCGAGCCTTTAATTTGTGGGATTTGATGCTATCTCTGTGTTTCCCTGTTGGCACAGATGGTAAAGAATCTGCCTGCAATGCAGAAGACCTGGCTTGGATTCCTGGGTCGGGAAGATCCCCTGGAGAAGGGAATGGCTACCCACTCCAGCATTCTTCCCTGGAGAATTCCATGTGTAGAAGCCTGGTGGGCCATAGCCCATGGGGTTGCAAAGAGTCAGACACAACTGAGTGACTAACACTAACTGGGTAGACAGTGTCAGAATTAACCTTTGTACAGCACCCACTAAATGTCCCCTGGGAATCAGAGAATTGCTTGGTGATCTGGAAAGGACATTAGACAAATAACTTTCATAAGGAATAGTGACTGGGTAAGCCATATTATAGTTATTCTGAGCCATTCCAGGAAGCTAAGTATAACTTTTCACATGCCAGATTTAAGAACAGCAGTTTGGCATAATTCTTTTTTTCTCCCAAACTTAGTCATTTTATTAAAAGAGATAATTAGGAATTCAAAAAATGTGATTTTGGCCATTTGCTAATTCTGATTAGAAAGTTGGAATGGAGACCTAGTTAAAAAATAAAGTTTTGTTTCTAGACAAATGTTCGTTAATGACCAATATATCTACAATGGGAATGCTCATACATGTGAGATTTACCATTGCACTGCTATGGCCTAGAACTGGTTAGTACTGCTGAATTGTGAAACCTGTATATTTCTTGTAGAACCAATGAGTATTTTGAAGTCCTTTTAGCTCATGAAATCCTTTGTCTGCTCTTTGAGTAGATTGTAAATTACAAGTATTAACATCAGACTTTAACATAGAGAAATCCTACAGGCTGCTAAAGCTTGTAAGTGAACTCCTTGAGATAACATTACACAAGATTAAGATGTCTAGATTTGAAACTATCCAGCTTACTTACTGTCTTGGGGCTCAGATGTGTCTGTGCTCCTTGTGACCCCATGTTCCTCAGGACCTCCGAGCTTTTGGGCTTCCTCTGTTTGCCTGTTCCCTAGTTGTCTGCTTTGTGTCAGTTCTGTTGATGAGCAGAGAGAACAGTAGGACGTTGGTTGAGAGGCCTGATGTGGGAGGGGGGTTGGGAATGAGGCAGAATTGGGGAGCAAAGGAAAAGAGTAATTGGGATATTTCTTGCAGTTCTCCTCACTTTTGCCTTTCGTGTACTTACGTTTTGATTTCCTTTTTGTTTATCATCGGTTTTTTTTTTTGTTTGTTTGTTTCTTGCTTTCTCCAGAAACTCCATTTCATTTTACTTTGCCTAAAGAAGGTGATATTATTCCACCATTGACTGGTGCAACTCCACCTCTTATTGGGCACCTAAAATTGGAGCCCAAGAGACACAGTACTCCTATTGGTGAGTGATTAAATGTAATGATGTTTAAAGCAGAATTTCTGAGATACCATTCTGTACGCCAGTGATTCTTTTATATCTGAGGAGTTGGGCCTGCCTGATGAGATTGATTTTTGTCTTAGGAAGAATAAGATTATGGTGTCTGGTTCCATGAGTTAACTCCCAGGAAATGTGAGCAGTGATGAGAGGAAGGAAAGGATACAGTGAAGGAAGGAAGGAAGAATATCTATGAGGATTTTATTCTGTTACTTGCAAGGCCATAGTATCTGAGTGTTAAACAGTGGTTTAGAGCTGTTTTATAAGGAAGGGAAAGCAGGTAGGGTAGAAATACTGTTTACTTAGGACCCTGGCTAATCAGTCTGCTGCTGCTTGACAGGGCAAGAAAATTGAGATCCTCCTTCCCTGAAGCAGCTAGTAGTCTTCTACATTAACCTATTTGTTTTCTCTAGTCAGTGCTGGGAGGTAACAGTCATGCCGTCTGGAGTCTCCTGCTACCTATGCCTGATGCTGGCAGATGTGGGTTGGCTGAGGGCTCATGCAGCATCCTTTGTCCAGATGCAGAAGTGGAACTGAATCCTGTTGCTCTTCTTAAGACCAGGTGTCAGTACTAGTGCGTAGTTGTTGATACTTGTGACAGGATCTATCCTAGGAATCCTCTTCAGTCCTGCAGAGCTGTGGAGCCAAACAGACAAACTGATGACTTTGAATTGTTATTTTTCATGTTTGTATTTTAGTGTTCTTTCTTTCTTCCCCCTGCCTCCCTTCTTTCAGGTATTAGCAACTATCCAGAAAGCACCATAACAACCAGTGATGTCATGTCAGAAAGCATGGTGGAGACCAACGATCCCATACCTGGGAATGAAAAAGGAGATTCTGGGGCTGCCCCAGAAATGGGTGATCAGTTGTGTCTGAGAATGAAATTGGTCAGTCCTGAGACTGAGGCAAGTGAAGAGTCTTTGCAGTTTAGCCTGGAAAGTAAGTTTTAATTTATGTTAATCTTGGGTAACTAGTGGCTCCAGATCTTCTGGAATTATTTTTTTTCTTCTGGTTTTAATGATTGAAACTTCTGGAAATGTTATTTGTAAAGTCTTATTCTCATGAATTTTAATTCTTTGTTTTTGCTAGTCACTGTCATGTTACTGAAGATGCTCCATTTTATAATCTCTATGGTACTGCTTGTATCTCTGTATTAAACTTGTGTCTATATAAAGTAATTGGTTTTCATAGTCAGAAATGTTTGAGTTCAGAAGTGACTAGAAAATGTAGGATTGTGGATTCAGGTTGTAGGTTTAAGTTGACTTTCCCACATTAATTGCAAGTTGTTTGGTATGGCTGGAATACAGAGAAGGTACAAGGGAATGGCTGCAAAGTCAGGACTGGATTCTGGAAGGCCTTTTACATCATGCTGAAAAGCTGAAGAATTTTAAGCCGGGGAGTAATACGGTCAGATTTGCTTCTTTTAAAGGATCAGTTGATTGTTTGAAAAATCTGTGCATCATTCCTTTCCTTGCCCATTTTCTGTTCTGCTGCCTGGCAAATGCAGTCTTTAACCAGGAAGTGGGATCATTAGTAGTGGTTCAGAGATGAGGGGATGAATTTGAGAGATAAATAGCAGAATAGAGGGGATCTTGGGACCAGTTAAATATGGAAATAATACAAGAAAAAATATAGAATGACTTTACATCCACATTTTGTTTTCATGATAGCACTCTGTAGTAGATCTTATTTCCATTTTGTTGATGAGAAAACTGAGAGAGGTTTTAAACCTACTGTTACAGTAATTGGTAAGAGGTGGAGCAGGAGTTTCAATCAGATCCATCTGACTCTAAATGGGATTTAATGGAGTTAGGAGAGGAAAAAGTTTTATCAAGGAGATTGTAAAGGAATATTACTCTAGATAAGGAGAATATTCCTTATCTTAGATAAGAAATATTCCTAGATAAGAGGGCTAGGAGAGTATAAAGCCATGGAAGCCTGTGAGGAGGAGAGTTAAAATGTCACATGCCGAAGTGAGGTCTAGAAAGATATATCTGGAAATGTACATTAGACTTGGCAGTTAGGATTCATTGGGTGACTCTAGAAAGAACTATTTCAGTACAGTGGTTGGGTGGGACCTGTCCTGACAGTAATTGAGGAGTAAAGGGGAGGAGAAGAGGCAGCAAATGTATTCTACTTTTGAGAAGTTGAGGTAAGAAAGGAAGAGAAAATAACAGCAAGTTAGAGGGGAATATAGAACTGAAGGAGGTTTGTTTTTTTTTTCAGGCTGAGGGATACCTAAGGAGGTTTAGAGATTGAAAGGAAATCTCCAAAGGGGAAATGGGTTAAAAATGAGATTCTTGAGAGAGAGAGATGAAAGGGGAGTTTTCAAAGACTGCAGATAGAGTGGGTGGACCTGATAAGAACTCTGATTCTATGAGATTGAAGAAAAGAAATTTTAGCTCTGTATTTTGAGTTCTTATTATATGCCACATATATATGCCATACATGTACAGCTCATTAAAGCTGATAACAAACCTGTAAAGTAGATCCTGTTGTTATCCTCATTTTATAGGTAAGGAAACTGAGGCACAGAAAGGTTGAGCTTGTTCCCTAGAGTCACACAGCTAGTAAATGAAGTAGCCTGAATTCAAAGTAGTTCCAAGAACCAGAAGTCTGGTTCTGAATTAGAGTGCAGTTCTGCTTCTCAGTGCTTATTGATTTGAAAATTTAGAACCTCAGTAGAAATAAAGTATAACATTTTCATCATTATTGTCATCTTCTCTGAAATCAGATAGGACTTAGTAAGAGAGTACACGATAGCTTTGATTCTTTAGATTTGAAGTTAAAATTGGGAAGACCTTAAATGGAGCTAAATGTTAAAGATGACCATATTAGTAAATTTTACTACCTTTCCTGATAATCAGGTACCATACTAATAGTTTTCCCCATTTTATCCTCACAACAAACCTATGAGGGTTGGTCGTGTAGCTTGTGGGATATTAGTTTCCAGACCAGGGGTTGAACCCCAGTCCACAGCAGTGGAAGTGCAGTCTTAACCACTAGACCACCAGGGAGTCCCTGGGTTGGTCCTATTTTGAGGAAACTGACTCAAAATGAAGTTTATCCCCAGCTTGGACTGCTAAGTGCTGGAGCCAGGGCCTGAGCCAGGTTTCTGTTGCAGAGCCAGGCCTCTGACCACCAAGCTTCAGCTGCCTCCTTGATGAACTGTTCAAATTATATTGGGTTATGACTGTTTTAGAAATGTTTTAAAGTATTTATTATTTTTTCTAAGGCTAGAATTAATGGTAAATGAACACATTTTAATCCTGTGGCATTGCTTTGAGAACATGGAATTCTTTTCAGTATGACCTTTAATTTTTTACTACAGGTTCTTTCTTATTTTTCAAATATCTGTCCCAAAAGCTCTTTGGAAAGAATTTGAGTATCTTCTGTGTGTGGGTTCTCTTAACACTATTTAAAATTTGTGCAATTTTCCTGCATAATTACTAAAGTTTTTTCTTTTTAAAAACATTTTATTGAAGTAGAGATGAATTACAATGTTGTGTTAGTTTCACATTTATAAACTTTCTCAGAAGTTTCTTTAAATTTGTTTTGAAATTTTTAAATAGAATTTTTTTTTTACTACATGATTTTTTTACTTAGAGGTAATTCAGAAATTTCGTTTTCGGTAAATCTTCTTAGTAATTCATTATATTGTATTTCTGGAGAAACTGAGTAGTCTTCTGTAGGGAGTTTGAAAGAAAATCAGTGGAAGTGAGAAAGACATGTCATTAAATTTTAAGAAATCTTTTCATGTTCACTTTTTATTCTTACTCATTTCCTTTTTATTATTTGTTGCAAATACTAGTAGATCAGGTTTTTATTTTTATGATTTTTTTCAATGTCATAGTGAAAAGAGGCCTTCAATAGCTTCAGAAATTCAAGCATTATTTTAGAGTATCATTGGGGCTGAACAGGTTTTTAAGAGGTCTTAAGGTGTGATACTGAGTTCTGTTTCTCTTTCCTTTCTTTTGTTTTTATTCAGAGCCAGCAGCTGGTGAAAGGAAAAATGGATCTACTGCTGTTGCTGAGGCTGTTGCCAGGTAACCAGAGCTGGTTGCTATTTAGAGGAGTTTAATATACAAAGCCACTGGTAATGAGGGGAAGATAATTTATCAAGAAAGGAAAAAAATTTGAAACAAAACTTGAGCATAAACCATGTAGCAGTGTGTTGAATCTAACCGTAGGCTTTCTTATTAATACTTTAATAAAGCTTTGGCTATATTTAGAACTAAGATATTTAATGGTGTTTCCCTTTTGTCCTTTTGTTCATGTGAGAGTGCCTTTTTTCTTTGGTGAGGAAACAGGAAGCTAACAGAGGTAGCCATAGACCTTATTCTTCCTGAGGTCTGCCCTCGCCAGCCCAAGCCTCAGGCCGTGTTCTTTTCTGGTGCCAAATTAGCTACCGTCCTGTTGTTTTCGCTTTGTCACGGATGCTGTCATAGTTTGAATATGACCCCATCCTGAGGCTCTGGTGGTAAGCTTTGCCATCTGGTGGCCGTGAGAATAGAATTGTTTCATTGGTTTCTTGTGTGAGTCATCCAGTATGAAAATACCAGCAGTGGTTGTTGAAGTATAGGTGAGGATTCTTAAATCAGTCTAGACACGTGCTATAAATAAGTAAAGCAGTCTAGGTGCAAGAGCGTGAAATGTTGACGACGACGGCCAACCGATCGTGTGTCTCGTTTTAAAGGAGGGTAGCCCGTATTCATTTCCAGCCAGTCATTACCATGCAGACTTACTGTTGCGAAATCTTTAAATTTGTAAAGAGAAAATATAAATTTTTAAAAATAAAATTTCCTGCTTGGTGGGTCATCTAAAACTGTTGTTGACTAAGTTGTCTTTGGACTAAATTTGATCCTCAGTTGTAAGTGATCCATCTGAATCCTTTGATTTGTGTCAATCTTTGTATAGAGAGAGTAATTATTTTCTGGTATTTTACATATTTAATTTGAAAGATAAGTACCTTTGACTCCTTATTAGTTGAAGACTCTTTAATGTTGTGTTGAAGAAAATGGAGTTTATACTTGATCTTTCAGTTTTAACAAAATTGTTAAAATCCAGCACAACTTGTTATCACTTTGTACATGTACTTGTTAAGAGGGAACAGTATATGCTGCTGAAACTTTCTGGACCCTTTGGGTGGAATGTAGGGATGGAAAAATAGAGAAAAGCCTGAGGCAGAGAGTTGGATTGGAGGATCACAGAATGAGAGTCACTGATACTGTTTTGAAGCAAATTTTATATAGGAGAATCCAGATTTTAAGAATCTTTGACTTTACCACTGGGTTCACCATAGGTAATCGTTTAAAGTAAGCTCTGTTCCTTTCAATTCAATCGTTCAATTGTGTCCGACTCTTTGCGACCCCATGGGACTGCAGCACGCCAGGCTTCCCTGCCCATCAACTCCCAGAGCTTGCTCAAACTCATGTCCATCAAGTCGGTGATGGACTCTGTTAGAGTATTTTAAATGCTATCTCTGTGTTTAGGTGAAGCAGTACCACTCTGTTTTTAAGTGTTGTCTGTAGCTGGACACTGTTCAGATTACTTGCTTCCATCTTGTCTCTCTCTCACATTTCATTATTGAAGATTTCATGAATATACAGAAGTAAAGAGAATAGTATCATGAACTGCTATGAATTCATCACCCAGGGTCAAAAATTAACAACTTACAGCTAGTCTTGATTCATTTATAAATGCTTCCCACACTCTCCACTCCACTTGATTTTTTTAAAGCTAATTCTAGCATTGTATCATTTTTATCTTTAAATATTTCAATGCTGTCTCTAAAAGATAAGAAATCTTTAATTTCAACTTAACCACAGTACTATTATCATGCTTTTAAAATTGCCATTGATTCCTAATGTCATCAAATATTTGGTATTCAGATTTTTCATATTCAGAGAAAGAATTTTATTCTCTCTGTACCTAAAAGGATAATTTTCAGAGGTACTTTTCCTTTCACAGTTAACACAGTGTATTGCTTTAATTTATTTCTTAGTTCCCAGAAGACCATGTCTGTGTTTAGCTGTGTCTGTGAAGCCGGGCAAGAGGATGAGGCTCGAAATCAGAATTCCTCCTCTGCACCCATCAGGCGAGCATTATTTTCATAGCGTCTTTTGGGCTATATGGATTCACAAAATGATTGGTAACAAAATCTAGAATATACTGCTACTGTTTTGTGAACTTGAGCTTACTGTTTTATTTGAGGGACTGTGATATATTCTAGGTAGATTTATAAATGAGATGTAATGAAAAGTTTTATTAAATATTTCATAAATAGATTTTTGTCTTTATCTGCTAGTTTTATCAATTTAAAATTATTCAGTCTTCATAACTTATAAAAATATATCATCCTGAATTTCTAAGATTCTCTTTTACTTAGTTTTGAACATGTTTACTTTTAACAGAATTTTTATTTTCCATTAGTTTCCCATACAGCAAAATGGGATGTTTGACAGCTCAAATTTAAAGTTTATCAGGCTTGATGCAATTAAAGTTTTCCAATAATTTCTTTACTCCATTATCTCTTAGACCAGCTATGAAGCTTGGAAAAATTTTTTGAGTTACAAAGTATTTCTTCTGTATTAGAAAAGTATCTTGTTTGGAATATGTGGTTCTTATATTTAGTGTAGGAGAAATAAGTAATGGCAGTGGAATAAGTTTGTATCTTCATTAGGAATCTTATATCTCTAGAATTCAGTAATTTGTAATTAGGGACTAGAATAATGTATTGTCATCAGCTATATTCTTAATAGTGTTATTTGTAACTTTTTTTTTTTTTTTGGCTGTTTGTAACCTGCCGGGCGGTCTTAGTTCTCCAACCAGAGATTGAACCTAGACTCTTGGCACTCGAGTCCTAATTCCCTGCAACATAATTTCTGTGTTCCTTATTGGTAGAAATATTGAAGAGAAGCACATCAGTGCTTTTACTAAACATTCTGATGATTACATGTGAACTTGTTGGTATTCTTGGGAATCAGATAGTCCAGATCACATCCTTTGTTGTGATCACATCCTTTGTTGTATCAGGAAACTGAAGTACCACCTTGTATGTTTTCAAAAGTAGTGTGGTCTTGGCCCAGCAATTAGGAAACTTATTGATTGCATTGTATTGCCTTCCTGTTTTATTAGATGGTTTATAATAGAATAGGATGCTGATGATTGTTGTTTAACCTTGATGGAAGAAGGGCCTGAGAATTCAGGTGATCTTGATTCCAGGTCCCCTCCGGCAGACCTACCTACGCTCAGAACAGAATGGTTAAACGTTTATTAAATATGGAGGTTAATTCTTCCATATTTCACTTTGGATGAATTTTACCCAGGCTTTTTCTGCTAAAATTCGCTATTTTTTGGCATCAGTTTCCAAACCTAACATATAGTGACCAGAGTAGAATTGTGTAGCCTAATCTAATGAAGAAAAGGAAGTGTGGTCCTTCTTAAAATTATTGAGTTTCTTTTGTCTGTCTCTTTTCTGGTGCTAAAATTTCCTTCTTCAGTGTTTTGTGGGATATATACATCTTTGTGATAGATGTTTCTTGGAGGAAAGTTTGATTTGCACATTTTTTATTTGATGCTAACACAAGAAAGAGAAGTAGCAAAAATCTGATATTTGACTGGAATCTGCTGAATGTTGCTGCTGTTGCAATGAGATACCTTTAGTCTTTAGAGAGATAGGAATTGTTCTGATTAACAGTTTTGGGGGAAAAGGCAGCCTGTTATTTTTCAAATTAGGAATTAAAATGTCAAAAATAAAATGAAGCTTTGTTTTAAAACTGAAATTATATTCAGAAGTTATGCCCTAAATAGTTTCTGAGGGAAAATGGTTTTTCCAGTAGTCATGTATGGATATGAGAGTTGGACTATAAAGAAAGCTGAGTGCTTAAAAAAAAAAAAAAAGCTGAGTGCTGAAGAATTGATGCTTTTGAAGTGTGGTGTTGGAGAAGACTCTTGAGAGTCCCTTGGACTGCAAGGAGATCCAACCAGTCCATCCTAAAGGAGGTCAGTCCTGGGTGTTCATTGGTAGGACTGATGTTGAAGCTGAAACTCCAGTACTTTGGCCACCTGATGCAAAGAACTGACTCATTTGTAAAGACCCTGATGCTGGGAAAGATTGAGGGCAGGAGGAGAAGGGCACGACAGAGGAT
>NW_011494633.1:3674843-3690845 GCF_000754665.1 Bison bison bison | reverse complement strand
ACTGATGTTGAAGCTGAAACTCCAGTACTTTGGCCACCTGATGCAAAGAACTGACTCATTTGTAAAGACCCTGATGCTGGGAAAGATTGAGGGCAGGAGGAGAAGGGCACGACAGAGGATGAGATGGTTGGATGGCATCACCGACTCAATGGACATGGCTTTGGGTGGACTCTGGGAGTTGGTGATGGACAGGGAGGCCTGGTGTGCTACAGTTCATGGGGTCGCAAAGAGTCGGACATGACTGAGCGACTGAACTGAACTGAGGTAAAATGTCTAGGCTTGTTTAAGGGTGGGAACAATAGAATTCTTAAAATGATAAATCAAATCCTGTCCCTTCTAGGTTTTGGCTCACTTTTATTATTGCTTAGGTGTTGATACGTTAGATGTCTTAAAGATTCAAATGTGTATTCGGTCCATGCTTTGTCTTATGCAACCAATACTGATTGAGCATCTGCTGTGTATCTAGCACTCTGCTAAGTAATTTGTATGTGTGATCACTTATAAACCAGATTGGTGTTACTCATCAGTCTTCTGGTGATTTTACTCTTACCTGTTCTTCACGGGGCCATATATCCTCATTCAGTTGAGGTTCCTGACAGATAGGACCCAAGCTCTTAACAACCAATTGCATTGAATATACCAGGCTCTCTGGCCAGAACTCTCTTGTAAACCCTGCTTTGGTCTCCTGTTGTGGTAAGCTGTGCTATACAAGATAGAAACCTCAGAAATGTCTCCTTTTTCCTTTCTTCTCCAAGATGCAGAGCATGCCCTAAAGAACTCTTCATGCTTCCTTTTTCTGTCTTTCCAGGTCTCTTCAGCTTCTTAGGGTGAGAGCTCCTCCCAAGTTGGAGACAGCTTTTTCTGTCTAGATGGCTAGCTCTGTCTTTCTGTGGCCAACCACTTAACAGCAGCAAGATACATAGTTTCTAGACCGTTCGTCACCCTGAATTTATCTTCTGGGTATATCTCAGTTTATGCTTTGTCAGACATGGCAGCCTGAAACATTCCAGATGTCTTTCCATGATTAGTTCAGAATGGATTCTTTTTGTCTTTGTGCTGGTGGTGGATCTTTCCAACCCAAAGATTGAACCCAGGTCTCCTGCATTGCAACCAGATTCTTACTGTCTGAGCCACGAGGAAAGCCCTTAATCTGGTGTATGTGCTCGCACGTATGCGTGCGTGTGTGCGTATGGTCTTTGTTGCTGCTCACGGGCTCTCTAGTTGCAGTCAGCAGGGGCTACGCTTACGTGTGTGGGCTGCTTATTGCAGTGGCTTCTCTAGTTGTGGAGCATGGGCTCTAGGTGCCCAGGCTTCAGTAGTTGTGGCTCATGGGCTTAGTTGCTGCACAGCATGTGGGATCTTTCTGGACCAGGAATAGAACCTGTGTCCACTGCATTGCAGGGGGATTCTTTACCACTGAGCCACCAGGGAAGCCTGTGGTTACTGTATATTTAATGCAATCTAAAAATACATTAGTATGTAGTTTTTCATGGTAC
This sequence comes from Bison bison bison, assembly GCF_000754665.1. Taxonomy (NCBI): domain Eukaryota; kingdom Metazoa; phylum Chordata; class Mammalia; order Artiodactyla; family Bovidae; genus Bison; species Bison bison. The sequence goes on along the minus strand of NW_011494633.1, from coordinate 3,689,349 downwards.
AGTAACTCACTGAACTTGTGATTTATTTATTGTTTTTTGATTTTAAATTTATGTTTTAATTGAAGGATACTGCTTTACAGAATTGTGTTAGTTTCTGCCTAACATCAACTTGAATCAGCCATAGGTATACATATGTCCCCTCCCTTCCATCTCCCTCCCCATCCGACCCCTCTAGGTTGTTACAGAGCCCCAGTTGGAGTTCCCTGAGTCATACAGCAAATTCCATTGGCTGTCTGTTTTACATATGGTAATGAAAGTTTCCGTGTTGCTGCCTCTGTACATCCCATCCTCTCCTTCCTCCCCCCACCCCGTGTCCGTAAGTCTCTTCTCTATGTCTGTGTCTCCACTGCTGCCCTGCAAATAATTTCATCAGTACCACCTTTCTGGATTCCACATATATGCATTAATATACAATATTTATTTTTCTCTTTCTGACTTAACTCACTGTGTATAATAGGCTCTAGGTTCATCATACTCAAATGTGTTCTTAGAACTGACTCAAATGTGTTCCTTTTTATGGCTGACTAATATTCCATTGTATGTACGTATCACAGCCTCTGTATCCGTTCATCTGTCATTGGGCATCTAGGTTGCTTCCATGTTCTAGCTATTGGAAATAGTGCTGCAGTGAACATTGGGGTGCACGTTTCTTTTTCAGTTTTGGCTTCCTCAGGGTGTATGCCTAGTAGTAGGATTGCTGGGTCCATATGGTAGTTTTATTCCTAATTTTCTAAGGAATCTCCACACTGTTCTCCATAGTGGCTGTGTCAATTTACATTCCCACCAACAGTGCAAGAGGGTTCCCATTTCTCCACACCGTCTCTAGCACTTGTTGTTTGTAGATTTTTTGATGTTGGCCATTCTGACTGGTGTAAGGTGATATCTCATTGTAGTTTTGATTTGCATTTCTCTAGTAATGAATAATGTTTAGCATCTTTCCAGGTGTTTATTAGCCATCTGTATGTCTTCTTTGGAGAAATGTCTGCTTAGGTCTTTTTCCTACTTTTTGATTGGGTTGTTTGGTTTTTTGATATGATAAGATTGGGTTTCTTTTCCTAAAATTATTAGTCAAGAGGGTAATGAACAGTATCTAGAATGCTGGGAGTCATTTAAGGAATGTTAGAACCATCAGTAAAGCCAAATGAGACGTCTTAACCTACTTGATCTCTTTTAAAGTAGATCCCTAAATTGCCCTCATTGTCTATGGCTTCAATAATGGTTTACATCTTTTGTTGACCTTATTTTCCTGTGTCAGGTTTCAGAGTTCGTAGCTAATGGAGTGGAGAAATTTTGTGGCTATTTTACTGTCATAGTGGACTAATCCTGTGTACCATTATTTTTTCACAGGAATGAAATTATGATGAGAAATCTTGTAAGGTGATACACTTGGTCACCTTATTTTCACCCATCCCTACATTTCTCAGATCATGAAATTATGGTTTCCCCCTTGACAGACACACACACTTACTTGATAGGTTTTTTTGTTTTTTTTTTAAAACACGGTTTCTTTATGTGCTTCATTTACAGGGGAAACTTGCTCCATTTTCCGAGTACTCAAGACGACGAGGAGAAGGGAAAGTTCGAAGGTGACCAAGGGACCAGGCAGAGTCAACAGCCCATGAAGCCCAGTAGTCCTGTCAAAGAGCCTGCTGCTCCTATCTCCCAGCAGATGGCCACACAGGAGCCATCCAGTCCTCAAGGGGAAGCAATGGAGATAGATACGCCAGAAGGCCAGAAAGGAGCATGGAGTACCAGTCAGGAGAAACCTAGTAAGGCCTTGATCGAAAGGCCCAGCCAAAATAACGTAGGGATCCAGACTATAGAACATTCCCTGTGGGTCCCAGAAACTGTTTCAGCAGCAACTCAGACTGTACAGAATGTGTGTGAACAAGGGACCAGTACAGTGGACCAGAACTCTGGAAGACAAGACGCCACAGTTCAGACGGAGAAGGGGACTGGTGAGAGAGCAGTCAGTGCTCCTGGGGATGATACAGAGTCGCTCCACAGCCAGGTGAGAGCGCACGTAGGGTACCTCAGGGGCCCTGTTCTCACCTTTCTGGATTCCCAGAGGATTTAAGTTGTGCTGCTTCTACTTAACAATAATTCTTGACCGTTTTATACAGACCAGTGGTTAAAAGACAAAAACAGTTTATCCAGGATAAGAGACAGGGTGGTGGAAATTATGAGTAGCTATAGCCAAAGACTATTCCTGCAGTCTTTGGTGCTAGAGTTTGTCAGGTAGGTCTTTACGGGATGAGAAAGCCGGGAGTGTAGTTTGGGTCCTGTGGTATTTTTCTACATTCAGTCTTCTGCCATTTTTCATTCTCCTTTATAACCATCAGAGCCAGTTGCTTCTCCCCCAAGTTGATTTCACTGTGGTTCCCGGAAGGAGTAGAAGAAGTGTGAAGGATAGTGTATCACAGTATTGGAAACAGCAGTAACAGGGAAAGTTCCCAGGTAACCAGGGACTGCAGAAAGCAGCTAAGAGTACATACAGTGGGAGCAAAAGTTTTGGGGCTGATGAATGTGAGACTGCAGGAACAGGTTTTTAGAAATAGAGTAGGGGTGTGTAGGAACTCGTGAAAATTGAGGGGGTAAGTTCATAAAATTTCATTAGTAACCATGGTTAAATTGCCTTTTCAGTAGAGCATCATCACTTGAAATCTGCCTAGGAAAGCTTTACTAGTGAGGTACCTCTCATTTGAATGGTCCAGGTTGTTTGTTTTATAAAAATAATATAGTTCCTATTTATTGAACACCTACAGTATATCAGCACTGTGCTCAAGACAACCCATGAGGTTGGTATTGTTATTCCCATTTCACAGGTAAAGAAACCAAGCTGAAGAGAGGTTAAGTAACTTGCCCAAGATTTTGCCATCAGTAGGTGGCAGAACTGGAATTTGAACTCAGCATATCTGACTTCAGAAGCGGTATTCTTTTCATTATGCTATGTTGCTTTTCTATTTTTTAATCATAGCTTGTGTAGTCTTGTTCTGTTTATCCGTGCCTCTCCAAAAATTCTGTTTATATTAGCCTTTTATACTAGCACTCTGAGACCTAAGACCTTATCAATTCATACAGATTCAAAATAACATAGCCTTTTGGAGCTGTAGCACATCAGAGCCTATTTTGCAGCTGTTTATTTTACCCTTAAAGTGCTTATATTCTGCCACATAATAATTTGGTTTCTCTGCCTTTATAACAAGGGTTAAAACTTGTATCTTAAAGACAGCAATCACATGAGTGCCACTAGACTGTGTCTTTCTTTACTTCCTCAGATTCTCCCTCTGTCAGCTAGGGAAATAATTCCTGCTCCTGTGTCGTGACAGTGAGGAGCCAGTGAGTGAGCCAGAACGTTAGTTAAGGCCCAGGCTTTGGAGTCAGACGTCATCTAGATGTCTTGAAAGTTGAATGAGATGAAGTTTGCAAAGCCCTTAGTGCTGGGTGTGGCACACAGTAAATGCTCAGTATATAGCTGCTGCTGCTACAACCTATTGATTATTGTTTTAAATACCACTACTGCAGCTGTTAGCAACACAACCATTACTTAAGCTATACTACTGCTATGTCATGCAGCATGAAACAGCACATTTAAAAGCTTGTTCCTCCTGCCAAGGAAAGAAAAGTGCTCCAAAGTGTGAATAGTGAATGGGTACAGAGTTTCAGTTGGGAAAGATAAAAAGTTATGGAGAAATGGATACAGTGATGTTTGTGAAAGTGTGAATGTACATAATGCTACAAACTGTCTATTTAAAAGTGGTTAAAGTCAGTAATTTTTATATTAAGTATATTTTACCACAATAAAAAAATATAGATGATGGGTACTGTAACAGAAATTGGGATTGGTATGCCATCTTTTGAAGAGTGATTAGAAAATGATAAGGCTGTATGGACATCTTCTGAATGTTGGTGCTTTTTTTATCTCCTGCAGTCTGGGTAGGATTCAGGTCAGTCTCAGAGAAAAGCATAGGCAGCCTACCTTTGACATTCCTTAAATTTCCATTTGCGTGTCAGGTGGGCCTGGAGCCAGGTTTTCTGTGAAGTGAAAGTGTGGCTTTATTTTCATTTTATCTTCCCTTAATTATAACAAGATCCTCAAATTACGTATCTTTACAGAAACTTTTCAGAATATTATTTGAAGAGAGTAAGCATAACTTTCTTTTTATCCGCCTTCTTTCCCTTCTCTTCTTTCTTACTCTATCAGACATGTTTATTTAGGTATTTCTCTTGATGTGATCATTTACTTGGCTGTTGTAATGGAAGACTACAGGGAGGCTTTTGGCTGCATTTTAAGGATATACGTAAAGCACACCAAAAGCTTTTAGACTTCTGTGATCGAGGGTCTAATCACCGTGTGTGCAGCTAGCAGGTCCAGGCTGCTGTGGTTCTTATGCAGGGGCACCCTGGTGACTGGTGTGTGACAGACCAGTACCTTGACCATTCATTAACCAGAGTTGTTTGTATGGACAGAATTATTTTAAGGAATTGGTTGAGTAAGTTTCCATGCACTTTATTTGTATAATTTTCATAGATATTTCACCCTAACATGAAGTTGGACTGGGAATTCTTCAGGTAAATTACTTTAGGTAAAATATTGCCATACTGCTGTGAAAAACCAGGCTCGCCCTTATGTGGTGGTGCATATAACTCTCCTGAAAGACACTTGATGCTGACACTGACCTTGACACTGATTGCAGAAAGTAGTATCAGTCTACTGTAGGGGAAATCAGGTGGGAGAAAAAAGCATGCATTTCCTTTCACAGTTATAGAGCTGTGGGGCAGAAGGGGTGGGGTTGTGGATGTGGATAAATGTGATACAGATGTTATGAGAAAACATGTATGTAATAGTTGTCATAAAAATGTAGGGTCTCATTTAAACTATGTAGCTGACTATTCTTTATGATACAACTAGATACAAAATCCTAATTTGCTAATGTCCTCTATTTGTGGACACTAGCTCAACTCTTTAGTTACAGTCTATTATTTGGAATACATTAAATATTTCATACTTAATTCTAGGAGAAATCAATGTGTCTTGCTCCAGGAATAAATATACCATAGTTTTCACTTACTAATGCAGGAAAAACAGACTACACTGAGATTTTCAGATCTTATTCTGTTTTATATAAAGTTCTAAAGAATGCCTTCCTTTTATTTGAAGACCTCTTGCAAGTGTAAATTGTATGCTGATAAGTCAGCAACAGAATCAGAAGGATTACAATCTCTAACGTGCTTTTAGGGGATCAAAATTTCACTTAAAAATCCTAGATATAAGTGCTAGATGTTATGATTTTGATTTAGACTGAAATAGGTTTTTAGGTGAAACCGATATAAACTCCTCTCACTAGACAGCTGGCCCATGTCTAGTGTTAGCCATAAGTGAATAGAAACAGAGCAGCTGGAAAATCCCATCACACGAGATTCATGGACCCTCTGAATAGTGCTCGTCGTGAAGAAGTTGACTTGTGAGTCTGCCAGTTTGCCGTGAGACTCAGGCCTGTGCTCTCTGTTTTCTGTCGTAGGGGGAGGAAGAGTTTGATATGCCTCAGCCCCCGCACGGCCACGTCTTGCATCGCCACATGAGAACAATCCGTGAGGTCCGCACACTTGTCACTCGTGTCATCACAGACGTGTATTACGTGGATGGAACAGAAGTAGAAAGAAAAGTAACTGAGGTAATACATACTTGGGTCTATGTGGCAGATTTCTTTCAATAGAAAAATTACCTGGTTTTCCGCCTCCATCCCTCTTCCCTGTGTAGCTAGCTGCTAACGCTTCGTTTTCCTTCCTCCTCCTGTGAAAAAGATATAAGAACTGGGTTAGAGTTCTGTTTTTCCCAACCACGGGTTTGCTGTCTGATCTTTGGTCAGTCATTTAACCAGTCCCATTATGCTTTCCATATGTATAGAGAACAAAGTGGTAAATCTGTCATGTATAAAGATTTTATGTGTTATTTTTAATCCTTGAAACTAATGAAGTTTAGAATCTCCTGCTTAGCAGCATGTATTTTCTCATTGTTTCTTACTGTTTTCTCACGTTACCATTTTTTACTCATTGATCTTGGTCTCCATCCATGTGTGGTTATGAGCCTGTTAGTAGGAAGTATACCTTTATTTTTTAGTAGAATTCACTATGAACTCATTCCCAGTGTCAGCAGAATATTGATGTTTATTGACTGATACAGTGGACAGTGTTGTATGCTGACTTTGTTTAGATCTAACAGTGGCTGAGGTTAGATTTTCTAGAATTAAAGATCTGGCACTTTTTTTCTTGGTACATATGTTAATATCTGGTACATATGTTAACGTTTTTATTTAATTGCTTAGTCATGTTTGACTCTTGTGCAACCACACGGACTGTAGCCTGCTAGGCTCCTCTGTCCATGAAATTTCCCAGGCAAGAATACTGGAGTGGGTTGCCATTTCCTTCCCCAGGGGGTCTTCCTGATCCAGGAATTGAACCCATCTGCATTGGTAGGTGGATTTTTTTTTTTTTACCACTAAGCTACCAGGGAAGCCCACGTATGTTAATATCTTGGTACATACGATGATAAAATATTATGTTTTACTCTTTCAGTATTCATCTATGTGATGCACGGGGTCTTTGTTACCGCTCGTGGGCTTTCTCTGGTTGCGGCATGTGGAGGCTGCTCTTTGGTGTGGTGGTTTCTCTTATTGCAGAGCGTGGGCTCTAGGGCGTGTGGGCTTCAGTAGGTGCAGCTTAAGGGCTCTACAGTGTGGCCTCAGGTGTGGCTTGCAGGCTTTGTTGCTCTGTAGCCTGTGGGATCCTTCAGGATCAGGGTTGGAACCTATGTCCCCTGCACTGGCAGGTGGATTCTTAACCCCTGGAACACTGGGGAAGTTCCTCCAGGAACCATTTTACTGATTGACAAGAGGCATAGCTATTTTATTCCTTAGTCAAGCACTTTTCTTTAATTCTGGCAGCTAGCCATATAGGAGATTGTTCTCTGGGAGAATTAAACTGGTAAATAGTTTAAGTGGAACATATTATTGCTGCTGTTCATTAATGGGCCATTATGGCTCTCATGTCAAAGTGTTTAATTTTAGTTTGAGAAATTGTCTTATATTCTTTATTATACACCAGATGCCAAAAATATTTCTTTTAGAATGCTGGTTTACCTTCAATTTTTAAAAAATTTATTTTAAATGAAACAAAGATGAATGTTTTTAATGATAAAAGGTACAATTTCACAAAGAAGATAGACATCATAAACCATTAGACACTTTTACAACAAAGAAAGACACGTAAAGCGAATATCAGAAGAAGTACAAGGGAAGAGAGATGTATAATCACAGATATATTGACATGTCTCTGAGAGTATTTTATCAAGTGCAAAAAAATAAGAATAAGAGCATCTTTAATGTCAATAATTTAAATATATATTTAATTTATATTAAGCATATCCTACAGAAATATATTTAAAATTTTGTATCTCATGCATTGTTATTAGATGTCCATAGGACATTTAGAAAAATTGGCAAGAAGATAAACATTAATAAGTTTCAGAAAATAGAATTCTTTTTTGTGTGTGTGTTTCAGGTATACATATACACATATGTTATTTTTGAAATTATTTTCCATTATAGGTTATTACAGGATACTGACTAGGTTCTCTGTACTATACAGTAAACCTTTGTTGCTTGTTGTAGATCTGTTTTTTTAATTTGAAATCTAGCATTCTAGTCATACTAAATCAAACAAGTGGAATCAAAATGTCATAAAGTTTTTAGTTAGGCAAAAATTCATACATTTTGTAAAATATATATATTACATATATGTATACAAAAGCTTCTGCTGTGCTTGATAAAGGCTTGAGAAAGAACATCAAAAAAAGAAGATGGAGAAATTGGAAAACATAAACTGAATGAAATGAGAGCACTAAATATGAAATAGAAAAAGTGAAACAAATTAGATAAAAGTAAAAGATCCTCATATAGTCCAGTTGTTTTTAAACATGGCTGCTCATTAGAAATATATCTGGACCTCTGGCCAATAAAAAAAAGCAATACCTGGATATTTGTAGTTTTCAAAAAATTTCAAGGTAATTCTGATACACATATGGATTTTAAAAAGTGATTACAGGTTTTTCTATTAAATGGTAGTTTAGGTGATACAGAGTTACATAATTTTTCTGTTGACCAATCATGATACAGTGATATGAGGTGAGTAATAGTTACATAATCACAAGAGTAAAAGATGTTTATTATTTTTCACAATCAAAAGATAATTATAAAAAATATAATTACAGTTGAAAGCCATAATGGGAACATGCTGCTGCTGCTAAGTCACTTCAGTCGTGTCCGACTCTGTGTGACCCCACAGACAGCAGCCCACCAGGCTCCCCCTGTCCCGGGGATTCTCCAGGCAAGAACACTGGAGTGGGTTGCCATTTCCTTCTCCAATGCAGGAAAGTGAAAAGTGAGAGTGAAGTTGCTCAGTCATGTCTGACTCTTCATTACCCCATGGACCTCAGCCTACCAGGCTCCTCCGTCCATGGGATTTTCCAGGCAAGAGTACTGGAGTGGGGTGCCATTGCCTTCTCCAATGGGAACATGATTAACTGTAAATATAATTACATACAATTTGGGGGGGAGGTCAAGCAGAAGTGATGTGGTAAGTGGAAATGCATACATGCACATGTTTTCATCTGCTCAGCCAGTCTATGTCTTTTGGTTGGTGCATTTAATCCATTTACATTTAAGGTAATTATCAATATGTATGATCCTATTACTGTTTTCTTAATTGTTTGGGGTTTATTTTCTGTAGGTCTTTTCCTTCTCTTGTGTTTCTTGCCTAGAGAAGTTCCTTTAGCATTTGTTATAAAGCTGGTTTGGTGGTGCTGGATTCTCTTAACTTTGCTTGTCTGGAAAGCTTTTGATTTTTTTCATCAAATCTGAAAGAGAGTCTTGCTGGGTAGAGTCTTCTTGGTTGTAGGTTTTTCCCCTTCCTCACTTTAAATATATCATACCTTTCCCCTCTGGCTTGTAGAGTTTCTGTTTAGAAACCAGCTGATAGCCTGGTGGGAGGTCGCTTGTATGTTATTTGTCATTTTTCCATTGTTGCTTTTAATATTTATCTCTGTCTTTAATTTTTGTCCATTTGATTACTGTGTGTCTCAGTGTGTTTCTCCTTGGGTTTATCCTGCTTGGGACTCTGTGCTTCTTGGACTTGGTTTGTTTGTTTCCTTTCCCATGTTTGGGAAGTTTCCATCTATTATTTCCTCAAATATTTTCCTCTGGTCCTTTCTTTCTCTTCTCCTTCTGGGACCTGTATAATGCGAATATTGGTTCATTGAATGTTGTCCCAGAGGTCTCTTAGGCTCTCTTCACTGCTTTTCATTCCTTTTTCTATATTCTATTCTGTGGCAGTCATTTCCACCTTTCTGTCCTCCAGATCATTTATCTGTTCTTCTGCCTTAGTTATTCTGCTATTGATTCCTTCTGGTGTATTATTTTCTGTTTGTTTTTTCTTTAGTTCTTCTAGATCTTTAGGCTTCCCTGGTGGCTCAGATGGTAAAGCGTCTCTGCCTACAATGTGGGAGCCTCGGGTTCGATCCCTGGGTCGGGAAGATCCCCTGGAGAAGGAAATGGCAACCCACTCCAGTACTCTTCCCTGGAAAATTCCATGGATGGAGGAGCCTGGTGGGCTACAGTCCATGGGGTTGCAAAGAGTTGGACACAACTGAGCGACTTCACTTTCTTTCTAGGTCTTTGGTAAACATTTCTTGCATCTCTTCAATCTTTGCCTCCATTCTTTTTCTGAGATCTTGAATCATATTCACTATCATTATTCTGAGTTCTTTTTCTGGAGCATTGCCTATCTCCACTTAATTTGTTTTTCTGGGGTTTTACCTTGTCCCTTCATCTGGGACATAACTTTCTGCTTTTTCATGCTGATTAACTTTCTGTAATGTGGTTTTGTTTTACTCGCTGTGTGATTGTGGTGGTTCTTGCCTTTCTGTCTGTCCTCTGATGGAGGAGGCTAAGAGGCCTGTGTAAGCTTCCTGATGGGAGGGACTGGTGGTTGGAACACTTGAGTCTTGCTCTGGTGGGCAGGGCCTTGTTCAGTAAAGCTTTAATCCAGTTATCTGCTGATGGGTGGGGTTGAGTTTCCTCCCTGATAGATGTTTGTCCTGAGGTGACCCAGCCTTGGACTCTATGGTAGGGTTAATGGCGACCTCCAAGGGGGTTTATGCCAAAGGAGACCTTCCCAGACAGCTGCTGCCAGTCCCCCCTGTCCTTGTGGTGAGCCCCCTGCTGACCCCGCCTCCATAGGAGACCCCGCCACACCACCAGGTAGTTCTGGTTCAGTTTGGGCTCACTGCTCCTTTGCTCTGAGCCTTGATGCACACAAGGGTTTGTTTGTGCTCTCTAAGGCTGGCGTCTCTGTTCCTCCAGTCCTGTGGAAGTCTTTATAATCAAATCCCACTGGCCTTCAAGGTCAGATTCCCTGGGGTTTCCCAGTCCCTTTGTTGGATCCCCAGGCTGGGAAGCCTGACGTGGGGTTCAGAAATTTCACAACAGTGGGAGAACTTCTTTGGTATTACCTTTCTCCAGTCTGTGGGTCACCTACCCGGTAGGTATGAGGTTTGATTTTATCGTGAGTGTGCACCACCCCCCCCGCCGTCTCACTGCGGCTTCGTCATTGTCTTTGGGTGTGGGGTGTCTTTTTTGGTGGGTTCCAGCGTCCTCCTGTCGATGGTTGTTCAACAGCTAGTTGTGATTTTGGTGCTCTCGCAGGAGATGAGTGCATGTTCCTCTACTCCACCATCTTGAACTGGAACGCTACTTTCAATTTTATGTTTACAAAATTTTTTTCAGTGTTATTACTATTTTGGAGAAATTACGAACTTAGCAGCTTTACAGAAAAACAGTTTGCTTTCATGACAAGTTTTTGTAACTGTTGTAGTCTACACTGAAGTCTGTGCCAGGTGCTATTTTAAGTGTCGCACATATTACTTCATTATTTCATTTATGATGCTTTTTAAAGTATATATCTGGAAACAGTAGGCTTATTAGATATTCTGAGAGGGAAAAAAATTCCATGGTCATAAATATTAAGTTTGAGAAAACACCAAGAACTGTAACCATGCCTTCCCCCATTGTGGGAATTCACAGTGCATATTACATTAAAGACCTTAAGAAGTCTTAGAGTAAAGATATTTATTTTATTGTGTAACCCAGAACTTCCCAAACTTATTTGACCATTGAACATTTTTTACAGTAATGTTTATTATATCCCTGTGTTACATAGTTTGGGAAACACTGCGGTAACTAAATAAAGTAATAATAGCAGCTAACATTTATTGGAGTTGGTGATGGACAGGGAGGCCTGGTGTGCTGCAGTCCATGGGGTCGCAAAGAGTCGGACACGACCGAGCAACTGAACTAACTGAACTGAACATTTATTGGTCACTGGCTATATGCCTGGCACTATTCTAAGGACTTTTAAGTGATTTAACTTATTTAATTCTCACAACTAAGGTATGAAGTAAATATTATTCTCATTTTGCACTCACGAAACTGAGGCATAGCAAGTTAAACTCATTTGCTTAATGCTGTATAGCTAATAAACAGAGGAAGTGGCATTTATTCCAGGCAGTCTGATTCCAGAGCCTGCCTTCCTGACTGCTGCAGTGTGCAGTCTCTTAGAGTGAAAGGGACATGTGTCAAAAGGAAGGTCTATGTAGGAGTTGAGAAGAGGGAGAAACTTGTCTGAAGGGAATTTTGACAAATCCTTCGGGTGAGGGCCAGTTGAACATTGAAGGTTTTAGATATTGAGAGATTCAGGGAAAGGACATTGCATTTAAAAAGAAGCCTTGGCGGGCAAAAGCACAGAGGCAGAATGTAAAGAGAACACAGGTGGGAACAGTCCAGTTGGTAGCCAGGCTAAAGATGTGAAGGTGCACAGGTCAAGGTCAGAGGATTCTGGGAACTTTCCCTCATCTCTTGTAGCCTTTGATTATCATCTTTTATTCATTTATTTACCAGCATCTTCTCTGTTGCTGTGTTCCTATCACTACTATGAAGATAAAAAGACAGGGTCCCTATTCTCTTAGGAGCTTACACTTGGCGTGCAGGCAATCCAGAACTGTGGTCGCTGCAGTAGAGAGGTGGGAAAGCTGTGTTAGAAAGAGGGCGCAGAGCCTGTGAGCGGGCCTGAAGGTGGCCGAGAGGCCTCAGCAGACATGTGCTCAGCAGTGGGGCGGAGAGGGGGCAGGGGCAGAGGACGCTGCAGGCAGAGTGAAGAAGCTTGCACGTGTTGTAGACTCCATGGCGTGCTTAATGAATATTTAGGATGCAGCAAGAACGAAAGGGTGGGACTGAGGAGAGTGGATGCTCTTGAGGTTGCTCAGGGCCCAGAGCACGAGGCTTCGTATCCCACAGAACAAAGTTTTGATTTTTATCTTTGATTTTTTTTTTTTAGATTTTTATCTTGTATGTGATGGAGAGCCTTTAAAGAATTTGGGGGAAAGGAATGATATGCTCAGATTTGCATATTGGGAAGGTCTAATCGGAGCAGTGTAAGAGTTGATTGGAACAGGAGAGATTAGAGGCAAAGTTTAGACCAGAGGCAGTGAGTGTCAAATTAGGGCAGTAGCAGCAGGGATTGAGAGGCATGAAGCAGATGTAAAATACTTACAGAACATACAGAAGGTGAAATTAATGGGCTGCTGAATTCCTGATGGCAGAGGGAGGAACCATGTATGATGCCTGGGCTTTCTGCTAGGGCAGATAGATGTGTGCTCAGTTGTTCAGTCATGTCCTACTCTTTGCGACTGTTTGGACTGTAGTCCACCAGGCTCCTCTGTCCATGGGATTTTTTTAGGCAAGAATACAGGAGTGGGTTGCCATTTCCTCCTCCAGGACTCTGCCTAACCAGGGATCGAACCCATGTCTCCTCTGTCTCCTGCATTGTAGGCAGATTCTTTACCCACTGAACCATCAGGGAGCCCAGATAGATGGTGGTACCGTTTACTGGGAGAATATAAATAGGACACAGGTTTACGAGAGAAGATCCTTCCTTCAGTAAATATTTATTTAGAGCCACTTTTGTGGCAGGCACTGTGCTATTTGGAGGATAAATCCAGGAAAGAAGATGGTTACTACTCTTACTGTGGCCTCTGAATCTAGTAAGAGGGACACACAGGAAAAAGAATAAGCAAATACATTAAAAAGATCTTAACAGGCCAGCTTGGAGCCTGGACCCAAGTCATTATAAGAACAAGACCTGAACTTCTAAACAGTTGCAAAAGCAGGTGTAGGTCGCTGCTGCTCTTTGGGTCTCCTTTCCAACTGAGGAGCCGCCTGGAGTCCCAGCCTGCTGGACTGGTCTTGCCCCTGCTCGCTTGCTATGTTCACGAGAAGGAGTTGACTTAAGTTCTGGGCTCCCAACACATGCTTTAGTTCAGTGACCTTGGCAGATGGTGCTGACTCATATCTGGCTAGAATAGGAGATGGTGAGTGGAGAGGGATGAGATTTCTGGAGATGGTGCAAGTTCTGGTAATGACACTGGTGAATGCAGATGCTGGGGTAGAGGAGAGGAAAAGGTTAATGGTGTGATTAGATCGGGAAAGCTTGTTGCTGGATGGGTCATCTGTTGGTTGTTAGCCTCAAAAATGATCATGGAAATGGGAGATGGGGAGGCTTTGAACCAGGTGTAAGGTGTTCATGCATGAGAGGGATTGGGAGGATGTGGGTGAGTATGGAACGACAGATAATGGTTTGGTAGGAGCAAGAAGTAGGGAGGTAGAAATGATCTGTTAATGACAATGGGGAGCAAGGAGGCCTCTCATCTCCAAATTCTTTTTTTTTTAATATTTATTTCTATTTATCTCTTTAGCTGTGCAGAGTCTTAGTTGCTGCACACAGAATCTTTAGCTGTGGCATGTGGGATCCAGTTCCCCAACCAGGGGTTGAGGTTTGGTTAAGGAAAATCAGCCCCTGCTACAGAGAGCTTCAGGGGATATGAGAGGCACTGGGGACGTCCAGGGTTCATTGAAGGCAAGGAAATGGAGAGGAGTTTGAGTTTTAGAGGGGTTAAGATACAGGTGTCCCTGGTATATCCAAGGGTAAGAGTTCAGGAGGCATTTATATCTGAGAGCTTAGAGCTGAGTCATCATGGTATTGTTGGTAGACAGGTCAGAATAAGTCGTGTAAGACTGGCCAAGGAAAACACGAAGAGTGAGGAGAGAAGTGAGAACAGACTCCTGGGAAATACTAATTTAAAATGAATAGGCTGAGGAAGAGGAGTCAAAAACAAGTAGAGCTAGCTAAACAGGTAGAATGAAAAGAAGAGTGACTTTATAGATTTTAGAGAAGAGATTTTCAAGAAAGGAGTAGTCAAACATAATCATTCAGTCAGTAGTAGTATTTAAATGTGTGCACCTGTGCACATTGAGTACCATCTCCCAGAGAGAGAGTACACTCTCTGAGGGGAGTGGGGGGGTGGTCTGTCCTCTGTCTCTCCCATCTTCTCTCTGGC
>NW_011494633.1:3668007-3674743 GCF_000754665.1 Bison bison bison | reverse complement strand
AGCAGCACGGTCATGCACAGACAGTCTAGAGGAGGAAGGCAGGTGGGCAGATTACAGGTGCCCTATAATCTCTCAGTTCTGTGCCGAGAGAGGACACTGCTGGTTGGTTCTAGAACCTTTCCTTATTAAGCCTGGGGATTAGCTTCAGAAGCTGCTTCAGACTGAGCTCCAGGCAACCACTACCAGTTCATCAAAGCAGGCACGGGAGTGAGATAGAGTCAGTTTGATATTCCTGTCCTCTGTAGGTATCAGAAATTCAAATATTTTGCTTACTATCTTTTTGGTCTTCATTTTTATAAACAGTAATACCATTATATATCAGTTTTTGCCTGTGATTTTTAATTTCCTTAATCGTGTATTGAAATACCTAATATGAAACAACTGTCAGGCTACCCACTGCTGTAATCAGGTACCCAGAAGGGCTCCTGACCATACTTTCTCCTCCTCTAACCTGCCAGCTTCCCTGCCTTCCTTCACCTAGGGCGTTACCTCTCTTCTCTGCGTTGGAATCCTTGCTGGCATCTCAGCAGCCAAAGGTTGTGAACTTGTCCAGTAAAAAGATAATTTAACTTAGCTCCAGGTAATAGAGGCCCCCTCCTCCTGATCTAGTACCATCTTTGTTTATTTATTTTATTGAAGTATATATTCCCTATAGAATGCACGGGTCTTAAATGTGCAGTTCAGTGGTTTTGACAATATGTCACAACTATTCAAAGCAAGATACAGAACATTTCCATTATTCCAGAAAGTTCTTTCCTAATTCCCAACTCTCTAAACTGAAATTTCTTGCCATCTAGGACTATCCAGTCATCACAGGAGCATTATGTTCTTGTGGCGTTTCTAAGCCGTTATACCCCTTTCTTCCGGCAGGAGACCGAAGAGCCGATCGTAGAGTGTCAGGAGTGTGAAACGGAAGTCTCCCCTTCACAGACCGGCGGCTCCTCGGGTGACCTGGGGGACATCAGCTCCTTCTCCTCCAAGGCGTCCAGCTTACACCGCACGTCAAGTGGGACGAGCCTGTCTGCCATGCACAGCAGCGGCAGCTCAGGGAGAGGAGCCGGACAGCTCAAAGGGAAAACCAGCGGGACAGAACCTGCCGAGTTTGCCTTGCCCAGCTCCCGAGGAGGCCCAGGAAAGCTGAGGTGCAGACAGGGTCTCCAGAGAGAGAGCCACCGCAGGGGCAGGGTTGCTGACGTGTTAATATCATGGGAAAAGGGGAGTTGCGGAAAGTCCCCCCATCCTCCTAGGATCGATCAACTCCTCTTCCACCCCTTTTCATTCCTCTCCTGTTTTGGGTTTGCATGGGAGGTAGGGTGGAGCCCTGTGGGAGGTAGACTTCCTGAGAAACTGTGGAAAACAGGTGAGGGGCCTCGGGAATGCTGGCCCAGGCTCCTGCCCCCCGCCCCCCACTTTCTGCAGCCTGTGGGTGTTTTGGTTGGGAGCACAGGAAGTTCGGGGTAGTGGCCCCAACCTGACACGTTCCCTAGCTTTTTGTTTTCCTCTACAGGTACCCAGAGCCTGAAGTACAAGAGAAGGCAGGGCAGGAGTGGATGTGCTGTTTTTGAGGGCAGCAGTAGGAAGCTTTGTCAGGAGGGTCTAGACTGGAGTGTAGAAGGATGCCCTTTACTTGGTATCCTAACTCCCGCTCCCAGCTAATTTGGTGGTGGGTGTGTGGACCAGCTTCCTGCTGCCCTGGAGGCCCAGCCTTGCTGGCCTGGCATGTAGTCTGAGGACCAAGGGGAGACTGTGAAGAAGGATCCGGTAGCAGGCGCTCTCAGACTAACCTGTCTTCATTCTCTAGTCCTAGAAAAGGGGTCAGTCAGACAGGGACGCCAGTGTGTGAGGAGGATGGTGATGCGGGCCTTGGCATCAGACAGGCAGGGAAGGCTCCAGTCACACCTCGTGGGCGCGGGCGAAGGGGCCGCCCGCCTTCTCGGACCACTGGAACCAGGTACCCGGGTAGTGTGAGATACACTAGTCTGTGACTTGTTCAGAAAAAAGGGAGTAGAGAGAAGAGAGGGGAGCAGAGAGTATGTGGGGTGTCAGGAGGGAGAAGAGGGGCCCACACTGACTGGGGAGTGGGCCGGGATCAGAGTGAGGCCCCTGAGACACCAGGCTTCTGCCTGCGATGGGGTTAGCAGCGAACGGGCTGGAGACCACGGACAGAGGAGTGGGGAAACTGATAGATCCTACTGCCCTTGGCTCATTCTCACTGCCTTCGCCTGTCTCTTATCTCACTTTAGGGAAACAGCTGTGCCTGGCCCCTTGGGCATAGAGGACATTTCACCTAGCATGTCGCCGGATGATAAATCCTTCACCCGTATCGTGCCTCGAGCGCCAGACTCCAGCAGACGGGCAGACTCGGGTGCTGGTGCTTTGCGTCGAAGCGACTCTCCCGAGATTCCATTCCAGACTGCTGCTGGCCCTTCAGATGGCTTAGATGCCTCCTCTCCAGGGAACAGCTTTGTAGGGCTCCGTGTTGTAGCCAAGTGGTCATCCAATGGCTATTTTTACTCTGGAAAAATCACACGAGATGTCGGAGCTGGGAAGTATAAGTTGCTCTTTGACGATGGGTACGAGTGTGACGTGTTGGGCAAAGACATCCTGCTGTGTGACCCCATCCCCCTGGACACGGAAGTGACCGCCCTCTCGGAGGATGAGTATTTCAGTGCAGGTACTGGAAAAAGCCAGAGCCCTCCTAACGCGTCCGCGGCCCTCCACCACCAGCAGCACTCACTCCAGCCTCAGTGCTCTCCTGTGCCCTCCAGTCAGAAATTTCATTCCTGACACGGCCTACTCTCACCCCTGGCTGCTTTGTTGTTCTTTGTTCCCCTTGTTTATTTTTGAATAAACTCCGTAGTTTGGAAAAAACGTATATACACACAGCATCTGCCATGTGCAGAGTACTGATAGCATAGAGACGTCCCCTGTGCCCCTCAGCCAGCGTTCCCCTTTCCCTGTTGTCAGCATTTCACGTTAACCTGGCACCTTTGTCAGGATGAAGACTACTGCCTTGGCACTATACCATTAACTCAATTCCTGACACACGGATTTCACCAGCTTTTCCACGTCCTTTTTCTGTTCCAGGATCCAGTTCAGGATTCCTGTACTGCCTTTACTCCTCACATGTCTTTTGTTTTCGGATCTGTAACAATCTCTGAACCTTGTCTTGTTTTTCATGACCCTGACAGTTTTGAGGAGTACGTACTGGGTCAGGTGTTTTTTGACTGTCCTTCAGTTTGGGTTTGTCTCCTGTTTTCTCTTGGTTAGGTTGGCATTAATGAGTTTCTGAAAAGAATGCGACGGCAGTGCATGCCCTTCTCACGGCATTGTGTGTGGGAGGGGGGTGGGCGACAGCCAGAGGGTGTCTCTGGGATGTCTACCTTTCATGTGTCCATTCTTTGAATGTGTTGCCTCTTTTCTATGAGGTGATTTGGAGATACATGTTTCATTGAGTTTGTCATTAAAAACATTCTTTAATGAGGGTTGTTTGGAACAGTGATTGGGTACAGTGGGCAAAAATGCGTCAGTTGAAGTCTCTTCAGACTTTGTTGTGTTTGGACTCCTCAGTGGTTTGCTGTCTGCTGCTTTATTTCATTGTTAAATGAACCACCTCACCTTCTAGTTCTGGGTAACACTTAGCTTCACTTAGCATCAGTAGCACATGGATTGAGATCTTTTATGGCCTGTGACTTACACTGTTTGTGTCAAATGTATTTGTTCCTCTTTCCAGTGTAAAGCCTCTCTTGGAAGTCCATGTTAGGCCCTCTTAAGACAGAGCCGGTTCTCTATCCTGCGTGCGTTGTGCCATTCAGGGGAAGGGGACTCGGCCCCATTTATTGAGGCTGTCTGCGGGTGTTAGACTAGGCCTCTTCATGAGTGTGAAGGGTATTCTTGACCTTGGCCTTCTTTGTGCTCTTGAGGATTTAGTGTGGTGGTAGAGATTTAAGCCAGGAGATGAACAAGCAAGGGCAGAGCGAGTGACTCTGTGGCAGAGATAAGGAGAGAACCAAGGCCTGCTTTCTCCTTTTTTTTTCCCCCTTGGTACATGCTCTGGGTTTCTGTTAGCCCTTCATTCAAGCACTGGCTAACAGGAGAGAATACATTGATTTTTCTCTTCATAGGAATGAGAAAGTATTCACATTAGTGCCCTGTTTTTATATTTGTATTTATCTTTACATAGGTATCTTTTTCATAGCATTGGAAACGGGTCTTGCCCATGATCACACAGCTTGGTGGCAGCAGAATTAGGCCTAGACTCAGGTCTCCTGAATTCTAGCCCAATGTGCTTTTGTGCCCCACACTGAGTTCCTTTTAGTCTGGAGGCCTTGTCTTTAGGTCCCGAATCAGAGCAAGATCAGAGAAGCAGATAATGGAGGAGAGGCAGGATTGATTTCCTTCCTTTCTCTGCTCTGTATTTCTGCTTCGATTTTGCTACACAGACTCGTGCTTTCTCTTGAAATGATGTCATCTTTCATCTGTGACTTAACTCAAGAATTACCACCCAGCCTCCAAACAAACGAAGAAGGAAAGGTTTAGTAAGTTATAATGGGACCATTAAGAAACCACATGCATTTCATTTTGAGAACCATTTGAATTGCTAACAACCCATAAAGGCTGGCTTTAGGAAACAATTTTATAACTAGAGGGTTCCTGCTGCTGGGAACCTTCACGTTCCAATCCCTGAGTGGTGGTGGTGTGTGGGCTTGACGGCTAGGAGTTTGCTCAGTCCTAACCTCAGCCCTCTCTTGGACCTCCTGTGACTCCCTGCTTCAGGCCTGCTCTGAATAGATGCCGAGCAACCTAAACAAGCTGCTTTTTTGTTTTTTTCCCCCTTCACCCAGGAGTGGTAAAAGGACACAGGAAGGAGTCTGGAGAGCTGTACTACAGCATTGAAAAAGAGGGCCAAAGGAAGTGGTATAAGCGGATGGCTGTCATCTTGTCCTTGGAGCAAGGAAACAGGCTGAGAGAGCAGTATGGCCTGGGCCCGTATGAGGCAGTAACGCCCCTCACCAAGGCAGCAGACATCAGCTTAGGTAAGACCCTGGCTTCCTGAACTACTGCCAACGGACCCCTGGCCTGCTTGTGGGCAGAGTGGTGGCTTTCGAGCAGTTTGTAAAGCTTCCCTCAGTCTTCTTTGTGGTTTATGAGATGGAAATGAACTCTCATATTGGGAGCCACTGCATATCTCTTGTTTTCTTGCCAGGACCCCATAGTAAGTCCTCAGATTTTTCTGGCTTCCCCAGTTCTATAAAGGACCAAACACACTTTAGTCGTGGCAGAAGCTGAAACAGAAAATATGGTGGCCTTGGCAGAGGCTTCCTGCTCATGTGGGAGGTGGAAGAGAGGGTGTGGTGGTTTTTAAATCAGGCTGCAATCAGCTTCTTAGAGGTCATGGCCTCAGACCATCATAGGAGATGACTTGCCTTTGGCTCATTGTATCGCAGACAATTTGGTGGAAGGAAAACGGAAACGGCGAAGTAACATCAACTCCCCAGCCACCCCCACCACTTCCAGCAGCAGCAGTACAACCCCGACTCGAAAGGTCACAGAGAGCCCTCGTGCCGCCACGGGGGTCCCCTCGGGCAAAAGAAAGCTTGTCACTTCTGAAGAGGAGCGGTCCCCTGCCAAGCGAGGCCGGAAATCTGCCACTGTGAAACCTGGTGAGTGCTCCCTTTTACCCTGTTCTCCCCCAGACCTCGGAATGCAGGGTCAGCTGCTGGAGAGGTGGAGCCTGGCACAAGCAGGGGCTCCTTCCTGATCACAGAGTCGGCGCCCGCACACGCCCACCTCTCCATCTCCCAGCAGAGCCCAGTCTGGTACCAGAAAGGAAGGCAGGCTTTGATGGAAAACATCCCTCGATGGCTGTGTTGGTTCTGGGAGGGAGAAGAAATGTAATGGATTTTAGGCAGACTCACAGGAGGTGCAGTTTTTCTTGGACCTCTTCCTTTATCTGGCACTGTCTTCCTCTGGAAGCTCTGCTGCCCCCTCCCTTATGCTCAGGGCCCTCTGGCTTTCCCACATGTCCTATTAAAAGCTGCTACCTTAGCCTGTGTCTCCCCTTTCCACACTAACCCCCAAACAACCCCTTTCCAGCCCCTCAAGCTGCGTGTTTATAGAAGTTCAGTCCATCTGTTGTTCACTGGGTGTGTGCTGTGACCCAGCCGCGGCCTCTCTGGATGCTGGAGACACAGAGGCAGGGTCTGCAGTGTCTGCCCCAGGGCGCTGTCTTAGTCTAGCAAACTGAGGAAGTTGGTTGTCGTCGCATGTCCTGGCGCCTGGCACTTCTGTTTCCTGTGTCTTCTCCGTATCTAAATATCTCTGCTGTGGTTCAGGGTATGTAAGGCATGGAATTCAGTGCTTCATACATTTTACCTCATACAGTGTCTGTGAGTTACAGGTGCTGGAATTCATTTTTTAGTTGAAGAATCTAAGGCAGAATGTTGGTTTACTTCCCAAGGTGACACAGTCATCCAGAAATCAGACTTAGGCAGTCTGGCTGTGAAGTCCAGGCTTGTGCATGCTACATCAGACTGTTCTCTTGCTGCTGGTTTTGTTTTAGGGAGGCATAACCTGACTGTCATCTTAGCCTCCCAATGAGCCAGGATTCGGCTTCTCCATGCCAGGTATTTGCTTGTTTCCTCGAGGACTTCCTGGGGCACCAAGCATGGGTGTTCTGGGAGTCCTGGACTGGCTGGTTCACGTCCCACTCCCAGGTGTTGGAAACTGGTTGATA
>NW_011494633.1:3647661-3667907 GCF_000754665.1 Bison bison bison | reverse complement strand
CGACATGTAAAAGCACTTTATTACCAAGGATTCTGTGCACTGTTCTGGTGAGGGTCAGGGACGGGGGGAGTATCTGCTGGGGACATTTCTTTTAAATGAACCCACCTTTTTAAAGGCTGCCTCAGAGCACTAGGCAGGGAATGTGGGCTGAAGGTTTCCAGTCATTTTTCACTTTTACTTTGTGTTAGAATCACCTTTTCTTCAGGTGACTTCAGAAGTTTTTGATTTGGCTCTATAAAAACAGTGCTAGTTGGGAAAACAATGTATACATTGTTATGACTGTAAAATTTAAATACATAGAATTCCTCTGCACTGTTAAAACAAAATTTTTTTTGAGCCAAGTGGCATGGCTTGCGGGATCTTAGTTCCCCAACCAGGGATTGAAACCAGGCTCTTGGCAATGAATTCATGGAGTTCTAACCACTGGACTGCCCTCTGCCTTGTGAGTTTGTTTTCAGGTTGTTGGCCATAGGATGGTCTTTGGTTAATAGTTCAAAAAAGTTCCGCAGTCATTGCCTGCCCACCCTGTTGTGCCCAGGCCACGGTCTGTACCCTGTGCCTCTGTCCTTCCCAGGTGCGGTGGGGGCAGGAGAGTTTGTGAGCCCCTGTGAGAGTGGCGACAACCTGGGTGAGCCCTCTGCCCTGGAAGAGCAGAGAGGGCCTCTGCCCCTCAACAAGACCTTGTTTCTGGGCTATGCCTTCCTCCTCACCATGGCCACGACCAGCGACAAGTTGGCTAGCCGCTCCAAATTGCCAGATGGTCCTACAGGAAGCAGCGAGGAAGAGGAGGGTAAGGCCCTAAGAAGCCCTGGGGGCTCTCACACCCATGTGCTCGTCCTTCCTTTCCATTCACTTTACGAACCATGTCGAGGAGGCAGGGCCCGTGGCAACTGGAGTCAGAGTCAGAGAAACTAGTTTAACCCTGCTTGCTTTGTGGTTTATAGACTACTCTCAGAGAATTTCTCGTAGCAGTTCCTCAAAATAGTCCTTGAGAGGCAGATGGGAGATAGGTCTTATCCATTTTACGGATGAGAAAACAAGCTAGGAGCGGTCAAATAATTGCTTTTTATCCACAGTAATGGTGGACTTGGGACTTAAACTCCATTTTGTGCAGTACAGTCAGATTTCTGAATGCCCTGCCACCCTTCCCATTGGTTTTCTCTGGGCCCAAGAAGACATGTGGGAATGAAGTTCGTTCCCTTGAGTCTGTGTGTCAGACTAGGAAGGGTGGGCTCAGGGTCCCAGGTGATTTCAGAGAAGCAGCCTCTAGGCCTTTTCACCTCTTGTACGTCTCTTCAACCTTAAACCTTACACATTGCATCTGGGTTGTCTCTTAGGGTCTGAGTGAAGGCTGCAGTGGGGAGAGGTAAAAATTATTTCACCTGTCTAGAGTGTGTGATCCAGGTGAGAAAGCTGGGCAGGTACAAACATACATTGTAATTAAGTGACGGCAGCACAGTATCCGTGTGTGTCTGCCGGGGCTGACACTCCAAGTGGAACAATGTTGTATAAGTTAGACCGCTCACCAGCGCTGGGCCTTGCAGGAGGGAAATCGAATTGGGGAACATGGTTATCAGAAGACAGCACCAGCTGCAGATCTGGGATTGGCACTTCAGGTGTGTGGCCGATTTTCCTAATTAACCAAAACTACATCTCACCAGCCACAGCTCTGTGGAGATCTGTATGGGGACATGGGGAGGGTGGTCAGGGAATTGCGGTTGAAGTGTATACTATCTGGAGATACATAAATGGTTATCAGTATTGAGGCTTTAGGGTGTGAGAGCACGTGTCCAGTGGATGGGTTTCAAGAGTAAGTGTGATCTAGGCCTAGTTTTTCAGACAGAATTCAGGTATGTGAAGGGTTTCCTAGCTAAGGATTTAGTGTGATTTGGATCGTGATTGGGTGTGTCAGGGCATCAGAACCATGCTTGTGGTCTTGTTTCCTTTTGCTTTCACAATATTGCTGGACTCTAATCTTCATTCTCCAGCACGCTCCTAGCCCTTTCCTAGACTGGGACTTCACAGTGCAGCTCTCCAGATGTTTTGTTGATTGATACAGAATGCCTAAGAAAACTTGCTTTGGTATGAGATGCAGACTGTCAGATTCCTTAAAAATCTGTGAGCCTGCATGAGATCTTATAAACCTGAGAATTCCTTCCATCCCCTCTTGCAGATATATCAAATATTTTTAATCTCATTCTTATAAAGCATGAGTGAGGGATAGGTTTTGTCTCAAGTGAGGAGGAATTTGGACCTTTTTTTTAGAGGGAGCCGGCCATGTTTGTTGTGGAAAATGTAGTTACGATGAATGTCTGCTTTATGTTGCTCCTTTATCCTTACACATTGCTCCAGCAGTACCAGAATCTTTGATATTTTTGGTATATAGTATATTTTAGAGATTCCATGATCTCAGGAAGCAGGGGACATTTGTATCAGAACAGTCCTTTACTAATTAGCTTTTAAGAAACTATGTGATACGTCTTGCAGATAACCAGGAATCTCTTTTATTTGTATCAGGAGCTCAGTAAAATATTTGAATCCATCTTGTGAGACGTATTTAGTAACGAGTTAAGAATACGGCATCTGATCTTGTTAGGTGGCACATTATTAGGGACCCATCAGGGATTGACTTCAGAGTTAGGTACCTTCATCCTTGATTCAAATGATGCAGTAAAAATCTGTTCATTTTAGCCTCTGATTGACCAGGGCCACTCATGCAGTCAGAAATAAAATTAAATCCAAACTGAGAAAAGTTAGAAATGGACTGCTGAGGTAGGGTAATATTTGATTACACAAATGCAGGAAATACAGATGGGGATTAAAAGCTAAACAGGTCAGGACTAGAAACAGTTCTAGATAAGTAGACATAAAATAGAAGTCTTGAGAAAAATAAAGGACCTTGGGGGTCTTGGCAGTGACTCAGCAGTAGAGTGTTGGTGCCAAAAAGTGTGACATGATTTATTGATAAGGGCCAAGGATGCCAGGGCAAAACTGAGAAATAGTCTTGCTGGATTCTGGGTTTCTTAAAGCCAATGAGTTTCTAGTTTGAGTTTTCATTCTGACAAGAATATGGAGAATGCTCAATCAAGAAAAGAGCAATGGAAGCAAATAGGCTGGTCAGTCAGACCTGAGCAGAGGCTTGGGTTTGGGGCCTCAATACTGCATGAGCAGCTCTGGCAGGGAGGGCCCCAAAGGGTGGGGCGGCCTCTGGTGGCGGGGGTTCTGTTCCAGCAGGTTCTCCTTCAGGTATGAGTTGGGGGAGGGAGTGGTCCTGGCACTGAACTTTTTATACATTTGATTTTTTTTTTTTTATTTGTGATAAGTCCATTAGAACTTAAATTTCTCCAAACGCTCCTAATTCAATAAAATCTCGTGTCTTTTTTTTTTTTAAGCATTATTTATATATGAGAGGAGCAGATGACAAGAAAAGTCTCAGATATTGGTCAAAAGAAGCAATTTCTAATTGCCTAGGGTCATTACAGCTTCAGCCTCATCTCTCATAACTTCTGCTTCACTCTCAAGAATGTAGAGCAGTCACTGATGTTCAGTGTCCTGAGCTACTTCAGGATCGTCAGAGGTAGATAGTTTGCAATAAAAGGTTGAATTAGGCCCTTCTGGCTAACCTCCAGTTAATTATATTTTACAAACCCCATTTTCTTTGAGCATTTTGGTTTATCAG
This sequence comes from Bison bison bison, assembly GCF_000754665.1. NCBI lineage: Eukaryota > Metazoa > Chordata > Mammalia > Artiodactyla > Bovidae > Bison > Bison bison. The sequence goes on along the minus strand of NW_011494633.1, from coordinate 3,664,228 downwards.
AGTTTTACTGGATAGGGAGTAAAATGTGGATGAAGGGCACATTTGAAGGCTTTATTATAAAAAGTGCTAATTGGCCATTCTTCATCTCCACAGAAGGCAGAATTAGAGGAAATAGGTTTAGTCTGCAAGAGAGATTAGGGCAGACAGCAGGAAGAACTTGCTGATGGTAAGGGTTACTCAGGCTGGAGGGCAGCAGGGTGGGGAGTGGGTGCATTGGTCCCCAGGCGCAGTCCCTGGGCGCGATCTTAGTGCAGAGACCTTTGCTGTTCTCAGGTCTAGGACCTGCCTCCATTTCTCATCTTCCCCACCCTTCCTGCTCCTGTCCCTTTTTTGAGCAGCATTTCATAGGCCTCGTGACAGGTCTTTCTGGCCCACGGGGAAGCCCTTTACCTGTTTTGGGGATACAGTATTGTGGAAGTAACTGGGAAGTAAGAAAGAGGACAGTAAGAAGCAAAGTAGCAAATGAACCAACTGGTAGTGATTATCATCTTGGTTATGTTTTTTAATAGAATATTTAGAAATTCCTCCTTTCAACAAGCAGTACACAGAATGCCAGCTTCGAGCAGGAGCTGGCTACATTCTCGAAGACTTCAATGAAGCCCAGGTAAGGCGTTCCTTTGTGTAGCTTCCCAGGGGAGGCAGTAATGCAAGTCCACTTGCTGGACTGAGCAGCGGCTGGATGGTAGAGATTTTGGGAACTGAGACACTGCCAAAATGTTGCATAAAATAGAACTTTTACTGTGTACAAGGAAGAGAAGTCAGAATCTTGGGTTACATTTAATAGCATTGGTTCTGTTGCTGGGACAAAAGCAGATGAAAATTTGTGTTTAACAGAAATCTTTTTCATGGTACTGGCTAAATATATGGGGTGTGGTTGTCCCTTGAGGACTTAGACCCCCAGAAAGCTGCAGGTGAGGCAGGAAGCTGCTTGGGTAGGAGAATAGACTCAGTCACATTTTGGATAGTATCGGGAGGTGTTCAACTCTGTTTTCTGTGACTCATTAAGGAAGCTGTTAAGCAGCTTTCCATAGTCATCACCAGACCCACTGGTTTTATGCCTTTTCTTCCAGTGTAACACAGCCTACCAGTGTCTCCTAATTGCGGATCAGCATTGTCGAACCCGGAAGTACTTCCTGTGCCTTGCCAGTGGGATTCCTTGTGTGTCTCATGTTTGGGTCCATGACAGCTGCCATGCCAACCAGCTCCAGAATTACCGCAATTACCTGCTGCCAGCTGGGTACAGCCTTGAGGAGCAAAGGATTCTGGATTGGTGAGTAGTTGTGAGCCTGTCTAGAACAGCAGACAGGAAGATAGCAAGCTTCCAGAGGGGAAGAATCTGTGGGAAAGTAAGTATTTCTAGAAACTGGAACAATCATAGGATACATGACAGAATTTGGGTTTGAGATTATTTTTGTAATTTAGTTTGTTTTCCTAGAGTATATGGTTAGGGACCTTTTTAAAAACATGTGAGATTTTCATGTAGATTCAATATTCTCAACTTGTCAGGTGAGGGGACTAAGTTTTAAGCTTAAAAATATAGACCCAGGAACGTGATTTGACTGATTTTTGGGGCTCAGGATAAATCTGGAAATCAGAAGGGGTAGATTAGAAGGTCAGGATCCCAGAGAAGACACATCATTCAAAGAAAGAGGGAAGGGGGTGACACCCTCAGCAGGGCTTTTGAAAGCATTCACATGTACCCGAGTCTCTCTGCAGAAAGGCTGTTGTTGGGTATTATTTATCATGCTGTTTCTCCGACTCCTCCATAGGCAACCCCGTGAAAACCCTTTCCAGAATCTGAAGGTACTCTTGGTATCAGACCAACAGCAGAATTTCCTGGAGCTTTGGTCCGAGATCCTCATGACTGGGGGGGCAGCCTCTGTGAAGCAGCACCATTCAAGTGCCCATAACAAAGGTACCTGGAAAGTGTGTGTTGTTATTGAGCCAAGGATGTCTGTAGCTCTGAGGCCTGGTGCTCTAAGTCTCAGGCCTGACAGAAACACACAAAGTCAGTCCAAGAGAAGAAAAATAAGTGCTTTCACGAGGTGAGCCACCGTGAGTGAAGCACTGGGCTGTTGGTGCTCCTCTTGGTGTCCACTGTGTACTTGCTGAACAGAAGGCCAGCGTGCAGTGAGCACAGCTTTCCACTGTGCTTGTGATCAGTGGCACCGTGTTTGACTTGAAGGGATTTAATTTGGGCATAGTGGGGTATACTGGTGAGAAGGCTTACCTGTCTTTTTACTGGAGGGCTAAATTGAGTCTCCTTTCCTCGTCCACCTTCCCCTGCAGATATTGCTTTAGGGGTGTTTGACGTGGTGGTGACGGACCCCTCATGCCCAGCCTCGGTGCTGAAGTGTGCTGAAGCGTTGCAGCTCCCTGTGGTGTCACAAGAGTGGGTGATCCAGTGCCTCATTGTTGGGGAGAGGATTGGATTCAAGCAGCATCCAAAATATAAACACGATTATGTTTCTCACTAAGGATACTTGGTCTTACCGGTTTTATTCCCTGCTGTTGTGGCGATTGTGTTTTAACCAGGTTTTAAATGTGTCTTGTGTGTAACTGGATTCCTTGCATGGATCTTGTATATAGTTTTATTTGCTGGACTTTTATGATAAAATAAATGTTGAATCTCTTTGGTTGTAGTAACTGGGATTTCTTCATCCATTTCTTTGAGCTTAATCTCAGAACAAATAGCAAGACAAACACAGTAACTGCTGTTTTCAAGTGGACTTGTTTGCTGTAGGACAGTGGGTCAAGAAAAGACAGTGAATTTTTTATAGTTTTCTGTGGTATCACTGTCAGAAGATTAATCTGGGTTGTCTAAAATTCAGTACTTCCCAAAATCTGATTTTATAATAGGCGCAGATTATAGTTGTCCCAAAAGCTGAGTTGGATTGGGCACATATCTTAGTTTTCTGGCAGTGAAAAAGAAATCTCTTTAGAGTTGAATTTACTTACAGCTGACTTGTGGGTGCTATACTCTCAAAGCTAAAAAGGACCAGTTGTTGTGAATGGCTGGTGCCTGTAAACTTGATGACTTGCTGCAAGGATAAACATGAGAAACAGTGGTAACACTTGAAAATGTTAGCAGCTCTAGTCAGAGGTCAGAATTTTATTACTGTCACAGTCGGAAGCTGTTCCTTTTCTACTTCTAGCATCATCCCTGTTAAATGTCTTCTCATTCTCTAAATCAAGGCTTAAATCTCTAACACCTTCTTTTCCCCCTGCAAACGGTAAATATTTTAGGCTTTGTGGGCCATTTGGCGTGTCACTACTACTCACCTTTGCTATGATGGCATGAGAGCAACCGTAGACAATAGGTAAGCAAATGAATGTGGCTGTGTGCCGATAAAACTTTATTTACAAAAACAGGCTGGCCATAGTATGCTAACCTGTGCTCCAGAGGCAGCAGTGGAAGGGTCTTTAGCTGACAGTTTCAGGGAATAAACGTCTATATGTGGTAGAAGATGTAGGGATGGACAAGGGCCAGATTGAGTGGCTACACACTGAAGCCAGAATTACCTTTCAGTTTGGAGGCAGTTGTCCAATGCATATTTATTTTGGCTCATACTGATATGAAGATTGATGGTTATCAGTGATGGCTGCGCATATTACTCCTGTGGTTCTTCTAATAAGGGATAATCAGACCTGCATCTTTCAGTATTCGAAATCTTAATATTTTTTTTTCCTTAAGGAACCTTTTTCCTTTGTTAAAAAAATACATTGTCAGCAGCAGAATTACCTTCTTAACAGTCTGAAATAACTGGAAGTTACTGGTAGAATTCTTCAGAGTCACAGCTGAAGACCCTTAAGGATGGGAGACTCCATTTCAATTTCTGAAAGAGGAAAGGAGGTCTGTGGGGAAACCTAGCTTACCTGGTGTTTTTCTTGCTCAGTGGTAACATCCAGTATTTGACCTATTTATAATTCCTTTTTCACATGAGCCATATAATGTTCTGAGCTGTGTAACTTACTGCTGTCTTTCGAAGCTTGAACAGTACCCAGGCATGTAGTAGGTAACCTCCAACAAACGTTCCCAACGTAACAGACCTTGCCTCGTCAGCGGTGGGCCGAAGCTACAAGTCCTCCGTGGTGAGTTGAGAACTCCTCGGGGGTGGGGCAGAGGCCCCTCCCACACAGGAACCAGGGGAAGGACTTGCACCCGTGGATGTTCAGTAATGGCTTCTAGGAGAGAAGTCAGAGCTTTTCCAGTAGCTGCAGATGTACGGAGGCCGGCGAGAGAAAGGGGATGTTTGTTTTGAATCTTCTGTCACAATGCAGTGGGATTATTTCAGGTTGTGGACCAGAAATTCTCACATCCCGAAACTACAGAAAGAAAAGCTGCATCAATATATCATGCATTCCCAAGATTTTCTTCAAAAAAGTACGAATTGGGGCAACCTGTGATCTAGACAATCTCATCTTAAAACTCTTTTTGCTAAAATCACTTAGGAGGAATCTGCAAGTGCTTTTTTGAATGAGACAGACATTGGAGAAGCCACCTACCGCTGAATCTATTAGATTTTTTTTATCACTATGATTTTTTAAAAGTTTAGAGTGTGAAGCAGTGGTTCCCTCCTTTCAGAAGCAAAAGCTCTGAGGGTCAAGGAGGCTGGGGGTAAGGGGCATTAAGGCTGAGCAGCTGGCTCACGTCAGAACTGGGAACTGCAGCCATGCTGCCTCCCAGCACAGCAGTGCGCAACTTAGCCAAGAATTTAAAGTCCATCTCAGTGTCAGGAATTTAAGTATTTACTTAAACTTCTACTGGAAAATAATCTTTGCTGATGATCAGACACAGCCTTTTTCTTCTCCAAGCCTTGCTTTCTTTCTTCTCCAAGCCTTGCTTTCTTTCTTTGGACTAGATAATGGCTAAAGTCTCTTTCCAACTCTGGAATTCTACAATTTGTTAAAAAGCCACACACAATCCACTGAGCGCCCCAGAGGCGGTTGTTCTTACCTGCCCAGAGTGCCACCAGCCTGGGGGTAATATTTGTTATAATCTAGTCGTAAGAGTAGCTGAGCCAAATCCGAATTGATCTGATGATTGCGAACACTGGAGAGAATCTTGAACAGGAGTGAAGACTGACGGCTAAAACCCTGCAGAGAGAAGGGCTCAGGCTGTGTCACTCCTCTTAGATCTGCCAGCCCATGTGGATGAAGGGGGCAAAGGGGATGTGTTGGAAAAGTCTTCCTGAAAATCCTACAGCACTAACTGGCCTGCCGACAGTCCCATTTCTCGACTCCAAAAATGAATTCTTTGTACTGAGTCCACAGAACACAGAATTTCCTATGAAAGTACTCTCATTCTCAGTAGGAATTTAGCAGCCAGCTTTAAATGAGTATATTCTGCTGTGTACTGGGCTGGCGAGAACCTGTGTTTTCAGATAACATAGACCTGCCTGTGCTACAGGCAGATAATTATAATCTCGGTGAAATAGGGGGTTTAGTTCAAGGAAGTAAGGAGGTTGAATGTTAGAAAGCAGGAACAAAACCAGTGTGTATCTGGTGGCTTCATAAACCATTTGGGGCTTAACTGCATTTGAACACCAAAGCAGCACATACATACCTGCTTCAAAAACTGATAGAACATTTTTTACCTTTGTATCTTGTTATTTGCGTGTGTGTGTACTGGGGAAAAGACCGTGATCCCCCACGTGCAGAACCACCTGTGTCCCTTGGACGGGGCTACACCCGGCCAGTGGCCAGGCTGACTCACCTTTACCAGGATGCTGAGCTGGGCAGCCCCACGCTCATCCAGTGGGCCCAGGTTCTGACTGACCAGTGAGCAGAAGCTGTGGCAGAGATCTAAGATTTCATTCAGGCAGTGAAACACCTACCCAGGAAACAGTTGGCATTAGGAGAAAAAGGGAGACACATCTGTGAAAGATTCGGGACAATAAGAGCTAACCTGTTCCCACCTTGTGGGCAAAGACCCTGCACGAAACCTCACCTGCGCCACAATAAATCCGTCGTCGTCTCTCGGACCCACAAGTGTGCGCCAGGCTGAGCTTGCTTTGAGTGCTGCTCCCGTGCCTGGGGCACTCTGCTTGTACCCGTCCCCGCGGCGCCCCCGTCCCCACTGCAGCCTTGAGCAACCCCTTGCTTCCCTCTCTGTATTATGTGTACTGTTCACTTGGCGTTTATTCAGGCCCCCGTGTTGTTACTGATCTGTGATGTATGTAAGTCCTGTTTCTCCAACTAGATTGTGAGCTCCTTAAGGGCAGAGCCACGACGTATACCTCTTTGTATCCCCAGTGCCTTGCATACAGTAAGCACTCAATAAATATTTGCTGATGATCACCTGCTCTGATACTCTGCTTTTCCCCAAGGACGCTCATACCACCTAAGGACAGTCTCCCTGTCACAGTGGTTCTCGGTGGTTTCCAGTTCACAGAACCCTCTAGAGTGGCATCTATAGAGCTCACTCTCCTTTAAAAATGGCCCCAAATACCAAAACAAAAGAGTGTGACTGAGGAAGACCGATTAGCTCCCGTCAGAGATAAGGCATAACTATTCTATCAGAAAGTACTAGGAAAACAAAACCCTACTAGGGGTCCTTTTAATCATTTTGCCTTTTTTATCCTTGAACTGGAATCAGCTTGTGCGCTTTCTAAGACTGGTGCCAACTGGAACCTGGGTTCTACTAATGTAAGTGCTCTGGGGCCTAGATTTTTTTTTTAAAAAAGCTCCCAGATTCTCATGTGGAGCCAAGGTTGAGGATAACCTCCCTAAAGGAGATACACGATATATGTATGTACACAGGCACACACACACACACGTAAGAGACAACACTACTCTAGCTGTCTGAAAACAAGTTCCAAACTGGTCCATCCTGATCCAAAAGGTTGCTAAGAAAGTAAACTCTATGTGCTTTTCATTAGTCTTTCTATGGTGTCATAAAAGCTTTTTAAAAATTTCTTTAAATTCTTCTTGGTCTTGGGACTTCCCTGGCAGGCCAGTGGTTAGGACTTTGCACTTCCACCACAGCGGGGGCACAGGTTTGATCTCTGGTTGGGGAACTAAGAGCCCGCATGCCACAAGAAACAAAAATCTTTCCTTCTGAGGGGTAAGCATATATTATCTATAGCTGCTCACCAGGTCCTATGGTATAATATTTCAGAAATTCAGACATTTTAAGTTCCTTTTTAGTATTCCCTCTTAGTTTTTGTCCATTGTAAACTGTTAAAAATGTTTAGACAGAGACCACAAAGCTGCTGAATGACAGTTCCCCCTATCCTGGCAAGTCAAAGTGTCTAAGTGATCAGGCTAGAAGCAGCCAGCTCTACTTACAGGTTTCAACAAGATAAAGGATTGGGCCAGCAGATTGCTCAGGAAGTGGTCGTGAGCCAATCGGATGCTTTCAAAGTCTCGGGTCGAATTGATTTGATGAAGCAGCTGTGAGAACTGAGACTCCAGCACATCTACCTTAAGACAGTTACACAAATCATTTTAGTACCCTGCTCAGTCTAAGGACTCAAGGACATTAAGGTGCCTGAGCGATGAAATAGAAATTCTTTGTCCCTACCAACCTCCAGTGTCTTGGCAGATCCCTCCTATCCCTCATTCCCTCCACTGATTGACTTGGTTAAGTCCTGTGGGATCCCAAAAGTTACAGCAAACTAGGTTCAACAGGCATGTACAGCATGACTGTTGAGTGGATGAAGGAGAATGAGGAGTCAAGGTCCTTATTTCTACTTTCCTCTAAAATGCCCCCCAAGAAACAGCCCTAGTGATATAATCCACGGATTTTCAGACCCCAGTTTTTCACCAAGTGCAGGATTCTTCTTCAGCGACTCCTGCCAACCTGGGTTTTTTTCCTACCCCTTTCTTATCCCACAATGCAGACCTGGAGGTAGTACTGCAGGTTATCCACCAAGAATGCCATGCGGTTTCTGAGGCGCCACTTGACTGCGTCGCTCTGGTTGGACTTGAGGTGCTTGCGCTGCATCTGTAGGGCCCAGCAGTGCTGCAGCTCGGCTTGCACCCGGCGCACACTCAGCAAGTACTTGAAAACGACGTTGTACCTGGACGGGAACACCAGACCATTCAAGATAAAACGTCACGCCCCCCCACCTCCGCCCACGTGACAGACCCTAGGACTCTGTGCCACCCACCTGTCCCCAGAAGGCAAGAAGGACATCAGAATGGCTAGAAACGTGATCAGGGAAACTGGTTTATTTCTATGATGGAAAATTGCACAGCCATCAAAATGAAAAAAACTTTAGCTGTACATTAGAAAATGACTCCCAAGTGATAGGATTTTTCAGTTTCCCTTTTTTATTCACAGACTACATATAACCTGATATCTTTTTGGTAATGCTTAAAACCAATTAAGTAGAAAAAATGTACTTTGGGGGAACATATTTAGATGTTATAAAACTATAAACACGATAGAAAACATTGCGTTTAGGATAGTGGTCACTTAGGGCTGAGGGAGGCAAGGGAGCAGGGCTGAGAAGGTCCACACAGGTAGACAGACATTAGGGTCAGTGCAGTAGATTTTCTTCTAGAAGTGGTTTTATGTTGTGTGTAAGAAGGAGGGGAGGAGGGCCTTGCATGGACCAATAAGAATGTGCTGGGAACCAAGGATTTTGGTTACTGTGATTCTCCCTGAAGACCAGGAGAGAGAGAAAATTAAGGGCCCCCTGGGGAGGGGGGAATAAATGAGGAGGGTAGGATTAACAGATGCTCACTGCTGTATACAAAACAGACAAGGTCCTGCTGTATAGTACAGGGAACTATTCAGTATCTTAAAAGCCTGTACTAGACAAGAATACGAAAAATATGAATCACTGCTGTACACCTGACACTAACAACACTGTAAGCCAACTCCACTTCAGTTAAAAAAGTCAAGGCTCCCCTCACTGAGCTCAAAGCAGCTGCCTGACGCTGAGTCCTGTCTTGAGAAGATGCATGGGAAGAGCAGCCAGTTCCTGGTGGAAATAGGCTTATTTACCTATTCTTACCGATTCTCAGGGAGGCTTGCGTAAGAACCTGATTCCATCTGGCTTTAAAACGTTTTTATTTCTAATGGAACAATGTACTGAAAATAGTACATACACCTTGTTTGGATTCTGATTTGAACAAACCCAACCATAGAAAGACAAGTTTTAGGTAAGAAGGGAAACTTCAATATGGAACTATTGTTACTTTTACTGGGTGTGATAATGGCATTGTAGTTACGTTAAAAAATGTTCCTTTTTTGAATTGCATAGTGGTGGAGTGAAATGATGACTGGGATTTGCTTTAGAAGGCTCTGGCCAAAAAGAGGAGATGAATCAAACAGCATGACATGGCTGGTTACTGGAGATAGACGCTGTGTCTGTGGGAGTTTGTTACAGCCCATACTTTTGTTTACATTCGGGAATTTTCATAATAAAATGTTTAAGAAAATACTTCTGAGCTTGATTTCTTCAAGGGTGTTAGGAGCCTATGAAGTGAGGAGAAAAGTGGACTGGGACCTACAGGTGCTCTCAGGAGAGTCCGGGCAGCTCACCTGGGCGGGCTGTGGCTCTGTGTCTTCTCCCTGAACCAGCTCTGTCTTTGCAGTGTATGTCTATAGTGTCTCGTACCCTAAGCTGCTCTGCCCCCAGAAGTTGAGGCTTGCGTACAGGCATGGGGAGGAGGAGAGGCCACACACTGGCAGCCTGTAAATTGCTCCTTGTGTGCGTGCTCTTTGCGACCCCGTGGGCTGTTGCCAGCCAGGCTCCTCCGTTTATGGGATTTCCCTGGCAAGAATACCGGAGTTGGTTGCCATTTCGTCATCCAGGGGATCTTCCCGACCCAGGAATGAACCCATGTCTCCTGCTTTGGCAGGTGGATTCTTTTATCACTGCACTGCCTGGGAAGCCCAAATTGCTCCTTACTTTGCAATTAAAAAAAAAAAGGTTTTAAGGGTTTGACCCTCCCAGTCATTGCAGCATTCACTGCCGTCTCACACGTACAGCCTCACTTTCTAGTGTTGTCTCCGGCCCCTGAAGGCATCCGAGTTCACAGCCCCTGATTTACAGACTGTTAAAGCGTCGGCTGGCTCTCTCGCTCCCACCAGTTCTACTCCTGATACTTTCTTCCGTGGAATTAAGTTGGATAATCATTACCTGTGAGAAACTCAGAAATACTCACTTTTCCAGGACAGCAGGGGTGAAGAGAATGTGTAGTGGCCACTGCACTTTGTAGGAGAGACCCAGGGCCGCCCAGCCGGATGCTGGGGCTTCCCGCGGAGAAGTTTCCCGAGAAGGTCCTTCTCTTGCCTGAGGAGCATCTGTTAAGAACAGAGAAGATGACTTTGCTCATCTAGAACCAGAGTTTCAACAAGGTGAGAGATGAGTGCTCGCTTGAGCCGGCAGTGTGAGAAGCAGAGAGGGCACACAAAAGGACTTGTAGGGGGCAAGGAGACGCCCGTGCGGGGTTCTCGCAGGAGATCTTTCACAGGGGTTCTTTTTTCAGCCGTAAAGAATGGCGGCTATAAATAAACAGACCATTCCAGCAGCATGACGAAAACAAAACCATGGCCTGGCTGTCTCTTAGCATCTCTTGACTTCCCTTTTGTGTAAAATTAGGGCGCTGGATTAGGTGATTTCTGAGGTACAAAATTATATGGTTTCTGCAGAAGTGGATGGAAGCAGAAGAGACAACGACCGGTAGGAGCAGAGAAGGCGCGTGAAAGCAAGGCAGACCTTTGTGCTCCTTGCCGTGATACTCGATCGTCAGGTGCAGCAGAGGGAGCAGGTTGTCGTCGTCTAGCAGCACCTTGTGCGCCGACTGCTGGAAGGCCACGTTCACGTCTGCGAAGGAGGACACGGGCCAAGAGGAGGCCTGGCTCTGCCACACGTCCCAGCTCCTCTGGCTTTCCATCTCTCCCCCAGCCCGCCCAGCTCTAATAGCAGCTGCTTTTGCTGACTAGCAAGCGTTCCTTCTCCTCTTGCTAATAAGAGCATCCTGGTTTTCCCTGAGGAATCACCCTGGCCCAGAACAATCCATGTAGTTCCAGCGGGGGCTGGTGACCCAGTGGTGAGCTATCTTGTTACATTATGCTGTTTAGGGATAGGAATATGACCCAAGCCAGGCCAATCCAGAGGTTCTATTCAGATTCTGAAAGAGGGCAGCTCTTTTTTTTTTGAGATAAACGGAGTCAGTAAGATGTGAACTTGGTTACAGGCCATCTTGCTACCATACAGAGGAGACCTGTTTCAGAAGAAAAGGCAGAGGCGAAAGATGGAATGGCACCAAGCCCTGAAGGCGCCAGGTAAGCCTTGGAGCAAACTGCCTAGAGACATCATACCTGTGGCTTTTTCAATTATGAGAATCAATAAATTCTTTTTTCCTTTGCTTAAGTGAATTTGAATTGGAAGTGGATGGGATTTGAATTGAGTTTTCTGACACCTGCAACCTAGAAAGCCCTATGTAAGTACAGTGGACATCTGCGGTTTTACAGAGCTAGAAAAATGGTAACCCTGTTTTCTCTCCTACCTCTCCCACACCTTTTTTTTGACACTCAGCCTTACCCAACTCTCATGTAGTTCAAATGGGAATGGTTATCCTTCCTGTCAGTCAAGGGTGAACACTTAATTGAAGGAGACATTTTCTTTGGCTGCACTGTGACCCATGTGGGATTTTAGTTCCCCAGGGATCAAACCAGTAAGCCCTGCAGTGGAAGCATGGAATCTTAACCACTGGACCGCAGGGAAGTCCCCAAATAAACAGATCTTCATGGCTGACCTCTTTGATACAGGGACAGGTGTACAATCTAGTTGGACTAATCAAAACCCCTTCCCTGGAATCCTTTAACCTGCTACCAGAGAGACCAGGTTTGACTCCCCCAGCAGACGCTGTGAGCTATGTTCCTGGGAGCTGCTGGTGGCCATGTGGCCACAAGGGACTGGAAGGCAATCAGAACACAAGAGGCACAGACAATCCTAGCAGTGAGAGAATCCTGGCAGTCCCTGGTTCTTAGGCCCAGCTACATCCCCATGGGCTTCCTCATTGGCCCGGTGGTAAAGAATCTGCCTTTCAATGCAGGAGACACTGGTTTGAGCCCTGGGTCAGGAAGATCCCCTAGAAAAGGAAATGGCAACCCACTCCAGTATTCCTGCCTGGAAAATCCCTTGGACAGAGGAACCTGGTGGGCTACAGTCCATGGGGTCACAAAAGAGACATGACTTAGTGATTAAAACAACAACAAATACCCTTTCCCACTGGAGTTACAGATACAATAGCAAATAAATTCCCCTCTTCTACCGAGGTTATTTTCCATCACTGACAACCTAAACAGTTCTAATACAACAAGGGGCAATAAGTCCCAATATGGGGACTTCCTGGGTGGTTCAGTGGTTAAGACTGCATTCCCAATGAAGGGACCAGGGGTTCAATCAATCCTTGGTCAAGGAACTAAGTTTCAGCATGCTGCATGGCTCAGCCAAAACAAAACGTCCTAATATGTCCCTTAAGAGATATATGGCTACAGGGACTTCCCCAGTGGCCCAGTGGTTAAGACTTTATCTTCCAATGCAGGGGATGCAGGTTTGATCCCCAGTAAGGGAGCTCAGATCCCACATGCCTCCAGGCTAAAAAAACAAAACAGAAGCAATATTGTCACAAATTCAATACAGACTTAAAGAAATATATGGCTATAATCTGATGAGATGAACTGAACAATTCGTTTGAAGGCTTGTACCGCCTCTTCCAGGAAGGGTCACGAGCTGAGGCTGTTCCCAGTGACAACAGTGTGAGCATACCTGAGCAGCCTTCTATCTTTGGAAACACTCTTAACTCACCAGGCTACTTTAAATGTGGACCAGATCTAAATGGTTCAGCAGCAAGCTAAGCCATCCCCTATAGCCCTGGGACTTCAGTAAGCTGGTAATTCTCAGGCCCCAGGGTGATTACCATGTTCAGTTACTGCAGTGGGTGGTGTTTTTAACATGTGTTGAGCTGTATCAATGAAGGCCTGAAACAGTTCTCCACGTCCCAGAAGGTAAAAGTCTTTAATGATCTGCAGAAAGAATTTCAATTTTTAATTCAGTAAACCAGCAAGGCCAGGAGCTCTTCACTATCCTAAGAGATTTATGCATATAATTTCAAGTTTCATCTGTTTCACTCCAGCTTACAAAAGGACATAGGGTTTTGGCATTTTAAAGGAGCATACTTGGTAATGGGTGACTGGCATGTCTTTGATCTTATTTATTCAATAAAAACACAATTATGCCAGAAGAAAGTAAACAGCCGAAGCTTTGTGCTAGAGTAAATCTGTAGTGTTAGATGGAGTTTGCCCACCCACCTGGATGAGGACATAAAAAGCCACTCTAGAAGTCAGGATAGGCAACCAGTGCCCTCAGAAGAGGCTGGAGAATAAAGGCATTGACCACCAGCATCATTTTAAGAGTTAAAAGAAGAGCTAAGCTATTACCTTCAGCTGACCCAGTAAATCTGACTCTTCCACCATCAGCTTCCAGAGATGCTGTGAGAAGAACCAACAATACAGGGTCAAAGTTTCATTACAATGAAAACTCCTACAAAGAATGGTTCTGTGAAAATCCAGCAATGTATTGAAAAAAGTATACATACCATGACCACACTGGGTTAATCCCAGAAATAAAAGTTTAAAAGGTAAGAAAATATGAGATGGAAATACTCTGGAATTAGACAGTGGTGATGGTTGTATAACATTGTGAACATTAAAAAAAAAGTGAACCTGCCTATTTTTAAATGGCTCAAATGTTTAACTTTGATGTTTTTCAATCTCAAAAAAAATTTTAATATGAATATAACTTATTAAAGTTAATAACTTTAATAACTATATTAAAGATTAAAAAAGAAAAACCATGATTGCCTCAACAGATGCAGAAAAAGCATTTGATAAAACATCTGTTGATAGTTTTAGAAAGCAAAGATTAGAAGGAAATCTTTTTATTCTGATAAAGGGTATATACCAAAATCCCACAGCTAACAACCTATTTCACAGCAAAACATTAGAAGAAATTCCTTTTAAAGTCATTCAATATTGTACTAAAGATTTGCTAATATGGGGAAAAAAAAAATAATTGAAAAGGAAGAAACAAAACTTACTATTGTCAGATAATATCACTACCTGCAGAGAGTCCAAGAGAACTGACATAAACTATTAGAACTAGTAAGAGAATTTGGCAAGCTTGATGATGAATATAAAAAATCCACTACATGGCCATTACCGCATCAAAGGATCCTTACTAGGATTTGCCCAGTGATGTGATTGGTGTTGATTCAGTGTGCCTGGAATCCCTACCTGGGTGTTCCTACTCTCTGCCCTCTCTCACTGGAACTGACACAGACTAGGCCCTTCTCCAATACACAACAGCTGACCTCCCCAGGGGAATGTGTGCACACAGGTCAAAGTAATTAGACCCGGGAGGTGTAAAAGAGGTGTGACAGACTAGACAGACATGGGCTTCCCAGGTGGCTCAGTCGTGGAATCTGCCTGCTAATGCAGAAGATGTGGGTTCAATCCCTGGGTCAGGAGATCCCCTGAACAAAGAAACGGCAACCCACTCCAACATTCTTGCCTGGAGAATTCCATGGACAGAGGAGACTGGTGGGCTACATTTCAGAGGGTCACAAAGAGCTGGACAAGACTGAGCGACTAAACAGCAACAGCAGATAACACTGGAGAAGTTTTAGAACTGCCTGAGGGGGTAGTATAGTTAGCCACCCAGATCTCCCCAGTAATACTGAGACATTCCATACGCCAGCTGTTCAGAGTACTATCTGTTACTGGCACTTTTGGCTAAAGGGAGCTACCGTGCCCATGGTTCCCTCCTGAGGAACCAATTTCTGATAGATGCAGAGGTACAATGGCCTAGCCCTCTAACCTCAATTTGGGACATCTCTGGAAGGGCCATTCTAGCTTCAGAACTCTCCAAAAGATTGGCCAAGGCTTCTGTTGCAACTGCATCACAGTTTATTTGCTCTGGAATCCTAACCACCAGGTCACTAGGAACCCTCCTCTTGCTTTTCCCCCAAATTTAAAATACTCTTTATAAATATGTTTAAGAGGCAAGGATAACAGGAGTATAAATAAACAAAAATAAATCATAAAAAGAACCAAGATGTTGGATCAACTGAATATCCATATACAAAAAATTAAAACTTGATCTATACCTTGTACCACATACAAAAATTAATTAGAAATGATTATGAACCTAATTGAAACTAAATACTATAAGTTTTCTAAAAGAAAATAGAAAAATTTTGTGACACTGGGTTATGCAAAGGTTTCTCAGTCACAATGCCAGAAGCATGAACCACAAAATACATAGAAATTGATAAACTAGACTTAATCAAAATCAACACCTTTTGCTCTTTGAAAGCCTCTTAAGAGAATGAAGAGACACGACCCAGATAATCACGATGGTGTGATCACTCATCTAGAGCCAGACATCCTGGAATGTGAAGTCAAGTGGGCCTTAGAAAGCATCACTACGAACAAAGCTAGTGGACGTGATGGAATTCCAGTGGAGCTATTGCAAATCCTGAAAGATGATGCTGTGAAAGTGCTCCACTCAATATGCCAGCAAATTTGGAAAACTCAGCAGTGGCCACAGGACTGGAAAAGGTGTTTTCATTGCAATCCCAAAGAAAGGCAATGCCAAAGAATGCTCAAACTACTGCACAATTGCACTCATCTCACACGCTAGTAAAGTAATGCTCAAAATTCTCCAAGCCAGGCTTCAGCAATATGTGAACCGTGAACTTCCAGATGTTCAACCTGGTTTTAGAAAAGGCAGAGGAACCAGAGATCAAATTGCCAACATCCGCTGGATCATGGAAAAAGCAAGAGAGTTCCAGAAAAACATCTACTTCTGCTTTATTGACTATGCCAAAGCCTTTGACTGTGTGGATCACAATAAACTGTGGAGAATTCTTCAAGAGATGGGAATACCAGACCACCTGACCTGCCTCTTGAGGAAACCTGTATGCAGGTCAGGAAGCAACAGTTAGAACTGGACATGGAACAACAGACTGGTTCCAAATAAGGAAAGGAGTACGTGAAGGCTGTATATTATCACCCTGTTTATTTAACTTATATGCAGAGTACATCATGAAAAACGCTGGACTGGAAGAAACACAAACTGGAATCAAGATTGCTGGGAGAAATATCAATAACCTCAGATATGCAGATGAAACCACCCTTATGGCAGAAAGTGAAAAGGAACTAAAAAGACTCTTGATGAAAGTGAAAGTGGAGAGTGAAAAAGTTGGTTTAAAGCTTAACATTCAGAAAACAATGATCATGGCATCCGGTCTCATCACTCTGTGGGAAATAGGTGGGGAAATAGTGGAAACAATGTCAGACTTTGTTTTTCTGGGCTCCAAAATCACTGCAGATGGTGACTGCAGCCATGAAATTAAAAGACGCTTACTCCTTTATGACCAACCTAGATAGCATATTCAAAAGCAGAGACATTACTTTGCCAACAAAGGTCCGTCTAGTCAAGGCTATGGTTTTTCCAGTGGTCATGTATGGATGTGAGAGTTGGACTGTGAAGAAGGCTGAGCACCGAAGAATTGATGCTTTTGAACTGTGGTGTTGGAG
>NW_011494633.1:3637829-3647561 GCF_000754665.1 Bison bison bison | reverse complement strand
AGACTCTTGAGAGTCCCTTGGACTGCAAGGAGATCCAACCAGTCCATTCTGAAGGAGATCAGCCCTGGGATTTCTTTGGAAGGAATGATGCTAAAGCTGAAACTGCAGTACTTTGGCCACCTCATGCGAAGAGTTGACTCTTTGGAAAAGACTCTGATGCTGGGAGGGATTGGGGGCAGGAGGAGAAGGGGACGACAGAAAATGAGATAGCTGGATGGCATCACTGACTCGATGGACATGAGTCTGAGTGAACTCCGGGAGTTGGTGATGGACAGGGAGGCCTGGTGTGCTGCGATTCATGGAGTTGCAAAGAGTTGTACATGACTGAGCGACTGAACTGAACTGAGGGAGAAAATATTTGTAAGTCATGTATCTGATAAAGGACTTACAAATCCAAAATACATAAGTGACTCAAAACTCAATAGTGAAAAAGTGAAGTTTTTTCAATAAAAAATGGAAAAAAGGTTTGGATACTTCCAAGAAAATATATGGATGGTAAATAGAGAAATGAAAAAATTTTCAGGCTTCCAGTTCAAGATGGTGGAGTAAAGGATCGGCGCTTATCTCCTCCTGCGAGAGCACCAAAACTGCAACTAGCTGTTGAACAACCATCAACAGGAGGATGCTGGACCCCACCAGAAAATGATACCTCAAGTCCAAAGACAAAGAAGAAGCCACAGAGAGACGGTAGGAGGGGCATCGTCACGATAAAATCAAATCCCGCATCCATCGGGGGGCTGACCCACAAACTGGAGAACAGTAATATCAAAGAAGTTCTCCTACTGTTGTGAAGTTTATGACATCAGGCTTCCCAGCCTGGGGATCCAACAAAGGGACTGGGAATCACCAGGGAATCTGGCCTTGAGGGCCAGGGGGATTTGATTATAGAAGTTCCACAGGACTGGGGGAAACAGAGAGTCCAGTCTTGAAGGGCCTCCTGCGCAGGGTCGGTCGGCAGGGCCTCACTACAGGGACAGGGGCACTGGAAGGTCCCCCTTTGTGAAAATGCTCTTAGAGTTCACCATTAACCCTACCATAGAGCCTGTAGACCCCAGGGCAGGGTCGCCTCAGGCCAAACAACTACCAGGGAGGGAGTGCAACCCCATCAATCAGCAGATAACTGGATTAAAGCTTTACTGAGCAAGGCCCAGCCGACCAGAGCAAGACCCAGGTTTTCCCACTACCAGTCCCTCCCAGCAGGAAGATTATACAAGCCATTTAGTCTCCTCCATCAGAGGGCAGACAGAAGAGGCAAGCAGCAGCACAGTCTCACAGTGGCTAAAACAAAAACCATATTATAGAAAGTTAATCACAATGAAAAAGCAGAAAGTTATGTCCCCGATGCAGGGACAAGATAAAACCCCAGAAAAACAACTAAATGAAATGGAGATAGGCAACCTTCCAGAAAAATGATTCAGAATAATGATAGTGAAGATGATTGAGGATCTTGGAAAAAGAATGGAGGCAAAGATTGAGAAAGATGAAAGAAATGTTTACTAAAGACCTAAAAGAACTAAACAAAAAACAAACAGATGAATAATACACTAGAAGGAATCAATAGCAGAATAACTGAGGCAGAAGAATGAATAAATGACCTGGAGGACAGAATAGTGGAAATCACTGCTGCAGAACAGAATATAGAAAAAAGAATGAAAAGAAATGAAGATAGCCTAAGAGACCTCTGGGACAACATTAAACGCAACAGTATTTGCATTATACGGGTCCCAGGGAAGAGAGAAAGGACCAGAGGAAAATATTTGAAGAACTAATAGCTGAAAACTTCCCTAACATGGGAAAGGAAATGGTCAACCGTGTCCAGGAAGCACAGAGTCCCAGGCAGGATAAAACCAAGGAGGAACACACCGAACACACATAGTAATCAAACTGACAAAAATTAGAAATAAAATATTAAAAACAACAAGGGGAGAATGACAACATAAAAGGGAACTCCCATCAGGCTGTCAGCTGATTTCTCAACAGAGACTCTACAAGCCAGAAGGGAATGCCATGACATATTTAAAGTGATGAAGGGGGGCATCCCTTGTGGCTCAGCTGGTAAAGAATCTGCCTGCAGTGCAGGAGACCTGGGTTCCATGCCTGGGTTGGGAAGATCCCCTGGAGAAGGGAAAGGCTAGGCACTCCAGTATTCTGGCCTGGAAAATTCCATGGACTGTATAGTCCATGGGGTCACAAAGAGTTGGACACAACTGAGTGACTTTCACTTTAACCTATGATAAAATGATTAAAAAAAGAAGAATAAAGTGATGAAGGGGAAAAAACCAAGAATACTCTACTCAGCAAGACTCTCCTTCAGATTTGATGGGAGAAATTAAAGGCTTTCCAGATAAGCAAAAGTTAAGAGAATTCAGCACCACCAAACCAGTTTTACAACATATGCTAAAGGAACTTCTATAGGCAAGAAACACAAGAGAAGGAAAAGACCTACAGAAAATAAACCCCAAAGAATTAAGAAAATGGTAATTTTCTTAATTACCATTAAAAGTTGCTCAGTCGTGTCCTATTCTTTGTGACCCCATGGACTGTATAGCCTACCAGGCTCCTCTGTCCATGGGATTTTCCAGGCAAGAATACTGGAGTGGGTTGCCATTTCCTTCTCCAGATCTTCCTGACCCAGGGATTGAACCTGGGTTTCCCACATTAAAGGCAGATGCTTTAGGATCATACATACTGATAATTACCTTAAATGTAAATGGATTAAATGCACCAGAGACACAGACTGGTTGGGTGGATGAAAACATGCGTATGTCTGCACTTCTACTTACTGCATCATCCTGCTTGACCCCCACAAATTGTATGTAATTATTTTATATTGTTAAATTAATCATGTTCTCATTATGGCTTGAAATTGTAATTATCTTTTTTTTTCCTGTGGCTATTGATTGTGAAAAGCAATAAACATTTTTACTATGGTGACATCGAAAAAGCAATAATGTTCCAGAAAAACATCTACTTCTGCTTTATTGACTACACCAAAGCCTTTGACTGTGTGGATCACAACAAACTGTGGAAAATTCTTCAAGAGATGGGAATAAAGAAACCTATAGGCAGGTCAGGAAGCAACAGTTAGAACTGGACATGGAACAACAGACTGGTTCCAAATAGGAAAAGGAGTATGTCAAGGCTGTATATTGTCACTGTGCTTATTTAACTTATATGCAGAGTATGTCATGAGAAATGCTGGGCTGGATGAAGCATAAGCTGGAATCAAGACAGCCGGGAGAAATATCAATAATCTCAGATATGCAGATGACACCAACCTTATGACAGAAAGCGAAGAACAACTAAGGAGCCTCTTGATGAAAGTCAGAGGAGAGTGAAAAAGCTGGCTTAAAACTCAACATTCATAAACCTAAGATCATGGCATCCGGTGCCCTCACTTCATGGCAAATAGATGGGGAAACAATGGAACAATGAGAGACACTATTTTGGGGGGCTCCAAAATCACTGCAGATGGTGACTGCAGCCATGAAATTAAAAGACGCTTGCTGCTTGGAAGAAAAGTTACGACCAACCTAGACAGCATATTAAAAAGCAGAGACATTACTCTGCTAACAAAGGTCTATCTAGTTAAAGCTATGGTTTTTCCAGTAGTTATGCATGGATGTGAGAGCTGGACTATAAAGAAAGCTGAGCACCAAAGAATTGATGCTTTTGAACTGTGGTGTTGGAGAAAACTCTTAAGAGTCTCTTGTACTGCAAGGAGATCCAACCAGTCCATCCTAAAGGAAACCAGTCCTGAATATTCATTGGAAGGACTGATGCTGAAGCTGAAACTCCAAAACTTTGGCCACCTGATGCGAAGAACTGACTCATTGGAAAAGACCCTGATGCTGGGAAGGATTGAAGGCGGGAGGAGAAGGGGATGGCAGAGGATGAGATGGTTGCATGGCATCACCAAGTCTATGGACATGAGTTTGAGTAAACTCCAGGAGTTGGCAATGGACCGGGAGGCCTGGTGTGCTGCAGTCCATGGGGCTGCAAAGAGTTGGACACAACTGAGCGATTGAACTGAACTGAACTGTTACTCACTTAATACCATTGTATCATGATTGGCAAGAGAAAAATAACAGAACTCTGTATCACCAAAACTAGGATCTAATAGAAAAACCTAAAATAACTTTCGAAAATCCAGATGCATATCAGAATTATCTTGGAATTTTTTGAAAAATACAAATGCTCAAGTATTGTTAATTTTTCTCCAAAGGTCCGGATAGATTTCTAATGAGCAGTCATATTTAAAAACAAGTGATGATCTTTTACTTTTATCTAGTTCGTTTGATTTTTTCTATTTCATACTCAGTGCTCCCATTTCATTCAGTTTATGTACTTCAATTTCTCCATTTCTTTTTTTTTTTGATGTTCTTTCTCAAGTCTTCATCAAGTGTAGTAGAAAAGCTTTTGTGTACATATATATAAATATGTATAATATATATTTTAGAAAACTTATGAATTTTTGCCTAACTAAAAAAATTATGACATTTTGATACTACTTGACTTAGTATGAATAGAATGCCAGATTTCTCATTAAAAAACAGATATGCTACAAGCAAAAAAGGTTCACTGTATAGCATTGGGACTATAGTCAGTATCTTGCAGTTACCTATGGTAGAAAATAATTCCCCAATACTACATGAATACATGTGTATTTGTGTAGCTGAATCACCTTGCTGTGCACCTGAAACACGGCCAACGCTACCTCAGTAAAACACATGTATTAAAAATAAAGGGTCACGCATGACAAACCTACCACTGGTGTCACACGCAAATGGAGGAAGTGACAAGATAACCATGTCCAATCTGACCACTTTTATTTAACAGAGTTTTGGAAGTCCTAGCTACAGCAATCAGAGAAGAAAAAAAAGTAAAGGGAATCCAAATTAGAAAAGAAGTTAAACTGCCACTGTTTGCAGATGACATTATACTCTACACTGAAGATCCTAAAGACGTTACCAGAAAACTACTAGAGCTCATAAATGAATTTGGTAAAGTTGCAGGTAACAAAATCAATACACAGAAGTCAGTTGCATTTCTATACACTAACAACGAAAGATCAAAAAAAAATTCAAGAAGCAATTCCACTTATCATTGCATCAAAAAAGAATAAAATACATAGGAACAAACTTACCTAAGGAGACAAAAGACATGTATTCCTCTTTTGCTATAAGATGCTGATGAAAGAAATCAAAGAAGACATAAACAGATGGAAAGATATACCATGTTTGTGAATCGGAAGAATCGATATTGTCCAAATGACTATACTACCCAAGGTGATCTACAGATTCAATGCAATCCCTATCAAATTACCAATGGTATTTTTCACAGAACTAGAACAAAAAATTCTCAAAATTGATATGGAGACACAAAATAGCCAAATATACCCTGAACAGCCAAAACAGTTTTGAAAAAGAAAGCCAGAGCTGTAGGAATCGGGCTCCTTGATTTCACACTACACTACAAAGCTCAGTCATCAAAACAGGACGGTAGTGGCACAACAACAGAAATACAGATCAATGGAGCAGATAGAAAACCCGAAATAAGCCCATGCACCTACAGTCAGTAATCTGTGACAACGGATGCAAGACCACACAATGCTGGAAAGACAGTCTCTTCAGCAAATGGTGCTGGGAAAACTGGACAGCCACGTGTTTAAAAAAAAAAGAAGTTAGACCATTCCTTAATTCCATACATAAAAATAAGCTCAAAATGAATTAAAGACCTAAATGTTAGACTGGACACTATCAAACTCTTACAAGAAAACATATGCAGAACACTCTCTGACATAAGTCACAGCACATCTTTTTTAATCTATCTCCCAGAATAGTGGAAATAAAAGCAAAAAGAAACAAATGGGACCTACTTAAACTCAAAAAGCATTTGCACAGCAAAGGAAACAAAAAACAACCCACAGACTGGGAGAAATATTTTTCAAATGATGTGACTGATAAGGGATTAGTCTCCAACATTTCCAAACAGCTTATGACACTTAATAGAATAAAAACAACCCACTCAAAAAACGGGCAGAAGACCGCAAGAGACACTTCTGCAAAGAGGACACACAGATGGTCAACAGGCCCAGCACCACCAGCTATTAGAGAGACGCAAACCAAAACTATAATTAGATACGACCTCACACCAGTCAGGATGGCAATCATCAAAAAATCCACAAACAATGAACGCTGGAGAGGGTGTGGAGAGACAGGAACCCTCCTGCCCTGTTGGTGGGAATGTAAGCTGGTACAGCCACTATGGAGAACAGTATGGAGGTTCCTTAAAACACTAAAAATAGAGTTGCCATATGACTGTGCAATCCCACTCCTGGGCATATATCCCGAGAAAAGCATAGCCCCCAAAACACACACACCCCAGTGTTCACTGTGGCACTGTTTACAACAGACAAGACATGGGAGCAACCTAAATGTCTGTCGACAGGAATGAATAAAGACGACGTGGCACATAAACACAAGGGAATATTACTCCGCCATTAAAAAGAATGAGATACGGCCATCTGAAGCAACATGGATGGACCTAGAGTGTGTCATGCTGAGTGAAGTAAGTCAGAGGAGGGGAAATTTCATATGATATCCGTTATATGTGGAATCTAAAGAGAAATGATACAGATGAACTTACTTACAAAACACCCTCTTTCAAACAAAACACCCTCTTCCAACAACATAAGAGAAGACTCTACACATGGACATCACCAGATGGTCAATACAGAAATCAAACTGATTATATTCTTTGCAGCCAAAGATGGAGAAGCTCTATTCAGTCAGCAAAAACAAGACCAGGACCTGACTGTGGCTCAGATCATGAACTCCTTATTGCCAAATTCAGACTGAAATTGAAGAAAGTAGGGAAAACCACTAGACCATTCAGGTATGACCTAAATCAAATCCCTTACAATTATACAGTACAAGTGACAAATAAATTCAAGGGATTAGATCTGACAGAGTGCCTCAAGAACCATGGACGGAGGTTTGTGACATTGTACAGGAGGCAGTGATCAAGACCATCCCCAAGAAAAAGAAATGCAAAAAGAAAAATGGTTGTCTGAGGAGGCCTTACAAATAGCTGAGAAAAGAAGAGAAGCTAAAGGCAAAGGAGAAAAGGAAAGATATACCCATTTGAATGCAGAGTTCCAAAGAACAGCAAGGAGAGATAAGAAAGCCTTCCTCCGTGATCAATGCAAAGAAACAGAGGAAAACAATAGAATTGGGAAGACTAGAGATCTCTTTAAGAAAACCAGAGATACCAAGGGAACATTTCATGCAATGATAGGCACACTAAAACAGAAATGGTATGGACCTAACAGAAGCAAAAGATATTAAGAAGAGGTGGTAAGAATATATAGAAGAACTATACAAAAAAGATCTTCACAACCCAGATAATCATGCTGGTGTGATCACTCACCTAGAGCCAGACATCCTGAAATGCGAAGTCAAGTGGGTCTTATGAAGCATCACTACGAACAAAGCTAGTGGAGGTGATGAATGCCAGTTGAGCCATTTCAAATCCTAAAAGATGATGCTGTGAAAGTGTTGCACTCAATATGCCAGCAAATTTAGAAGACTCAGCAGTGGCCACAGGACTGGAAAAGGTCAGTTTTCATTGCAATCCCAAAGAAAGGCAATGCCAGAGAACTATCGCAAATATGCACTCATCTCACACGCTAGCAAAGTAATGCTCAAAATTCTCCAAGCCAGGCTTCAACAGTATGTGAACTGTGAACTTCCAGATGTTCAAGCTGGATTTCAAAAGACAGAGGAACCAGAGATCAAACTGCCAGCATCCACTGGATCATTGAAAAAGCAAGAGCATTCCAGAAAAACATCTACTTCCGCTTTATTGACTACACCAAAGCCTTTGACTGTATGGATCACAACAAACTGTGGAAAATTCTTCAAGAGAATTTTCCAGTGGAAAATTCTTCAAGAGAATTTTCCAGGGAATACCAGACCACCTGACCTGCTTCCTGAGATATCTGTATGCAGGTCAAGAAGCAACAGTTAGAACTGGACATAGAATAACAGACTGGTTCCAAATAGGAAAAGGAGTACGTCAAGGCTGTATATTGTCACCATGCTTATTTAACTTATATGCAGAGTACATCATGAGAAATGCTGGGCTGGATGAAGCATAAGCTAGAATCAAGACTGCTGGGAGAAAAAATCAGTAACCTCAGATATACAGATGACACCACCCTTATGACAGAAAACAAAGAACTAAAGAGCCTCTTGATGAAAGTGAAAGAGGAGAGTGAAAAAGCTGGCTTAAAACTCAACATTCAGAAAACTAAGATCATGGCATCTGGTCCAATCACTTCATGGCAAATAGATGGGGAAACAATGGAAACAATGAGAGACTAGTTTTTGGGATCCATAATCACTGTAGGTGGTGACTATAGCCATGAAATTAAAAGATGCTTGCTGCTTGGAAGAAAAGCTATGACCAACCTAGACAGCATATTAAAAAGCAGAGACATTACTTTGCCAACAAAGATCTGTCTAGTCAAAGCTATGGTTTTTTCAGTAGTCATGTATGGATGTGAGAGTTGGACTATAAAGAAAGCTGAGCACCAAGGAATTGATGCTTTTGAACGGTGGTGTTGGAGAAGACTCTCGAGAGTTCCTTGGACTGCGAGGAGATCCAACCAGTCCATCCTAAAGGAAATCGGTCCTGAATGTTCATTGGAAGGACTGATGCTGAAGCTGAAACTCCAAATCTTTGGCCACTTGATGCGAAGAACTGACTCATTGGAAAAGACCCTGATGCTGGGAAAGATTGAGGGCAGGAGGAGAAGGGGACAACAAAGGATGAGATGGTTCTATGGCATCACCAACTCAATGGACAGGAGTTTGAGTAAACTCTAGGAGTTGGTGATGGACAGGGAGGACTGGCGTGCTGCAGTCTGTGGGGTTGCAAAGAGTCAGACACGACTGAGCGACTGAACTACCAAACTGAAGAAGGTATAGAGCAAAAGGAGCCCTACTGCACTGTCAATGGGAATGTAAATTGATACAGCCACTATGGTGAACACTATGGAGATTCCTTAAAAAAACTAGGAATAAGGCTGCCACATGACCCAGCAATCCTACTACTGGGCGTATACCCTGAGAAAACCATGATTCTAAATGACACATTTATCCCAATGTTTATAGAAGCACTATTTACAGTTTTCAGGACATGGAAGCAACCTAGATGTCCATCGACAGACGAATGAATAAAGAAGATACAGTACATATATACAATGGAATATTACTCAGCCATAGAAAGAATGAATTTGAGTCAGCTGTATTGAAGTGGATGAACCTAGAGCCTGTTACACAGACTGAAGTGAGTCAGAAAGAGAAAAATATATATTAATGCATATATATGGAATCTAGAAAAGCAGCACTGATGAACCTATTTTTAGAGAAGAAATGGAGACCCAGAGAGCATGGACTTGGGGACACGGTGGGGAACGGAGAGGGTCGGACGAAGTGAGAGAGGAGCACCGACGTGTACACAGCACCACGTGTAAAACAGAGAGCTAGTGGGAAGCTGCTACGTGACACAGGGAGCCCAGCCTGGCGCTCTGTGATTACCTAGAGGGGCGGGAGGGGAGGCAGAGAGAGCGGCTCAAGAGGGAAGGGAAATATACAATTATGGCTGATTGTTGCTGTTATAGGACAGAAACTCATACAACACTGTAGGGCAATTATCCACCAATTA
>NW_011494633.1:3591553-3637710 GCF_000754665.1 Bison bison bison | reverse complement strand
TGGAGTGCAAAAAAAAAAAAAAAAGAATGGAAAAATATTACTTGTCCTGCCTTCCTATGATAGATTATCCTAAGGCCGTAAGGCACTAAATTTAGTCAGAATTAGTGGGTCCCCTGGAGTCACTGCCAACTACACAATGGAGTCAAAAGGGTATCTATCTGAAATGCAAACCAAGATCTTCCTTTATTACTAAGTAACTGACTAGCTATCAATCAAACTCCTGTCAGGTGGGAAAAGGCTAAGGCAGTTCCGCCTCTATTATTAAAACAATGCTTTTATTTTCTACTTCCTGCTCTTCAACTCTCTCAAACACTTCCCTGCAAGTTAAGTTCTAATCACACCAAGAGGAAATAAATCAAGTACTCAATTTCTAGGAAACTAGTCTATTTTCTTCTACTACGAGGGACCTCCCTGGTGGCCCAATGGTTAAGAATCTGCCTACCAATGCAGGGAACGAAGATGCCACAGGCCTCAGGGCAGCTAAGCCCCTGAGTAGCTGTGTGCCCCTAAGTAGCCACAACTACTGAAGCCCAAGAGCCCCAGAGCCTGGGCCCCACAAGAAAGTACTCCCTGCTCACCACAGCTAGAGAAAGCCCGAGTGCAGCAACAAAGAATTCATGCACCACAGTGACGACCGAGTGCAGTCAATTAAATAAGTAAAATAAACTATATCTATATTGAGAAAGACCAACCTCGGCCACAGTACTGCGAATACGATCCACCACCTGCTCAAAGTCCACCAGGCTGAAGAGGGGCTGCTGCTTGAGACGATGCAACTCTGCTGCAAAAGTGTCCTCCTGGTTCTTCAGAATGGATCCTGTAGGACAGGAAAGCACTCACGGTCAGCGGGAGTCAGGAAACCTGCACAGGCGGGGGGCTCTCTGCCTGGGGCTGCCGGGAACAACATGAAAGTCCCTAGCCACCCACTCATGTCCCATGTCCCTAGGACATGAAGGTCCCTAGCCACCCACTCTGTCCGGGCCGACTCTGGGTCCAGCATGATGTCAAATATGCCTTTGAGGATGGGGGGTACCCTGGGCAAGGATATTCCTACCTTTCCTGGTCAGGTTTACATTTTGATTTTCGAACATCTGGACAGATTCTCCCACAAAGAGGATTTTTTCAGCAACCCTCACTGGAATGTAGGACGGCAGAATCTCCACTCGCAGAGAAAACTGTTTGAGAGATGGCGCCAGCATGTTCTCCTCCTCTATCAGGCGCTGGGCAAGGAAAAAACCCACATCAGAGATAACGTATGAAGTGAGAAAGGGGAAACAAGGGAATATCTGGCAGCTCTCCCAACCCACGATTTACAGTTTCTGGAAGCAGGGACTTTAAATCTGAACTTGCATAATTATTAAATCACCAGTGCTAGAGAAAGACATTCCATTTTTAGACAGAAAGCACGGTGGAAATAACAGTGGTTCTATTAACATTAGGATTTTCATTCTCACTCTGCCTTGACTACTGTGTAAAACTTGCGCAGTGGGTCTGGAACTCAGTCTTCTTGTCTGTACTGTGGGATACCTGATCTGTTTGTTTCCAGGTCTGCATGTCTGTGATTTACTACCCTGTGCATGTCTGCTCTGCCCAGCTCTTCACAGAGGCCTGAGTCATACAGCCATGTGGTTCTCATAACCTGGCTCCTGGGCCAGCATCATTGGCCTCACGTGGGAGCTTGTTAGAAATGCAAAATTTCAAGCCCGTCCCCAGAGCTACAGAAAACCTGGGGGATGAGGCCCAGCAGTCCATGTTTTAATAAGCTCTCCAGGCGATTCTGGGCACTCTACAGTCTGAGAACCACTAATCTAGCCCATGAAGCCCCAGATTCTTGCCGTCTAGCTAACCAGGTCCCTGACTTGCTGCTAATTTGACCCTTATCCAGGGTATAGATAAGGAACGCCAAGCTCCATTCTCCTGACTTTGATCTCTGCTATCCGCCATTTCGATTTTGGGCTTGGGTGCTGGTGTGCCTCAGGGCACCACCCAAGACCCTTTTTTCCTCTCGCTTTCCACACTCTTCCTAAACAATCACATCTTCTGAGGCTGAACTGATCATAACAGGTGTTTTTAATCTTTCTGCATCACAGGACTCTCTGCAAGTATAAAAGTGATGGACCTTCCAGAAGAATATGGAAACATACACTTCACAGAACCTCTGAAGCCACCCATGGACCTCAGATTAAAAACTTTGATATACTGATAACTCCTAAAGCTTTATCTTTAAGCCAGACTGCTCTCATCAGCTCCAGGCTCAGCCCACTGGTCATTTCCTACAAGCATCTCAGTGTGTCCAGAGTTAGACACACCTTCTCCCCTGCTCTCCTATCAGCAACCCACAGTCCTCAGCATCACCACCGCCAGCACTAAAGGCAGAGACTTGGCCACCATCCCTGACGCTTCCCTCGGGCCCCTGGCCAATCAGTCGCCACGACCTGCCTGCTCCACCCCCTACATAGCGCTGAAGCCTCTTTCTTCTTCCCCGTATTTACTGTTCCCGCTATTTTTCAGCTAATGTCCCCAACAGGCTTCACTGATGGCTCAAACAGTAAAGAACCTGCTTGCAATGCAGGAGACGCTGGAGAGCTGGGTTTGATCCCTGGGTCAGGAAGCTCCCCTGGAGGAGGAAGTGGCAATTCACTCCAGTATTCTTGCCTGGAAAATCCCATGGACAGAGAAGCCTTGCAGGCTACAGTCCATGGGGTCACAAAGAGTAGGATACGACTGAAGCAACTGAGCATATGTAATGTCCCAAACATTCTCCTAACTACTGTACTTGCTGCTAATCTTAATTTTTTAAAAAAAGTTTTCCCGCAGTTTCCAGAGTGATCTATCATAAAGTCTAATATAACATACAGAGGTGTGTTAACCTGTTGCCTAAAATTCTTTGTGGTTCCCAGCTCTTTTCAGGCTCAAGTCCAAATTCCTTCCCATTATTTACAAGGGCTTTCATGATCTTACCTCCGCTCATCTCAAAAGCTTCACTGACTGCCACTTCCCACATCCCCTCCAACTGTCCCTTACACTCTATATTTCAGTCTTTATTTACTTGACCATCTCAATTGAATTACTAATGGTTCCCCCAAATGATCCATGTCCTTCATGGCCTCTGTACTGTACACAGTCCTTCCCTCTGCCTGGAATTTTTTTTTTTTTTTTTGGCTGTGTGGCGTATGGGATCTAAGCTCCCAGACTAGGGATCAAACCTCAGCCCCCTGCATTGGAAGCTCAGTCTTAACAATTGAACCACCAGAGAAGTCGTTCTCCCAAACTCTTTGCACTTAAGACATATATTCCACTCTAGTCCATATTCCCAGAATACCCACACTCACTGGTCCAGAGCACTTAGTATATTGTAATATGTCTTCCACTAACTGTAAGCTCTTTAAGGACAGGGACTACTACATTTTATTTGTTTATGCGGTTGTGGCACCTGGAACAGTTGTGCCTGGCATATAACAGGCATTCAATAAAATGTAACAGGATAAATGAATGGATATGAACAACACAGGACTTTGGGGAGCCGAATCAAAACTAACCTGCAGTGTAAAAGCTCTGGGTACCAACAAGACGACCTAAAGGGATAAGACTTATTATTACTCTCCTCAATGCAAATACCAGGAAAAGGGGAAACAAAAGGGATCTTACAAGTGTATTTTCTACTTTAGAGTCTCTCACTGTTAGGCATTAAGTTTGAGTATTAAGCTAAGCCAGCTGTCTACGTCTACAGAATTTATGGAACGTGCCCAGGCCATGATGAGCTGGGGGCAAGTCAGCAGAAGGTCATCTAGCTGTCGACTTGTCCAGCTCCTGGCAGGAGCAGGCTAGGCTTCTTGCTGGGCTCTCACCAAGTCCTGGAGTTCTCTCAGTTGTTTTCCTGTCAGTCCCCCAATGCCCAGATCCTCCTCATCCTCTTCTGGCTGGGCGCTGACATTCCCGGAAGATGGACCCTGTTTGATAAAGAACTCTTCGTGCTGATCCAAGAGGAGTCCATGTAACATCCAGGCTGAGAGCTGCTTATACATGACCCCGTGACACACGGCCAGGATCCTGAGTGGAGAGGACAGCAAAAGCCTTAGAAGTTCACTCAGAGGACAAAAGCACAGACGGCGTGCTTTAAACTGGATAAACAGAGGCCTGAGAGTTTGGTCAGTCAGAAAGGAAAGGACCAATTAGGGTAAAAATAATTGTGCTATTTTAACTTCAATCTCTGCGGATGAACTAAGTGGTTAAATTTCCAAACCTGTAGCCTGTATACTGAAGTCTGAAATGCTCGGTAAAGGTTCTGATCATCTTTTAGAAGAGGCACATTTCTTCCCTCCTTTTGAGTAAAATAAGTTTCAAAATGGAGGATTCCTGTTAAAATTAAATGGACTTACAGGAGTCTCTTTTTGGCTAACACAGTATTAAGTAAGTTTTTACTTTTGTTGGACTCACATGAGGAGAGTAGGTCCAGTAGGTGAGAGGCAGATATACCTGAGAAAGTATTACCCAACAAATGCAGAATGGTTGTTGGAGAATGGGATAGTTACACAGCCTCAAAGGACCACACCTCAGAAAACATATCAATGACAAAGTGGAAAATGTTCCTCTAAAACAGATCTGGTGGGAAACACCTAACCCTAGTGATAAAGCTTTACACCAGCAATGGGGCAAACTTGCGCTGTGTGCACTCTGATATGCTCTAACGGAATAATACGACCTAGGTAGTATCCTTGCCAAAAATGTCCAATCTGAATCTACTCATGAGGAAATAATCAGAAAAATCCAGACTGTGGAGTATTCTACAGGAAGCCTTTGATCATATTTCACATTTATTTAATAGTTGCAATCATAAAATACATATAATTTTGTATCCTTTTTTCAGTTAGTATTATAAAAATATTTTTACATGTTTCAGAATTTGTAATTTTAATTGGTTTATAGTCTATCAAGTGAATATATTTTTATTCAGCATTCTATTACTGGTGATTTTCTCATTTCTTAATATAGCAGACAATATTGCAATGAATAATGATTGTGTATATGGTTATTTTCTTCTTTTGGATAATTTTGTTAGAGTAAAATTCTTAAGAGGATTATAAAGCTACTCAAAATACACGTTTAGACACAGCTAAGCATAATCTGGAATATTTCATGGAAATTCTCCAAGGATAATGAGATCCAAAAATGAAGGATTGCCTCAAGATCATCTAGGCAGCTAGGTCCTAGCCTGGACGCTCAACACCTTAGAATCCCCTTTCTGTGGTTTCTGAGTCACCGTAAGGCTGACATGGGCTCCTGTACTCACGGGACAACTGTCCCCAGAGAGAAACCCGAGATAACCTGGAAACAGAACTTGGGCCAAGTCAGGTCACTTGACCACCCACTCCCCCCTCTACCCCAGTGAAGCCACGACTTACTTTTCTAGTGCACTGCGAACAGGAGGCAACCCCCCGCAGCTGTGTTTGTATACAGTTTCCAGGATTTGACAACCATGAATCTGTGGAAAACACAACCTTGTCAAGCTGAATTCCATTTTAATAGTTCATGTAACACAATCTCATATTCTATATTCAATCCAGAGGGCAAAATCCACGGAGAGTGAGGATAAACTCGTAAGATCTATGCATAGTTCCAATTCTGACTCCAATTCCACTGTGTGTGTGTGTAGGGGTGGGTGGGGTTCCCCCACACCATCAAGCAACTCTCTGACACCAGCTGGGGGTCCTATAACCCAACTCAATCCCTGGGTTCCACTTATTTGCTAGAGCAGCTCACAGAACTCAGGAAACCCATTTATTCACTAGATTATCAATTTATTAGGAAGGATACACCAGGATACCAATCAACACCCAGATGAAAGGGTACATACAGCGAGGTCCCGGACAAACGAGCTTCTGCAGGGCACGGTGGCACACACAGGCACTCTGGTCCACCAGTCTGGAAGCTCTCCAAACCATCCTTTCAGGTTTCTATGGACCTTCCCAGCTCTCTGCCCTCTGCCCGCTTTTCTTGCCAAAGGTCAGGTGGGAAACGTGGGACTGCAAGTTCTCACCTTCCAATCACAGGGTTGGTTCCCCGGGCAACCAGCCCATATTTCAGTGTTTTCCCAAAATCACCTGGTTAACAAGCTCAGGTGTGGTAAATAGGGGTTTGCTATGCATATCAAGATGTCTTTATTGCTCTTATTACTTAGGAAATTCTGAGTTTTAGGAGCTCTGTGCCAGAAATGGGACAAAGACCAAATCTATTTTTCTTATTATAAATCACAACATCACAATAGTTGTTCTTAAGTATGGACCCTCCGCATCCCTGTCCTTTCCCAGCCCACACCTTTGCCCAGCAGCATCTGCATCACCTGGAAACTTTTAAGAGCTACAAATTCTTAGACCTTTGTTCCAGACCTGCTGAATCAGGATCTCTGGGGTGGGGCCCAATGATCTGCTTTTAACAATCAGCTCCAGGTGATTCTAATGCACAATGAAGTTTGAGAACTGCACTAAGGAAACCAGAATCATTTCAAATTCCAGGAAAAGAAGTAATGAACGCTCTTTACTTCAGATTAAGGCCTAATTCAGACTTCTTATAAAGTACACACTTATCTAAAAACCTGCTTCCTCTCTCAATGTCCTTTTGTCTCTATTTTTTTTAAACAGCTTTACTGAGGTATACTTTATACACCATGCTGCTATGTCACTTCAGTCGTGTCCGACCCTGTGCGACCCCATAGACGGCAGCCCACCAGCATCCCCCGTCCCTGGGATTCTCCAGGCAAGAATACTGGAGTGGGTTACCATTTCCTTCTCCAACGCATGAAAGTGAAAAGTGAAAGTGAAGTCGCTCAGTTGTGTCTGACCCCCAGCGACCCCATGGACTGCAGCTTTCCAGGCTCCTCCATCCATGGGACTCTCCAGGCAAGAGTACTGGAGTGGGGTGCCATTGCCTTCTCCATTATACACCATAAAATTCATCTAATTTAAGTGTACTTTCAACAATGTTTAATAAATTTACAGCAGTGTGCAACCATCAACACGATCCAGGGTTATAACATTTCCAGCACTCTAAAGGACCCCTTGTGCCTGTGTGCACTGCCCTGTTCTCACCCACAGCCTCATTTATTTAGAGCCTCAGCACTCAGCTTCCTACCCGTTCCCCGGCAGGAATCCCTTGCCCATCTACAATCCCTCCACTTGTTTTCCACTCTCCTTCCTGGGGCCAATGGAAGCTCAGGGTCAACTGAGGTGTGCAGCCATGCATGGCCTCTTATGCTAACCCCACTTACCTAGAAGGTCCCCTCTAGCTTTGGGAGACAGTTTAGTAGAGTAGTTAAGAGCACAGTCTGGGGTCAGACAGCCCCGAGTTTATATCCTCGTTCTACCGTTTATTACATTCTGTATGATCCTAAGGGGCTTCCCAGGCGGTGCAGAGGTAAAGAATCTGACTGCCAATGTAGGAAAAGCAAGAGACGCAGGTTTGATCCCTGGGTTGGAAAGGTCCCCTGGTGGAGGAAATGGCAACCCACTACAGTATGCGTGCCTGGGAAATTCATGGACAGAGGAGCCTGGCGGGCTAGAGTCCATGGGGTTACAAAGAGTTGGACGTGACTGAGCAACTGCGCACGCATACACGTGTGACTCTAATTACATTCCTTAACCTATTTGATTCCTTAGGAGATTGACCTTGATAATACACGTGAAGCACTTTGCACAGTGCCTGGTATACAACAAGTGCACAATAAAAGCTTGATGTTATTTGATGAGGGCAACCAGCTTTGCAGGGTCAGAGAGCGCCGTCCCCACTGACTTTGCTGCCACAGAATGAATGCAGCAGAGTGTAAGTTTCTAGACGTGTACAGTGAAAAAAAAAAAGCAGCAGCAATCTGGCAAACTGCCTAGTTAACTAGTTATATTCAAGGCACAAATACATCAGCTTAAAAACAGGAATTAACTAAATATATTTAATCCACTTGTCCTTTCTGATCCAGTTATGAACCAGCAGATTCTTCTAATGTAAAATCTCAAAGCATCTCAATTATTAATCCTACTCAGAAAAGACATTCTCTGGACACTGGAGACCCTCTTCTCAATGCATATGATAAAAACTTGTGATAAGAGGCATATTTAACTAATGAACATCTGGGTTTCACCCAATGACTAAACAATACTCAGAAAGCTGCCAACACCCTAATAATAAACCTATTACCTTCTTTCTAAGGATTAACTTTCTACTTCTTCTCAAGTTCCATATCCAAAGTTTTGAATCTTTAGTGTACAAAACTCTCACCTTCAAGTATCCATAGCTTTATCCTCTACCCAGCAGCATTCTTGGGGACATCTGTTACTATTTACCCCAGCTTTTGGACCAGGAGGTGCTTAAGGGCAGGGTCATAACTTATTTTTGCTTTGCTGATACTTAGCATGATACCCAAGCAGATATTGCTGAATGAATGAATGAATGAATAAATAAAAACTACCGAAAACTAGGGTCTTCAAAAAGGAATGTAAAGGAAAATGAATTATGATTATGTCCTTGGTGCTTACCCCAGCAAAAGGAAAAAGTACTCACCTTTTGACTTTTAATTTGTTCTACTACAACCATCACAGAGGGGAAAAGGAGCTGGAACTACAAAGTAGAGAATGATTAGGATGGTATATATTCAAGCACAAGGAAAAAAATTAACTCAGGAAATGCCTTTGTTTTTAACCAGTCCATATATCATAAAGATGGCAATGCCACAGAACAGCCAGGATTCTAAGGCAATCTGATGTGGGGGTTGGCTGTAGATAGAACGGCAGACATGAGCAGTTTCTGTGTCTGAGGCGCATAACTGCTAATACTGAGGCCAATGTAGAGCATTAACATCAGACAGTAAGTTTTCATTAAATGTGGAACTCTTCAAACAGTTCTGATCTAGGAAAACCTATGAAATAACAAATGCTGGGCTCTGAAACCAGAAGGAAAAAAGTTCTCAAAAATAATATCCTGAGTTAGAGTATTCCAATGATATCAACAGATTCCAAAGCATTTTGTTACCTGGTCTAAGGAGTAATTGACATGTGATATGGAGAGATGGGGGTCAGCCAGGAACTGCAACAAAAAACACTGTGATTAGGGCTCCATATATAGTATCTTGAGTCTATTTCATCTGTGAAAACTAGAAGGGACTCTGAGAGTAGGTTTAGGGTTCATTTTAGGGTACTGAGAATTGATCACTTACAGAAGATAATTAATTCCGATTTTCGGATGAAAATAGCTCACTTTTAGCTACCTGACCATATCAGAGGGCATCTCACATCAGGAATGTGCCCTCATCTGCAGTCCCAGAGGTGTGGCTCCCCACGTCTCTTCTCACCTCTTGTTCCAAATCAAGTAGTGCCTGGCGGTAAGGCTGCAAAACTGAATCCAGCCCCGTGCAGAAGGCCCTGAGGTAGATTCCATGTGACCCACCTTGGCCCTGCTGAGATGGATGGTGATCCTGAAATCAACAAAGAGAAGTCAGCTTTTCAGCTCACAGCCTGAAACCTGAGGAAGACATTATCCTTTATTAATGGCATTATTTTTGCTTAAATAATTTCCAATCAAAGTAGTGTTTCCATGAGAGGAAAATCTGACTGAAGAGACAGATTTTGAGTCCTGACCTTTTAAAATGTGATAATGTTTTAATTTTCCAAGTGTCTGAGATTTTATAAACTGGGTATTCTTCCACACTATCACTAGAGATTTTTTAACAACTCAGTTCTAACCTTGTAACTTCTGGCTTAAATCCCTTTGGTGGCTTCCTCTTACCCAAGAATAATATCTAAACTCCTCTACATAGCATACCGGAGAAGGCAATGGCACCCCACTCCGGTACTCTTGATGGAGGAGCCTGGTAGGCTGCAGTCCATGGGGTCGCTTAA
Source organism: Bison bison bison (assembly GCF_000754665.1). Taxonomy (NCBI): domain Eukaryota; kingdom Metazoa; phylum Chordata; class Mammalia; order Artiodactyla; family Bovidae; genus Bison; species Bison bison. The sequence continues at coordinate 3,627,829 of NW_011494633.1, read as the reverse complement.
GAGTCAAGACAGGACTGAGCGGCTTCACTTTCACTTTTCATTTTCATGCATTGAAGAAGGAAATGGCAACCCACTCCAGTGTTCTTGCCTGGAGAATCCCAGGGACGGGGGAGCCTGGTGGGCTGCCGTCTATAGGGTCACACAGAGTCGGACACGACTGAAGCGACTTAGCAGCACATAGCATACGGTGACTTCTGTATTCTGGCCCTTACCCTCTCTCCAAAATTATCTTTTACTGCTTTCAACTTCACATCCTCATTTCCAAATTAATCAACAGTTCCCCGAAAAGTGCCTTATTTCTATCTTGCACCTCCATGAATCTGAGTGTGTTCTGCTTACAATTGTGTGCCCATGCTTGTGACAAATACCTACTCTTCCTGCGGGACCCAACTCAAGCATCTTTTCCCTGCAAAGCCCTTTCTAACTCTCCCCAGAGAATTAATAGCTCCCCTCTGTTGCTTTTATAGCATCTCTATTCAGTGCTGGAATTGAACTTTTGATTATTTGTTCCCTCATTAGACCAACAGCTTCAAGAAGCAAGGGCTCACACTTTGTCCATCTTTGCATTTCATTTCCTAGCACAGTTCTTTGAAGAGAGGGTAACTATTTATTGAATAAATAAAATGACCTCAGTCCTCCTCCTAACAACCCTTCTCCTGTCTCACATGGCAATTCATTAAAAACACGAATCTGACAGCCAACACAGGAAGTTAGAAGATGCTCACCAAGAGGCTATTTACAAATATGGCTTGTCTTTCAAGAAAGCTGTAGTTTTTCTATAAAAGCATTCTTCTTCTTTTACATGGGCGAACTGTAACTAACAGTTGACTAGAGGCCATGATGACTAGGCTTTCTGGGTGGTCAGGCTCTGGTGGCAGTAGATACCATAGGAGAATTAAGCAAAAAATGTGGCAGGAAGCTTGGGCTCAGGGGTTATACGGCACAGTGTAGCCAGAGGATGCCACAAAGGATACTAGCAGTTCCTGGAGATAAATGTTCACAGCTATAATAAGAACATGGGCATAGGATGAAACAGACCAGACTAGCTTACAACCAGGCAGTTGGTTTTTTGATCTTGTATCATTTCAGAGAACTGAATGTCTTCATTTATCACAAAATGAAAGAGAAATTGCTTTTTATTTTTCAGAAAAAATAAATAAATAAATAAGAGGTGCTACAAATAGCTTTAGGAATTGGAAAAGTAGGAATCCACATATAAAATCCACATAGTTATGTGAATATAGAAGAGGTTAGCTTTTCTTAAAGTGATACATTGTTGTTGTTAGTCACTAAGTCATGTCTGACTCTTCTGTGACCCCATGGATTGTAGCCTGCAAGGCTCCTCTGTCCATGGGATTTCCCAGGTCAAAAATACTGAAGCAGGCTGCCATTTCTTCTCTAGGGGATCTTCCCAACACAGGCATGGAATCCGCGTCTCCTGAATTGTGAGTTGAGTTCAATCGCTCAGTTGTGTCCAACCCTTTGCGACCCCATGGACTGCAGCACGCCAGGCCTCCCTGTCCATCACCAACTCCCAGAGTTTACTCAAACTCATGCACATTGAGTCGGTGATGCCATCCAACCATCTGTCTCATCCTCTGTCATCCCCTTCTCCTCCTGCCTTCAATCTTTCCCAGCATCAGGGTCTTTTCCAACGAGTCAGTTCTTCACATCAGGTGGCCAAAGTGTTGGAGTTTCAGCTTCAGCATCAGTCCTTCCAATGAATATTCAGGATTGATTTCCCTTAGGATGGACTGGCTGGAACTCCCTGCAGTCCAAGGAACTCTCAAGAGTTTTCTCCAACACCACAGTTCAAAAGCATCAATTCTTTGGTGCTCAGTTTTCTTCACAGTCCAACTCTCACATCCACATGTGACTACTGGAAAAACCATAGCTTTGACTAGACAGACCTTTCTGGCACAGTAATGTCTCTGCTTTTTAATACGTTATCTAGCTTGGTCATAAATTTTCTTCCAAGGAGCAAGTGTCTTTTAATTTCATGGCTGCAGTCACCACCTGCAGTGATTTTGGAGCCCAAGAAAATACAGCCTCTCACTGTTTCAATTGTTTCCCCATCTGTTTGCCATAAAGTGATGGGACCAGATGCCATGATCTTAGTTTTCTGAATGTTGAGTTTTAAGCCAACTTTTTCACTCTCCCGCATTATAGGCAGATTGTTTATTGCTGAGCCACCACAGAAACCCCAAAGTTACAAACACTTAAAATTAGAGCCCTTTTCATCTATATCAGGGTATACACAGGTTCCAAATTTGATCATTGTGTTATTATTATTATGTTTTCATAGCAAACTAGCATTGATTAGATTTTGAATTCAAGTTTAGCTTATGTACTTTCTCTGCAACAAAATCTCTTTGATAGAACCAGAATCCCTGTCCCAGAAACGAACATTTATAAGGCATTATCCTCCAACATCTTTGCCCCATAGAAAACCACCAAGGGCCTGACAAGTGCTTACAGAAGAAGCAGCAGATGGTGCTGACTGCATTTGTTTCAGAAAAGCACCCTTCCTTTCCCATTCTAGAAGAGAAGCCTTTCTCTTAGAGCAGAATCAATCTTTCCGCTGGGAAATAGTCACCACTGAATCAGTCACACAATGTAGCAATCTTTTTACTTACCACTGACAGAACTGCAGACTGTTAAAAATAAAAGAGAACTTTAAAACTTCTCTTAAAGATTGTTTGTGGGTCTGCTGTACACCAGGCACTTCACAGGAACTACCTTGTTTAATCCCCACAACCCTATGAGATAGGTACCATCTACTATCCCCATTTTATAGGTGAGGAAACAGCCTCAGGTTGCTGCTGAGCAGTCTATGGTCAGTAAGGGATGGACAGGACATCAATCTTTGGCTTCTACACTATAAAGCATTGACTTCCAATTCCTATTAATGAACAATATTTATTAAGTTTCACCACATGCCAAGAACCTGCTCCAGTTTAACTTTATTTACAAATTAAAAAAACAAAGCCTGAAGATTTGAATTGCCTGCCTCGATGTGAGTACGGCAGTTAGAAGCAAAGCAACAAAGGAACTGGAAAGGATGCTTTGTGTTTTCACCTCTGGAATTGGAACCCTGATCCAATTCAAACTGATTTAATTTAGGTTCCTAAAACTTGGGCAAAGCGTACTTTCTCAATCTGCCTAAACTGGTCCCCACGTATATTTTCCCCCTGTTGGAAGGAGAGTCACCTTGCCCTTCACTTGAATAATTCCAGTGGTGAGACATTCATTACTTCTTAACACTTATGTCACATGAATTACCAATGGAATCACTGAAAGTCTGACTTAGCCCCTGCCCACAGGAGATGTACATTCTCAGAAAACAGAAACCTACCTGCTGCTGCACATGGCCCGTGTACTGTTCAATGAACTCGGTGAAGCGAATGTAGTCTGTGCCCAGCCGGCAGAGTCGATTCAAGACACTGGTTTCACTGGGATGAAGAAATGGGAAGTCCTGTGACACCTGGAGGAGGAGAATAATGCTAAGAATGCTGATGCCTGCTATTCACTGCTCGCTACAACTGCTGTCTCCCTTTGCAAGATGCCTATTTAACATCGATAAGTTCTGGATAACAAAAGAATTTTCAAGTCACTACAAAGACCTTATTCCCTAGCCCTAGCCTAATTAGTCACTTATTGAAATGGGTGGTAATGCATGTAAAGAATTTAAACAATACAAAATGGTGTACATTAAAAATAAGTCAGTCTCCTCAGAGGCAGCCACTATCACCTATTTCTTTTTTTGCTAATTGAGGTATAAATATTATATTGGTTTCAGATGCACAATGTAGTGATTCCGTATTTTTAAAGATTACACACTGTACAAAGTTATTACAAGAGACTATGCTCCTGTGCTGTACATTACAAGCCCGCGACTTACTTACAACTGGTAGTTTGTACTCAATGCCCTTCACCTATCTCATCCCTCACCCTACCCCTCTTCCTTTTGGAAATGGCCATTTGGCCTCTGTATCTACGCACCTGTTTCTGTTTTGCTATGTTTGTTCATTTTGTTTTCTAAATTCCATATGTAAGTGATTTCATATAGTATTTGTCTTTGCCTGATTTCACTAAGCATAATACCCTCCAGGCCTATCCACGTTGTCACAAACGGCAAGATTTCATTCTTTTTCATGGCTGAGTATATTACCTATTTTTTATGAAATCTTTCTTCCTGGGATGATCTATAAGGATATTTGGGGTTTTTGACCTGGTTGCAACAAAGTCTCTTGAGCAATACTGCTCTAACTTGGATCTGCACACTCCAGAGGTTTCTCAAACATACTCATAGGATTTACAAATTCTCTCTGAAATTTTAAATTTTGTTTTCACTTCAGTAAAAATGTAAAGCTTAAAAGAAAACAAAAAAAGTAAAGTTAATGTAGCATATTTAATCTGTAAGAGCACTTTAAAACGGGACATATAATTTACTATCCATATTTTCATTCATATTTTTAATTTAAATCATGGCCAAATGATAACTTAGTATGGTATATAAAGATTTCACAGCAGTTCAAGCAGAAAAATAGTAGTGAGAGAATATATTCATTCAATCAACTTAAAAAGAAATTCATGGCAAAATATGCACAAAAGTTATCAGTTCAGCCATCACCCAGTGTACAGTCTGGTGGCATTAACTGCATTCACACTGTTGGGCAGCCATCACCACCAGCATCTCCAGAATATTCTTCTTTCCAGATGAAAACTCTGTACCTACGACTCTCCATTGTTCCTTAACCCACAGACCCTGCCAAGTACCCTTCTGATTCTGTCTCTATGAATTTGACTGCTTTACAATATTGATTCTTTCGTGACTGGCTTATTTCACTTAGCATAGTGTCTTCAAGGTTCATCCATGTTGTAGCACATGTTAGAATATCTCTCCTTTTTAAGCTGGAATAATATTCCATTGTGGGCTTCCCAGGTGGCTCAGTGTTAAAGGATCTGCCTGCCAATGCTGAGATGCAGGTTCCATCCCTGGATTTGGGAAGATTCCCTAGAGGAGGAAATGGCAACCCACTCCAGTATTCTTGCCTGGGAAATCCCATGGATAGGGGAGCCTGGCGAGCTACAGTCCACGGGGTCGCAAAAAGAGTCAAACCCAACTCAGACTAAACAACAACAACAACATTCCGTTGATATTTGTTGTATTTTGTGTAATCACTTCCTTTGTCTACGGACAAACTGCTTCTACCTTTTGGCTATTGTCAATAATGCTGCTATGAACATGGTGTACAAATACCTATCAGAGTCTCTGCTTTCACTTCTTTGGGTTATATACCTAGGAATAAAACTGCTGGCTCATTTGGTAATTCTCTGTTTAAGTTCTGGGGGATCTGCCATATCTTTTTCCTCAGGGACTGCACCATTCTACATTTCCACCAGCAATGCACAAGGGTTGCAATTTCTCTACATCCCCACCAACACTTGTTATTTTCTGTTTTTTTGGTAATAACCATCCTAAAGGATATAAAACGATATCTCATTGTGCATTTTCCTAAAGAATCATGCTATTGATCATCTTTTCATTTGTTTATTGGCCATTGAATATCTTCTTTGGACAATCAACCAACTTTTAGTGACCACCTACTTATCCCAGGCACTGTGCTAACTTTCCATAAATAAGGAGCAAAGTCAGAAATATTTACTATTCACAAGGAACTCAGAATATTTCATATTCATAATGTATTATATTTTGTGGAAGCCATTTTTATATGATAGTAAATGTAATAAATAGGCAAAAAAGAATTTTTCTGTTACTGATTCCACAATAATTTGATTAAGAATCCATTTAAAGTAGACTTAATGACACAATGTTAACCATATCTTCAAGTTAATAACTTTTAAGACGTAGCATGACCAGTGCTTAAGAACCTGGTCTCTGGAGTCAGAATGCTTGGGTTTGAATCTGAGTCACCTCTTACTTCCCTGAAATCTTAGGCAAGCAATACCCTCATCTTTCATACCTATAAAGTAGAGATAATAATTTTGAGGATTAAATATGTAAATCACATGTGCTAAGCACATAGCCAAGTGCTCAATACATGTCAGCAATTTCTTATTATTCAGTTCAGTTCAGTCACTCAGTCGTGTCCGACTCTTTGCGACCCCATGAACCACAGCACGCGAGGCCTCCCTGTCCATCACCAACTCCCGGAGTCCACTCAAACCCATGTCTGTTGAGTTGGTGATGCCATCCAACCATCTCATCCTCTGTCGTCCCCTTCTCCTCCCGTCCTCAATCTTTCCCAGCACCAGGGTCTTTTCCAATGAGTACTATTTCTTATTATTAGGACGGCCCTATGCAGTTATTAAGTGATATTACTACTAAAATTGGCATTTGTGCAGTGTTGCAGGAATTTTAGAAAAGTTCAAGGTCTGGTTATTCTGAAACAGCAAATGATACCTTAAAGTTATTGGTACTGTTTAGTATAACCTACTTATATGAACAGAGTTACTAAAGTCAAAATAGGAAATAGCCAGATCAGCAGCAAAATCATTCTACTATGAAACTCAAGTGTTGACAATTTAGGTTTAGCAAAACAAAAGTATATGCTGCATTAGCTCAATGGTTCTCAATTGGGGCAATTCTGCCCCCAAGGGAGAGGGTAATGTCTGGAGGTATTTTTGGTTGTCACCCTGGGAGAGACTACTACTGGCATCTAGTGAGTAGAGATCACAGATGCTGCTGAACATCTTATAACGCACAGGACAGTCCCCACAACAAAGAATTTCCAGTCCAAAATGTCACAGTGCCAACACTGAGAGGCTGCGTCAGATTGTCAATGTGAATTATCAATTTGGTAGCATTATTTACTTTGTAAAAATAATTGGGTTTACAGTTGTTCAAGAACAATGTGAGTTTATACTTAGCTTAATGTGTGTACATATTCTATATTACAATAAAATTATTTTTATCAACAGAGAACATTCATGACAATTTTACCCTTTATACAAATGTGAAAAACACTGTCCTGAAGAAAGTATGCAATATTTGCTGGTTTGGGTAAAATTTTTTCTTTCATAAGTATCTTTTAATTAAAAAAAAATTTATTTGGCTGTGCTGGATCTTAGCTTCGACATGCAAACTCTTAGTTGTAGCATGTGGGATCTAGTTCCCTGACTATGGTTTGAACCCAGGCTCCCTGCACTGGGAGCACAGAGTTTAGCTACTGGACCATCAGGGAAGTCCCTCACAAATATCTTAATACCAGTATGTGGCAGAAATTGTTAGGTGCTTCTGCAACATCTATGAAGATCACTGGGGCCTTTGCCCCCATAGGCAACCTATGTGACAGAAAGACTATATGTGTAGGTAACAACAATAAATCATATGAATTATGATGTCCTCTAAAGGAAATAAGTTGCTGTGATGGAAAATAATGGCATTAGAAGTATAAAGAGGTGGTTAGAGAAAGTTTTTCTTAGAGGGTAACTTTAAAACTGAGAACTTAAAGAGGAAAATATCCAACTAAGACTTTTTATAAGAAAAAAAGGAAGGCAGCTATTATTCCCATATTCTGTTGTCTCTTTTTACTTCATAGTCAAGAGCACACAATTACTTTCTGAGCCTTTTCCTCCTACATGCCTGGCATTGTGCTAGTTTTACAGGTGCAAAGAAATAAGAGGAATCTGTTTGATGTGTAAGTTGTAAAAACCAAGAATGTAATTCTTCTGCTCCTCCACAGCTTATACTACCAATTCTCATACAAACAGGCATGACTTTGTGATCAGACAGAGCTAGATTCAAATCTTGCCTTTTTAAGACCAGCCACCATAAAGTCCCCTGAGCTCCAGTTTGCTCTTTTGTAAACCGAGGCCAACAATACGTAAGTTACTAAGTTATGGAAATGATTAGAATAATATTACTGGAAGCAGAAGTAGAAAAGAGTGGTTCAAATACTGAAGTCAGACAGACCTGGGTTCAAGACCCTAAACTTATTCTCTGTGATCCCTGACACCGGAAATTAATCTCTGATATGGAGATAGGTGGTTGTGAAGATTAAAGCATACAGGTAAATCATATATATAGTATATACATAGCCCCCTTGAAATCCCTGGATACACAAAAAGCCTCCCCTGCTCCAAATTCTCTGAGTGCAGAGATTTTTCCAACAAGGAGTAATAAGGAACTCACTCACTTTTTCACTCAACAAAACTGGCTGAATCCTTATTGTAAACTGAAAATGAAGTCTCCAGTCGTGTCTGACTCTGCGACCCCGTGGACTGCAGCCTACCAGTCTCCATCCACGGGATTCTCCAGGCAAGAATACTGGAGTGGGTTGCCATTTCCTTCTCCATATTGTATATTAGGCACTGTGTATTTGGTCTAGCTTTCAAAACTCAGTTTAAAACGTTGTGCAAGCATGAAGATGGGAGAAAGGGCCTCTCTCATTTTTACGTCCAGTTCTCCAGCAACTCTCGCCCAGACACTTCAACCGTAGGCCTGGTCCGCGATTCCCTCTTCCCCTAAGGCAGAGCCAGTAGGGATCCACCCTCCGCTTTCCGCCTAGGCCCAACCCTCTCCAGGTGTCTAAACCATCCCTAAGCCCCTAGGGCACAGCCCTCAGGTTACCCGTCCAGGGATACGCCCCCCGCGCCTCGGTCGGTCCTTGCCAGCCCCGCCTTCTTGCTCCCTCAGACTCCTCCTCCCAGGCGCTGGCTCGGGTCCACCCGTTCCGAGCTCGCTAGTTCCCGCGCTCCGAGCCGGACAGTACCTGGAGGCCACTCCGCTTGTTCCAGGTGAAAATGGACCCTGGGTACCCGCTCAGAGCCAAGAGCAGTTCGTGGATCATTCCCACGGCGGACCTCGAGTCCCTATATCCGTCGCACCCTCCTCCAGAGCCTCAGCTGGAGACCAAGAAGGCGAGCGCTCCCTTTTCTATGCGCGCACAGGTCTCCGGGACGCACCGTTCTTCCTGACTTTACCCGCCGAGACAACTGCAGGGGAGACAGGACAGAAAGCAGCCGGCGCGCCGCGTCCCGGAAGTGCGCCGAGCTCAGCAGGGCCCACTCGCCGGCTGCAGCCGGTGCCCCGCAAGAGTCGCGGGAGCTGCCCTTGCGCATGCGCCTTTGGCTCCCGAGGCACCAACTCGGACTTCCGGTTTGGAAGCTGGACTGGGAGGCTGGCGAGCCCGGGCTGGAGCCAGACCCTGACTGGGTGAGGCTGGCCGGTGGGCAGAGATGCAAGCGGGTTGAGCGATAGCCTGAGAGGAAGAAGCTCTCAGGTGTGTGCCACAGGGTGCCCTCAGGGCGCCTTAGTCCGGTCGGAGGCCTCTGGAGGGACTCATGACGGCTCCGAGAGTGACCTGGCCGGAGGGAACGCAGACAAAGAGGCCGGAACCCCGCACCCGCCGCTCCTAGACCTGAGCTCCGCGCTCGCGAACCTCGGAGCGCCTGGCCACCACCCGAACTCGTCCTCAGGAGACCCATGACTACTGCCCCCTCGGAATTCCTCTCTCCACCAACTCAGTGTGACTCTCCCCAAACCCACCCGGACCTCGCTTCAGGAGCCAAAATCAGCTTCTCTCAATGCGCGAGGTTTCCCGTCAGTAGTTCCCGGATGTTTACTGAGCGCTTACTTTTGCTGTGAGGGAAAATAGAGACCCAGTATTCAGTACTTGATTTTTGTTTCGGGTGGGAATTGGTAGTGGTGGAGTCTCAGGGAGAGGGGCGGGCTGTGAGGGCCTGGGGAAGGACGGCGGAGATCAGCTGCGACCCGCTGGACAGAGGCTTTTTGTTACCTTCAGCAGAATGGTGACCTGCCTTTAGAACCTCCCGAGCTCCAGGTCTCCCAAATGGTTCGAACTCACTGGTCAGGGGAGCTCCATGGGTCAGATTTGGGGGCGGTGGAAGAGTAGACAGTACTTTCTATCCTTTGCTGCTTCTCCGGGCTGCCCTGGATGTTGCCCAGAAATGCAGCCTTTGAATGGTCTCTCACCTTCTTGCTCAGTTTTGACTTCCTGACCTGAAGCTGGTGCTACCTCAGGTGACCACTTGGAGCATATGGGCAGTCAGGCCAGCTCTGGCAAGACCCTAGACATATATTCCTTCTGATAGTGCCATCTCTCTCTGCCCTAGGAGGAAACTGCTTACTGAGAGAGACTCATCTGCAGGTGATTCTCCAAGGACATGGGAAGATGGGTGTAAGCCCTGGAACCTAGACCTTTAAGTGAAGGGAAGCTGCTTCCTGCTGTGAACCATGGCCAAACCCACCCTGAGAGGGAATGGCTCTAACTCTGAGGCCTTCCGACAGCGCTTCAGGAAATTTCATTATCAGGAGGTGGCTGGGCCCCGGGAGGCTTTCAGCCAACTCTGGGAACTCTGCTGTCGTTGGCTAAGGCCAGAGGTGCGCACCAAGGAGCAGATTGTAGAATTGTTGGTGCTAGAGCAGTTCCTGACCGTCTTACCTGGGGAGATCCAGAACTGGGTACAAAAGCAATGTCCAGAAAGTGGAGAGGAGGCAGTGACTCTGGTGGAAGACTTAGAGAGAGAGCCTGGAAGACCTGGACGTTCGGTGAGCAGGGAGGGGGAATTCAGAAGTATGTGACTGGGAAGGGGCAGGATAAAAGGCCAAATTAAGGCACAGTCTCCATTAGATGCTCCTACTTCTGGTCCTTCAAAAGACTTTTTCAGACAGGTTATTGGGAGATGCCACCTGAATGTAACTTTTCGACATAATGAGAGGGGAATCCTTTTTTAGTGTGGAATTGGGTTTACTATTTTGTTCTGGAGTTCCAGCTGCTCTAAGCTAACAGTAATGGAGTAAGAAAGACCCTTGTTCTATTAACCAACCCCCTACCACCACCCCAACCCTAGCCATGTCCCAAAGGGATGATCTCTTTTGGGATATTAACTAGACTCCTCTGGGAATACCCCTCATTATGACCTTGCAGTGACAATTCATGGGGGTTGTTTCCAGGTCACAGTCTCTGTGAAGGGGCAGGAAGTGCGCTTGGAGAAGATGACACCCCTGAAATCATCACAAGAGTTATTAAGTGTTCGGCAGGAGTCAGTGGAACCCCAGCCCAGGGGTGTACCCAAGAAACAGAGGGCAAGAAGCCCAGACCTGGGACCACAGGAGCAGATGAACCCAAAGGAGAAGCTCAGACCTTTTCAAAGGAGCGGTGAGGAGTAGATTCATGTGGGAAGATAGGATGCCGTTCTAAGTTGGGAAGTAGGGTTGGGAGCTGTGAGTGGGAAATGGATTTCAGGAATGAGTGGAAATGGAGCATGCAGCTGTTGGGGACCTCCTGAAGGCAAGTAGCTTAGCTCTCTGTTGCGATAAGTACTCTTATACTTCCTCTTTTGGTAAGTCTGCCAGAGAATGGCTCTCTATAGTTTTTACCAGGACTTGGAATTTCTTTTCTCCTGGTAATGACGACACTAAGTCTGAATTTTCTAGATAAAAATTATTTTCTATACTTGGCTTATCTTCCCTTTAGTCATTTTCTTTCTCCATATTAAACTAGATTTGTTTAAGCTTTTCCCCAGAAGCTCCATTCTTCAGAGCTAGTAAGTTTTTGTTACTGTCCTTTGGAAAATTCTTCAAACATCGTGTTAATTGTGGAGAATTAAATTATATATATTACTCCAGTGAGGGTCTGGCAGGTAGAGGCAGACTAAGAATTTTACTTCAGAATTTCATTATACTTTCAGTATAACTCAACTAATGATTATCATTCACCTGATACTCCCAGGTCTTTTCCTGATTGTCTTTGTGCCTGGTTCTTATTCTTAAACTTGGTTTTGTGGAACTTGTTTTTCGTCTTTGTACTCTGCTGAGTTCCATGTTGTACGTTGTTTTCCTCGAACACTTCAACTTGTTGAGGTGGTTTTGAATTCTGATGTTATCATCCCAGACGCCAGCCTTCCCAGCCAGGCTGGTAGTGGTCTCTGTCTAGTCATCCAGATGCAGTCCCTCAACCCCACTTGCAAAATCGATCCGTTTTGAACACCTACCAACATGCTTAACACCATGCAGGGTACTTGGAACGAGGAAAGGTACCTCTCAGAGAGCCTATAGTATGATTGAGAATGTAAAAGTGAACATAAATATGTGAACTGAACTGTATTCAAACAGTGCCAAACAATGACTTGTTACTCAGTTGTGTGAGTACAATAGGGGTTGAAAGAGTAGGAGACGAAGGAGGGCTGTATGGAAGGCTTCAGGGGGGCACTAATGGGTTAAATTTGCATAGAAGGGAGGGAGTTAAAGGAAAGGCAAGGCAGAGTGGTGAATGTGTGCTGCGTTCTGGAGAGAGGAGTCTGGTATGAATGGGCTGTGCCCATTCATAAATAAAGGAATAAAGGATATATACTGAGGGAAAAGCCTCTAGAAGTTACTGACAAAGTGTGAGAAATGGAACAGTTGAAGACAGTCTCTTCCTTGCAATCACTCTTGAGTTTAATTCTCTAGTCCCAAGTAGAGAACCACAGCTGAGCCTTGAACAACATGAGTCTGAACTGCACGGGTCCACTTATACACAGCGATCTTTCCATAGTAATGACTACAGTACTGTAGTTGGTTAAGTCTACAGACGTGGAGGAACGTGGATACAGAGGGCCTACTGTGAGCTCTGCTCGGATTAACTCCCATGTCGTTGAAGAGTCAGCTCTCTAGGAGGCAGGAGGTGACTGTTTTCAGCAGTGCCAGGACCTGCATACAAGTAGTCAGGAGAGCTAAGCAGTAACTTGGAGCAGAATTATCTGCTCTGAACACACAAGAGGACACTTTCCTCTGTCACCTGGCTGGAAAGTATTTCTCATTTTTTGAGGTTTTATGTATTTTCCTCACTTTCTTCAATCCACTGATCTTTCTGAAAACATTTTCTTACTTTTCTTTATAAGCTTCTTGGATTAAAAAAAAAGCAAGTCTGAATTCATACTTTTTTGTGATCATTCCAAACTATGATATCCTTTGTTTGCTTCCCTGCAAGCAGGATTTCCATGTTCTAAATCCAGCATGGTCTCCAGGTTGGAGCAAGGAGAGCCATGGATCCCAGATCTGGGCTCCAAGGAGAAGGAACTCCCAAGAGGCAGTCACACAGAAGACAGACGAATGTCTGCTGATCTGTTACCATCCAGGAGAGAGAGAAGCAGCTGGGTGGACCAGGATCACTGGGGCTTTGAGGATGAGAAGGTGGCAGGTGTGCACTGGGGCCATGAAGAGACCAGAACTCTCCTCGCAATTCTCAGTCAGCCTGAGTTTTATGAGGCTCTCCGAAACTGTCATCGAAACAGCCAAGTGTACGGGGCTGTGGCGGAGCGGCTCCGGGAGTTTGGGTTCCTCCGGACCCTGGAGCAGTGCAGGACCAAGTTCAAAGGTCTCCAGAAGAACTATCGGAAAGTCAAGAGTGGCCACCCACCTGAGACCTGTCCCTTTTTTGAAGAGATGGAAGCCCTGATGAGTGCCCAGGTCATTGCCCTGCCCAGTAACGGCCCGGAGGAGGCGGCCTCTCACTCTGGCCTGGGAGGCAGTGATGCTGAGACCAAGGAGCCAGAGCAAGAGGGCTGGCACCATGAAGGGGGAGAGGAGGCCACGGCTGAAGAGTCCGACAGTGACGAAGTGGGCCAAGAGGCCACTCCCCGGGACCCTGACAGCTCCACCACACCTGTCCTTTTCCGTAGCCCAAGTGGTAAGCCTTTCTTCTTGGCATTTTAGGATTAGACGGAGGAATTATGAGGTTGGGTGTGGAGTTAGTAAACTTAATGTCACTTGCCAGCTTTGTCACTTAAGAGAATAGAGGTATTTCTCAGTTCTTTATGTATTTCCTTCTCTTGTGGGAAAACCAGTGAGTTAATAGTAAGTAAAGAAAAATACTAAATATTATAAAGAAATACACTCAAAATTCAAGTGAGTCCTGAAAAGGAGTACCATTCCTTCTGTTTCTTTCTTAAAATATATTTTCCTGATTATAAAATCACTGAAGTCTGAGAAAATCTTGGCAGTATAGTATCTTTAAGGAGAAACAGTTTATCTGTTGAGTGCCTTATATGAACTGGTGTTTTATTTTTATCCTCCAAACTCAAGTTTATTATGTGTTCCTTTTTACTTAAAAGAGCATAGTGAAGGACTGTCTAAAGTTGGGAAAACATTTTCTACGTTTCCTCTATGAGATTTGCATCACATATTGGCATTTTAACAGGACCCAGTTTTGCAGCAAGAAATCTTGTTTAACACTCTATTGAAATATTATTTGCCTATGGAACCATCTTTAAATATCACATTATTACTGATGTAATCTGTACAACTAAGCTGTTATGGGAAAAGCACCACATATGAAGCAGGAGGCTTTGTTTCTAATCCTGCCCACTCATCAGCCAGGGGAGCATTTCACAGTTTGTGTCCTCAACTGTAAGGTATGGACAGAGCTAACTCCAAAGCTGCAGTTCTACTGTGAACACTTATCTATTCCTTCCACGTTTTATTACGTGTTGTTACTTTTGCTCTGTTCTAGTCTTCTTGTCTTGTACTTTTTCCTTTAAAAAAAAATAATTCTCTTTCCCTTTTTGTCACTGGAATAAATTTAGGTAAATCACAAACATGGCCCATGTGCTATTTGCTATTACTTTCTTTATCTGTGTTCTTTTTGTCTTTTTCCACTGCTTTTTCTCTGTCTTCCAGTTATTTCCCTATTGCTTCACTGGCAGAGAGTGGAGGATAATGGAAGCAATGTCATTGCCACCTGGCTCTCAAGTGGGAGGAGAGCTCTTGGAACCTCCCTTCCCTTTAGCTTGAGGGACCTTCAGGGAGCAGAGTCTCTTAGTCATCCTGATGAAGTTCTACCCATGTTGGGGACCAGGAGGTGCTCAATGCTCTGCTTCCTTCCTCCTCCTGGCTCTGCCAGTCCTCTGCTACTAAGGAGAAGGTGCCTGACCACAGGTTCTTATCTTGTACCCTTCAGGCCTTTGCTATTGTTGGGCTGGCTTTTTGAGACTGTGGCCAGGTGAAGAAGGGCCATAAAAGGGAGTGCATTAGGCAGCAGTATGAATCTGAAAAAGACTGTTCCTTGGGATTTTGAGACATTCTTTGGGAGACTTAATTTATAAGGAAGTAGGGCTGGTAGGAAAACATTGATCAGAGAATTTAAGGATGGCTCCTGGCTGACAGTGACTGACTGTAGGTCTTGTAACCAGTTATTTTCTAGTTAGGATCAGAACTCCAGAACTGCTAGAAGAATGGGGAAATGCCTTCTGTACACTTGTCTCAGTGTACATAATGATCACTACTGTGATCAGCTGAAAAGGCCTTTTAAATTGAATGTAGGAGTCAAGGTCTCTGTGAAACTGATATGGACCAGAGAAGCAGGACATCCTGAGAGTCTGCATTGATTTGGAAACATGAGGTGTTCTTGCCTTCTCACCTAGGAGCCCAAGCTTAGGCGACTTTTCATGATGCAGATGCTAGGACTGAGGAATTGCGGCTATAAAGCCCTGCATTAAGTGGTGCTAAAACTTCTCTTCTGGTGGCAGGTGTGCATTGGGGCTATGAAGAGACAAAGACCTACCTTGGAATTCTTAGTGAGACTCAGTTTTACGAAGCCCTTCGGAACTGTCACCGCAACAGCCAGTTGTATGGAGCCGTGGCTGAGCGGTTATGGGAATATGGCTTCCTCAGGACACCGGAGCAGTGTCGGACCAAGTTTAAGAGCCTACAGACCAGCTATCGGAAAGTCAAGAATGGCCAAGCACCAGAGACCTGTCCCTTCTTTGAAGAGATGGACGCTTTGGTGAATGCCCGGGTGGCTGCCCGGCCCAGTGACGGCCAGGAAGAAGAGACAGCCTTATGCCCCATGCAGGAGACCAGTGAGGCTGAAGCCGAAAAGCAAGCCGAGCCGGCAGTCGAGGCCATAGAAGATGATTCTGAAGATGATGAAGAGGATCCCGAGATACCTCCAGAGGCACTGACCCGCGCTCCAGTCTTATTTCAGAGCCCCAGCGGTAAGATCCTGTTCTTAAGGTAGAAGCAGCAAAGGGGAGGCAGTGGCATCTAGAAGAAAAATTATCAGATTGAGGACCAGGAGAACTGGCCTCTACACCCAATACTCAGGGATTCTTCTCTTTTCTCCAGGTTTCCTGTCTATTTAGGCAGCTTTCCACTTGACTTGCCTCCTCACGCTATAGCATCAATCTGAGATGGCTGCAGACTTTGTAAATGTGCCCTCATCTGCACGTGAGCTGCTCAGTTACTAGCCAGCGTACCTGGCAGGGACTCTGAAAGCTAACATTTCCCAAACGGCATGTCCTGTACACACAGTACATGAAGTTGGGTTTTTAAAGCTCATTCTCATTTCTGCTTTTTCTTCTAGTTTCAGCTTATACACCATCTGTATGCCTGCTTTATTCATATCTATGAAAACCTGATAATCTCTTTCTTCAGACACACTTAATGCAAAGTCTGAAATTTCTGAGGGAACTGACCCTTTGAATCTTATTTACTGTTTAAGAAAAAAAAAACATAAAACTTCATTATGGCTTCCCTCCTTGCAGGAAGAATTCTGTTTTTGGAGTCATACATATATATGTATGTGAATATAGACTATGTTATTAGTTGAGTACCTTAAAGCAAGTTACTTAACCCTGTAATTTTGCTTATTTATTAAGACCGGCCTCACAAGATTGATGTAAGTGAAGTACCACAGTGAGGCACCTAGCACGGTACTTGGGCATTTGATAAACAAGTTTTCTTTTCCAAAATATTCTTTAGATCTGCATTCTCCAAGTGTGCTCCACAGAGCATCAACTCCATGAAGCTATTAACATGTTCCACTAAGTAACAGCTTCTAGGTTTAGGAAATGCTAAGTACCCCTCTCAGAGGCTCATAATTTATAGTCACATATTTAAGTTTCTGAGATTTCAGTTAATATAATGAACCTCCATTTCATGGGTCTAATCCTAACACTGGGCTTCTGGGTAGAAATAGTGCTTTAAGGGGTACATGTTCTCAGATTTAGTCCAGGGAATTGGGATCCAGAGTTTATCTGAAACCTCTGAAAATTCTACAGATTCAAACTGAATTTGCAAACTGAAACTTTCCAAGTATCTACAAATTCTCACAGCCTAGGCCTGGGAAGCCTGGCATTTGGCTCTTAGAGGAATATTAAAGCTTAGTTTGGGCATTAGAGTAGTGCTTTGGAACATCTAGTGATTATTTGTCCATGGGCAAAGAGAAAGTTTCAAAGAGAGAGCACCTACCAAAGTTTCTCTCTCAGAAGGCCTTTTGTTCTTTGAAAGACAACAGGTATCTTTCTACCCTGTTTTTATTCTCAACACATGGAATTTGAGGGTGAAAAGGACTTATGTAGCTCTTCCTCAATATAGAAGTTCCCCAGTTTCCCTGGACATTCTTTTCTTATCCCTTTAGTTACTGGCAAAGAATGTAAACTGTGACAGGCCTGAGATGAGGCTAAAATACAGCATTAGAAAGTGTCTTTCCTGCATAATCATAGTCATGGTTTTATCTTAAATCTGGAGAGTTTTTCTTGGTATACTGAGAGGATTTTCTGAAGATCCCAGATATCCAGGAAAAAGAGTTAAAAGAACATATTCATCAGTTCCCCTGTAGATGAAAAGCATGTGACAGATTACCAAATAGGTTTTAATAGACAGTAATTATTTAGGACGGAGAAGGCGATGGCACCCCACTCCAGTACTCTTGCCTGGAAAATGCCATGGACGGAGGAGCCTGGTGGGCTGCAGTCCATGGGGTCGCTAAGAGTCGGACACGACTGAGCGACTTCACTTCCACTTTTCACTTTCATGCGTTGGAGAAGGAAATGGCAACCCACTCCAGTGTTCTTGCCTGGAGAATCCCAGGGATGGGGGAGCCTGGTGGGCTGCCGTCTATGGGGTCGCACAGAGTCGGACACGACTGAAGCGACTTAGCAGCAGCAGTTATTTAGGATCTAGAGCTCCCTAATTTTTATGTTGAGTCATCTAATGTGCTACTTTACAGTCACACATAATAATTGATAAAATGGGTAACTTAAATTTCTATTCTTATGTTAGGTTTCGAGGCTGGATTTGAGAATGAAGAGAATCTAAAACGGGATATTTCTGAGGAAGTACAACTACATAAGACATTACTTGCAAGGTCTGAAAGGAAAATTCCCCGGCATCTTAATCAAAGTAAAGGCAATGAGAGTGAATGCAGATCTGGAAGACAGTGGGAAAACACGCCGGGAGAGAAAAAAGGAAAACCAACATTCCCTGAAAGTTTAGGTAAGGTCCCAAGTCATCAGAGACCTTACTTGGGAGAGAGACCCTATAAATATCTGAGATACAGCAAAAGCTTTGGTCCAAACTCCCACCCTATGCATCAGCTAGCCCATCAAGTGGAAAATCCATATAAATGTGCTGATTGCGGGAAAAGTTTCAGTCGGAGTGCTCGCCTCATTAGACACCGGAGGATCCACACTGGAGAGAAACCTTATCAATGTCTTGACTGTGGGAAAAGTTTCCGTGACAGCTCCAATTTCATCACTCACAGAAGAATCCACACAGGAGAGAAACCGTATGAGTGTGGTGAGTGTGGAAAACGCTTCAATCAGAGCTCAAGCCTTATCATTCACCAGAGAACCCACACAGGAGAAAAGCCCTATCAGTGTGAAGAGTGCGGGAAGAGTTTCAATAACAGCTCTCATTTCAGTGCACATCGGAGGATACACACAGGAGAGAGACCCCACGTGTGTCCCGACTGTGGGAAGAGCTTCAGCAAGAGTTCTGACTTACGTGCACACCACAGAACCCACACTGGAGAGAAGCCCTACGGGTGTCAAGACTGTGGCAAGTGCTTCAGTAAAAGTTCTGCTCTTAACAAGCACCGAGAGATCCACACACGAGAGAAACTTCTGTCACAGCCAGCACCTAAGTAAGCCCTTGAGGATCTATGAGAAAAACAGCCTCATTACATGTATTGAAATTGTTTGGAAACAGTTCTCCAGTAGTGAGATCCATCTCCTAATCTGTGCCCAACTAGTTAAGCAAACAGTCTAGAATTTACCCCACTGCTTGTTCCTGTGTTTCTCTCAGATCTAGAGTAAGAATGAAAGAAAGATTCGTTCCCTCTCCTTGCTTGTATTGACGGTAACACCCTTTCCTCTCAGAGCCTGAGTTGTTCCCCTAACAGAGAGGACACAGTAGCAGATCCTGTGAATCCGATGTGTACTCTTTACTCATCACATTATTCAGTTGCATTTCAACTAGAAAAACCCACACTGCGGCATTTCATGGAGAAGTAGTAAGGATTCTCACTGAATGGGTCTAGCTCTTTATACAGTAATGGAAATGCAAAGAAGAATGATTTTTTTTCCTGCTCACTTAAGTCTGTGCTCAGAATGATATACTTATCACACACACTCCTTTACCTTAAAGAAGGAG
This sequence comes from Bison bison bison, assembly GCF_000754665.1. NCBI lineage: Eukaryota > Metazoa > Chordata > Mammalia > Artiodactyla > Bovidae > Bison > Bison bison. The sequence continues at coordinate 3,608,427 of NW_011494633.1, read as the reverse complement.
CCTTTAAGTGTCCAGTCTGGTTCTGACCTATAAACCATTTTGTCAAGAATCTAGGTGTGCCATAACGGGGGAAGAGTGTAAACCTCATATAAACAGAGAGTTGTGAACCCTGGATTTCTTACTGTCTTCAAAGCCCCAGAAGCTTTGGAATAGAGTAACGTCGTATTTACAGCATCTAGTGTGATTTTTTTCTGGTCTGTCTCATCTAAAAGTTGTCTGTCCCTTGTGGTCCAGAAGCCCAAAGAGGAAGGCAAGTGGATGCAGTAGTAGGGAAAGCAGTTAGAACTGCCAGAGGGACTGCCATAATCCACACACCTAACACCTGGGTGAGTGTCACGCACCCTGTGGGCACAATACTAATGTGCGATGAGCAGAAGCCACTGGCCATGTTCCCACAGACTGGGAAAACAGACGACTTTGTGCCAAAAATTCTTTACCCTAATTGTAAGGAGGACAGATTATCTTTGGTCAGTGGAGTTGACAATACTTACACACACACACACACACACACACATATTCAACTGTATACATCTATTTTTAAAAGCAGCTCTTCAAACAAGTGTAATTTTGATACCATAAAGCTGGTATTGAATTAACTGCCCACATATTCACAGTAGTATGAGCCTGTACAGCACAAGTTAAACAGACCCCGTCCTTGTCCTTACAACCTACAACAGATGACACTGACAGGAACAAATGGTGCACACGTACAGTTACAACAGTTTTAGAGAAATTTAGAAAGCTAGGTAGTAACACTATGCATAAAAGTTAAGGTCTAAAGCATTAGAGTTTGGGGAAAAAATGAGAGGTATTTCCTTCTCTTTAACCAGGAAGGTTTCATGAAGCAGTAAGTGCTGAGAGGGAAGGTTTACTGGGCAAGATGAACGTTCCAAAACTAATTGTAAAACTGCATGCTGAATGAGTGAGAAATGGGAAAACTGGGGAGCAAGGGAACAGAGGGCAAAGGACAGACTAAGGAAGGTGAGACAAAGCTCAGAGCAGCACAGAATTTGAGGGGTACCACGATAAGGGCTGTGCAGGGGGCAGAGAGGGACTTGCTTCAGCTGAAACGTGGAGTGCCAGGAAAATCATGAACGGGCTTCCATCCCCCAGAATATTAATATATCGGGTCCTGTGCTGCACTTACTGATGAGGCAACAGCTGACTGGCACTGGGTAAGAAAGATGAGAAGTTTTAGGGGACTAGCTCCTATGGGAGACAAAGGTCAGGAACCAGTATCCTGAGAGAAGATATTTCGATTGGCAGGTCAAAGGAAAGAAGATGCCCAATGGCTAAGGTCAGATAAGTAGCCCTGTCACAGTCACATTAATGAGCTCTCAGATAGGAATGAGATCTGGGAGAGAAATGGGGAGATAGGATATTCTAAAATCCATAGCTTACTGTGGTAGACAGTAATGATGTCTACCAATGATGAATTGGAGTTCTGGTGCTGAGGGAATTTCCTGAGTCTTAGGAATTAAGGGGAGGTGGTATCTCAGTTACGTTGCCTAAACAGACAGGGAGAGAACAATAAATACCAGTATAAAGCAATGGCTCAGGATCTGAGATAGTTTAGGAAGTGTGCTGTAATGTTTTTTAAAAATGAGAGTACTGTGTTCAGTATGTCTGTGTATAGTCTTGTGGAAAAAGCACTGGTTGTGGTATCAACAGATATGAATTCTGGTTCCAGATGTCTTACATGTAAGTCAACCTGCCTCCATTTCCCTTTGTGTAAAGCAGAACAATGTTTACACCTTAATTTGCCTCTCAGGGATACCAAGTTAATAAAAATTATAAAGTGCCCAGTGGTTCTTCAAGTGCTTTTTTTAAAAATGTATATATGCAAAGTTTGATTAAGTCATTCCTGGGAAGAAAAGATAATCTTTACTTGCTTTTTTTGGCTCCCTGTGTGGGGCTGCTACAAGTATGCCTGTCTAAATCTTTATGTTCCAGGCTGAAAAACAAATTAGAATGTGGTTAAAAGACAAATAAGAATGAAAATTCTTCCTTAGTATCTGTATCCATATCCTTTAGGACAATCCATTGGGACCCATTATAATTGGGCATGGAGAATGAGTCTATCTTAAAAGACCCAGGACCAGCCCTCCAATCTCCAGATGAAGAAAATGTGCAAAAAGAATAAGACAAAGGCAAAATTCTTACCTGGGAAAACCCAATCTTATCTCAAACTAACTCACAAACCATTGTCTGCCACTCTTGAGGATGGATGAAGCAAGAAATAATACATAGCCTTCTGACATCCTAGGAGAAGCCAAGCCTACTGCTGGGAGAGCAAGAGGATCTGTGCACCCCTCCCTGTAATTCCTGTAAGACCGTGGGGACAGACTGGGTAGCGTGTGCAACAGAGAAAGCAAGAATATCTTAGCAGGAGCTGGACAGTCATGTCTGTTCTCATCAGCTGTTTTCCTCGTGCTATTCTTCCCCCACCCCCCATGCTGTCCCTTCTTCCCTTTATTGTTTATTCTCTGTGGCCAACGCCATACGACTTAATACACACATATGCATAGGTTCCCTGGTGGCTCAGAGGTTAAAGCGTCTGCTTGGAATGAGGGAGACCTGGGTTCGATCCCTGGGTGGGGAAGATCCCCTGGAGAAGGAAATGGCAACCCACTCCAGTACTCTTGCCTGGAGAATCCCATGGAGGGAGGAGCCTGGTAGGCTACCATCCATGGGGTCGCAAAGAGTCGGACATGACTGAGCGACTTCACTTCATACATATGTTCATATATATACATATATATATGTGTGTGTGTGTATATATACATATATAGAGAGAACACTGCCATTTCTCTTTTATTGTAACCTGAGTATAGGGCTGTCTTGTCAACTCTACAGGGAACTATTTTTATGGTGACAAAGTGTAAGGAAGGGAAGATGAGATATGAGCACAAAAATGGATCAATTCTCTCGCCATTATTCAACTCAAAATCTAAAATGTATCTTGACTCCAGAAGGATTAATCATGAGAAGGGCAAAGGCAGATCTCAGCAGCTAGCCTGATCTGTCACGAGCATCACCCAAAGGAGGTTAACCCTGGCTACTGGGATTCACAAAAATCCATGGTATGCAGTGTAGCCTGGAGTCCACAGTTCTGGAGAATACTTAAGGGAGTCTGATTAAAGTAGGCACAACAAACCACAGAGCTGTCATCACAAGCTAGACAGATTAAAGGTTTTGGTAACAATCTGTATTCCCTTCTCACCTTATTTAGACTAGCAGTTCCAAAACTTTTCCTGATGAGAACCTACTTTGATTTTCTTGAAGTTTCATGATCTCTAGTGAAGAGGGACTGTTAAGGCAAAACCATTGCTAGAATGGGGAGCTCAGTGTGCAGCAGCATTCGGGTCCCTTCCTGAAAGCAGCATGGAGGTAAGCCATGGACAACCTCAGAGCCTTCAGGAGGTTTAAGACAGATTTACTGAGCACCCACCATGAGAAAGGTGCTGGTGTCGGAGTCCGCAGCACTTGGCTGCTATGGTTCCAAGGGAGGAGCAGCTTACTAAGTGGGATATGGCAGGGAGATCTAGGTTGTAAAACACACTCAATAGTATTCACCTTGTTACAGCTTAAAAATGGGGCTTCAGATGACTCCACTTCTTCCTCAGGTCAGCCTTGGTGCTGTCAGAAGCAAAGATGTAGCTGATGGATTCATAAGACAGATCCCACACCTGAGACTGGGTCAGATGAAATGTTTCAGCCACCAGCTGGTACTCTTGAGAAAGGCGTGTTGCAAAAACACCCTTATCATCAGTCTGTCAATGTAAGAAAGTTTCAAAATGAACGAGGAAATGACTTAAAAAAAAATAACAACTCTCAACTTTTGTTGAGAGTATTTTCCTATTTACCATGCTTTTAAGAGTCTAAACAGGGGCCTACAAATGTATCCAGGCACGTTTGTTACTGAACAGTCTTCTTTATCCTTTTTAAGAACATAAACCACCAGAGTAGTGGCTCTCAACCATGGCTGCATGTGCAAATCACCAAGGGAGCTTTTAAAATGCATCTGTGCCCAGGACTCAGCCCCGATCAATGAAAGCATTATCTCAAGAGGTGGGTGTTGGGCATCGGTACTGTCGTTCCCCCCAGGTCCTGCCCAGGACCTTCCCCTGCAGAGCCAAACCACAGTCACACCTTTGCAGCCTCTCACACTCCCCTCCTCTCTCACTCCTCCACTTGGGCACCACCCCTGGCATGCAACGCAGCCAGCTAGACAGTGAACGTCTGACCTACGGCAACTCTGGGACTAAAAGGGAGCAAAACGCCTTACACAGATCACGGCAGGATGGGCAACGCTGTACCAGAATCCAAAGTGATGTTGGTCGTAAGCTGGAACTGTCTGGCTTTTGACGTTGGAGGTCAAACAGAGTTCTAGAACGAGGTGGGAATGGAAGAAGTTTCTAATTAAAAGATCTATTAGTAGAGACATGAGAAATCTTCCCAAGCTATGCTTATTTTTAGTAGCTGGCCTTTTCTTACATGTGAAAACTGCCATGTGCTGCGGTTTACAGCAGCGACTGTACCAGGCGGGGAATTAGTGTCCCCTTCACAATCATGTGCTCCCCCCTTTCTTTTACGAAAAAGGAGAGGAAAGAGGAGCATGATAAGCCAGTCACGATGACAAATGCAGGGAAGCGTGAGAGGGGAGTAGATGGAATCTTCACAGGGCTGCTGCACTTCTTCCACAGTGGAGGCTGAAGTAGAGGTTAGGAAACAGTAGCAATGCTTGAGGGCTGCATGTTACAAAACTCCAAGAGTGGAAATGGACCTTTTCCATGAAAAGAAAGGTCTGAACTCCTTCCATTCACTGCCTCCTGCAAAGAAGTCTATCTTAAGAATGACTTCTATGATTACAAAACTCCTGCCTTGCGATGCTGTGCCCGGCTCTCCAGCCAGAGTGAAATGCTTCGCTGACTTGATTGATGGCATCCATTGCTTTCAGTGAGGCGGCTGCGACCCAGGGCCACTCAGTCCCAGGAATGGCAAACCCAACCTGCCCCTGCTGATTGCAGAGCCTGGACACCACTCCAAGTAAGATCACTAGGCAAGTGGTTTCCAAGATTCTTTACCTTTGTGGAGGTTTAAAAATTTCCTTACTAAAAAGAAAAAAAAAATCTCACCCATTATGAATTGCTGAAAAACTCTATAAATTAGCCAAAAAACCACACCCACAAAAGTGTTACGACAAACTGTTAAATTTTTAAGTTCGGTGAATTCATCATTCAGTAAAAAGGTGTTCAGCCACCTGCTTTTTTCCCTCATCAGAAAGGCCTTCCCCAACCATCCAAGCAAAAGTGGTTAGCTCACCACTATTCTACCAGCCTGTTTAATTTTCTGAAAAGGACTTATCACTGATAGTTTCTTGTGTATTTGCTTACTGTCTCTCTTACCCACGCTAGAATATAAGTTCCTTGAGAAAGAAACATTGTCTATTTTTTTACTGCTCTATTCCCAGCAACTGGAATAGTGACTGGAAGAGAGTAGGCACTTCATAAATATTTGTTGCTAAATAAAAATAGCTCCTGGTATATACATGCAGACAAGCATGTGATGTTAACAGACATAAAAAAGTATATTTGGAATTTTGCAGACGTCTTAATCTTTAAATATATGTTATACATTTTCACAACATAAGTAAACAGGTTAAAGTCATTCCAAAATGATAGATGACCCTTATTATATATTATATATATTATATATATAAAATTATATATTATTCAATATAATACTGAGTTCCAGGAACTGAGGAATGCAGCAGTGAGCAAGACAGACAAGGGCCCTGCTCTCATGGAGCTTTTATACTCTAATGGGAGCTATTAATAAAATTTCCAGTTACTTAGATAAGGTTGAGAAAGCATCACTTCATTTCTAAATGATATCTATGTATTTAGAACAGTGCTTCTCTACATATGGATGGCAAGCTGCAGGTGGGGGAGGAAGGGTCAGAGAGTTGCCTGGAGGACCTGAAGCCTTACCGAGCGGTATCTGGTGTTGCCTCACAAAGTCCACCAGATCCGGGGATCCTTCCTCGGAGGAGCTGAGAAATGTCCCATGCCCAATTCGGTCAGGAAACAGGTTCAGGAGTACTTGTGTTTCAGTTTTTTGGTTTGGAATCTCAAAAAAAAGAAGGGGAGAAGAAGGCATCAATAACATCTTTCAGTGGCTCTTAAAAGTACTTCTTCTTTGCCTTTGATCTTCCCATTCATTTCCCAATATTCTTCTGGATTCATTTCAATGATAATAATAACTAGAGAGCCAACAGTTATTGACTTTTACATACATTCTGCTTTAAACCTCACAAGAATTATACAATGTATTAAGACAAAGAAATCAAAACTCAAAAAGTAAGTGTTCAATAACAAAATCCCACAACTCTATATGCATACGTGTGTTCTGTGTTGTGTACATGTCTTCACACATATTAGAAAAAGAGCTGGAAAAACATAAAAACGAAACTGTTAACAGGATCAACTCAGGAGCAGAACTGAAGGGGACCTTCCATTTTTTATTTATTTACTTCTACTTTATACTATTTCTCTACTCTTCGATTTTCTTCAGGTACATAAAACTTTTGTAGCTAAAAATATAAAGCATTTTAAAGAAAAGCTGTCCAGATATAAAGCATTTTAAAGAAAAGCTGTCCAAGCTCACAGAGCTAGCATAATGGTAGAGATAAGGGGGAAACCCGGCTCTGTCTGACTCTGGGGCCTAGCCTCCATCCACACAGTGCATTCGTGCTTTATCTTGACAAAGCTACCTATGTGCATACCACAACCACCACGGAAATGTGTGTCTAGCTGTGCTCTTCATCTCTTAGATAGACTAAAAGACAAATGACCATAACGTGTCGAAATGAAACGTTTCCCATCCAATGGATCAAATAAGAGAACAGAAACTAAAGTAAGGGCAGGTTCTTACGCTGTGCACAGAACCAGAGGTAACCGGCTTCATGCTGGCTGTTCTGTTACCCTGGCCGATGGCTTCAATCTGGCATCGGTTAGGTCAACTAGAGGGTGTCCTGTGTGTGAAGGATCTTTTTGATCAGAGTGTGGAAACATAGATCCTAGACTTTAAGTTCTGCTACTAGATTACTGACTCTCTGCTTGTAGACATGAAAAACACTCAGTACTGGCAAGAAGCTCCAATTTTTGCCTCAATCTTTATATCATGACCCCATCTAATACTCAAAATAATCATATGCAGTAAGTAGGTAATATTTCCTGCATTCAAGAAACAATTAAACCCAAATTTATCAAGTTGTATACCTTACTTTTTGTATATTAATAAAAGAAAGCATTAAGTAGGTAGAGTACTGAGGTAAGAAAGCAAATCTACCTATAAAATGGAAAAGTGCAGGAGAGCCCTCGTTTGCCCCTCAGGGACATGCTGGCCAGGGAAGTGACTGTTCTCCAGCTACTGTCCATGCATGACCTGCCCTGTGCTCTTGCTGTCCAGTTGGGGCCCACGGGGCACCCGATCTCCCTCTGGGCCTTACAAAACGATGATGAGCTACTTCCTTTCTTGCCAGTGTATGTGATACATTCAGGTCCCTTCCCTGCAAGGACAAGCGAGGCAAACTCTGCTTTTCTCAGTGTCGGTTTGCTGATAACAAGGCTGCTGACCAAAATTCATGCATTTTCTCCACCAAGCTGTCATTGAACTGTTCTAAGGATACAACTGTAGCACAAGTCAACAGCCAAGCCTAGGAACTATAACAACATAGAAACCATAACTCCAGGGACTACGGCAAGTTATGCCTTTATCATTATAACTTACACAAAAATATTTCTATTTTCTCTCTAAAAGTGTTTTCCCAAGCCAGGTTTATCTTTAGCCATGTACAAGTGATTATTATTTTCTGTTAATGATTTTCCACTGTAATCTACCCTCTCCAGCCTAATTTTACAATATTATTTACCTCTGAAAGATGAAGTGCCAACTTCAGACCAGATTTTTTAGCTTCTAAAAGAGGTTCCAAGAAGTCTTTTGCTTGTCCTGCCTTGAAGATAAAAGTTAAAATGAGGATCTATGAGTCTAGGCAAACTGAAGAACTGAGTATTCTGTCTCAATAACAAAGGAATAATGGCAGGAAATAAAGTGGCAGATGGACTCATTTGTACATTTTGTTTATAAAACAAAATTAGGGAATTCAAAGCTGGCAAAGCCACTGTCCTTGCCCTGAAGAATCTCAAGTATCAGTGAACCTCAGGTGAATCAGCTAAGCTAGATATAACAGTCACCAAATTTTATTTCTGGAAGGTTATCTAGGTATCTAGAGCTAAGGAGAACTCACCTGATTCAGGAACAAGTATGACTGGTAAAGAAAGCTTCTATCAAATGGACGATGAAACAAGGCCAGAACAGCCCAGGTTTAGTTAAAGCCGTAAGAACCAGGTTCACAGGACTCTAATTCATTGATTTTCAACTGAGGTGATTCTGCCCCTCAAGGGACATTTGGTGACATCTATAAACATTTTTGGTTGTTTCAACTAAGAAGGTGCTCGGATCTATTGGGAAGAGGTCAGGGATGCTGCTAAACATCTTAAAATACACAGGACATTCTCCTACAATAAAAATTCTTTGGCCCAAGATGTCAGTAGTCACAGCTGAGACACCCTGCTTGAATATGACCTTCAAGAAGCTCTAGGCCAGCCTTTTTCAACTGGGGCTTCTGTGAGATAATTAAGCCCTACCCACAGTTAAGCATTAAGCATTAGACATGGACTATAATAAATCAACTCTCTCTATGTATGTAGGATGGTACTAGTTGGATACCATCTTTAGAAAAATGAATAAAATAATCATACTGTCATACAAATCTTTTTTTTTCTTTTCCTTTTTTTAGAGGGCTTACTCTTTCACAGAAACCTGGAGAGCAGTTGCTACGGACATTCTGGTCATCCAGGACAGAACACGGCTTTATCCACACAGGGGGTCTGCTGAACCTCTGGAGAACGCAAGCTGCCCCAAGCTAATCTTTACCCCACAAACTGATTCTATTTTTTAGAAATAAAACATATTTTGGAAAAATAACTTACTGAAGGGTCTCCACTGAGGTCGAGGCCAAGAACTGTATCCTCTGCAGAAAGGAAGAACTCTTCAGCAAGTTTAACAGCCTCCTTGGCCGCTGAAGGGCCACCTCTTCTGTCAATTGATATCAAATACCTTCAATGCAAGAAGAACACAGTTGAAAACGAATGCTGATTATGAAGATGAAAAAGACAACTCTGAGGATGGCCAGAAGGTACGGCAAGCTACCTGCGATGTATCTTATTGCAGAAGTACAGCCTGAATGACTTGACAGCTTACTTTGCCAGAGGGAGTGAAACATAAATTTCTAAACAGCACCAGATATCTAGTTACCACTCAAACTTCTGATTATTTCATGTTTTTGTTGTTGTTGTTGTTCATGTATTTGTTTTTTAGTCTGTTCGGTTCAGAATCCAACTTAGGTCCACACATCGTTTTGGTCAATGTGTCCCAAGTCTCTTTTAATCCATTGCCACTTCCCGCCCCTCCCCCACTCTCCACCTCACACCTCTCCCCAGCCTCTCTTCTTGAATTTATTTGAAGAAACCAGATCATTTGTTCTGTAGAGTTTTCCACAGTCTGATTTTGCTGACTGAATCCCTATGTTGCTAACATGTTCTCCTGTCTCTTGTATTTCCTACGGATTGGAAACTGGATCCAGTCTAGAGGCTTAATCACATCAAATTCAATACTGAGGCAAGAGGAATTAATAGGCGGTGGTTCCTTCATCAGAAGGCTTAGATCTCTTATTTCATTAAGGGTTACAAGACTGGTAATATTCTAACATGTACCCAATAGCTGATACAAATTATATCAACATATATTAAAAAATAAACAAAATTATTTGATTATTGAAGTTAAATAGTTTTATATACATTTATTGGCCATTTCTATGTTTTCTCTTCTGAATTCTTGTCTTTTGCCTGTTTTTGTTTTTTAATTAGGGTATCAGTCTAGTTAAGCGTAACTGAGAGATGTTATAGACAGATTTTATAGCCAGAATGCCAGCTAGCTTTCTTTCTTTTCTTCCGTCAAGGACTTAACGAGCCCTAATTATGTGCTGGCTCTAAGTACTGGTGAATCAAAAGACAACGTCCCTGGCCTCACTGAACTTACATTCTAGTGGGTGAATGTGTATATATATACATAAAACAAGAAAATTTCTGATTTTGTTAAGAGGAGTGTCATAAAGGAAATAAATGGAGTAACTAGAAGATGTGGGGAGGCATGTTAGATAAGGTGGTCAAGGAAGGCCTCTCTGAGGAAGTGACAGCTACGTGAGACCTGAGGAACAAGAAGCCAGCCGTGTGAGGATATGGTAGAGTGTTCTAGGCAGAAGCAACAGGAACTACAAAAGTGCTGACATGGGACGACAGTCTCGGCCTGTTTGAGGAACAGGGGGAAGGTCAGTGCGTGGTACGTGACCAGTGAAACACACGAAGCTGCTGAAGTGAGAAAGGCAGCACGTGGGACCTTGCAGGCCCCAAGAAGAAGTCTGGGTTTTTGTTGAAGAGCCACGGGAAGCCACACTTCACTACAGCAACAGGACTCAGAACTTTATTGCCACAGGAAAAAAAATTCAAAACTGTATTCTCAACTTTAATCAATGAAGTTCTTGACCTTTTTTCTATTATAAGATAAAAGTCAGTTATTGGTTGATTTATAAAAATCTGTTATACCCATGCTCAGAGTAAAACTGTCACATTCTAGTATTTTCAGTGGTGACCACTAAGGCACAATGTTTCTTACCTAACATCAATGTCTACATTTTCTTCTTTGGACTGTTTTATACCCTCAAGTATAGATTCCACGTAAGTCTTTTTAGTCATTCCTGGAAAGGACACAAATAAAACATCTGTAAAGAGATCATCAACAATTTCATCCTTCAACAATCATATTCCTATATGAACAATTACATTTCACTTTCTGTGTGATAAGTGTATGGTTACAGATGAGTTATGGATGTGTGTGCATGCTCAGTCACTCAGCCATGTCAGACTCTTTGCAACCCCATGGACTGTAGCCCCCCAGGTTCCTCTGTCCATGGGATTATCCAGGCAAGAATACTGGAGTAGGTTGATTCCTCTTCCAGGGATCTTACTGACCCAGGGGTCGAATCTGTGTCTCTTGCATATGCAGGCTTTAGTAAATGCCATTTGTACTTAATGAGCTTCCCTGACAGCTCAGACGGTAAAGAATCTGCCAGCAATGCAGGAGACCTGAGTTTGACCCTGGTTCAGGAGAAGGGGGCGACAGAGGATGAGATGGTTGGATGGTATCACTGACTCAACAGTCATGAGTTTGTGCAGTCTTCTGGGAGTTGGTGAAAGACAGGGAAGTCTGGTGTGCTGTAGTCCATGGGGCAGCAAAGAGACACGACTGAGCAACTGAACAACAACAACACACACACACACACACACACACACACAATGATATGACTTGGAGACTGAACAACAACAAAAATACAATTCTGAACAGATGAGATGCTACTAGATGTATGTGTATCCTATTCATTCATTTAACACTGTGTTCTGAGCATGTCTTCCTGTCATTAAAGTGTCTTTGCAAATATTTTTCATGGTTACCAAATATTCCATTAAACTTTAACTATTCCCCTATTCTGCACACTTAAGTTAGCATTTCCCTTTGAATCTCCATTTGAAGAGTCCACTAGCACTAATAATCTATAGATTGCTTTTCTCCTTCCCTTTCACGATCCTCACCGGCATAACTTGGAACTGATCCTAAAGTTTAAAAATGTGAAATAAGAATCTTCTGTTCAGGGGGAGCAATAATTGGGAGACTGGGATTGACACATACACATGACTATATGTAAAGTAGATAATTAAAAAATACCCCCTGTATAGCACGGGAACTCTTCTCAATACTCTATAATGACCTATGTGGGAAAAAAATCTAAAGAAGAGTGGATATATGTAACTCTTCTCAGTGCTCTGTAATGACCTACGTGGGAAAAGAATCTAAAGAAGAGTGGATATATGTATAACTGACTCACTTTGCTGTAGAGCAGAACCAACATGACACTGTAAATCAACTACATCCTAATAAAAATCAAAAATAAAAAAAGAATCTTCTGCTTATCTCATTTCAACACTTACTTTACTATATGTAGTTTAAAATTTCACCCTCTGAATAATGCTGGCTACACATTATCTAGGCACAAGATGATCTGGTCACAAAATGCTAAGCGGGACCCAAAGACATCATAGAATACCTTCTGATGCTGCTCTTATCAGCAGAAAGAGGGCCCTAGGAAGCTTCTCCAGACCATATCCAGATCCATTCATCTCCACCCAGAGAGGTTTTACCACATCACAGCTCGCTCCTGGCCTAAGATACCATCAGTCCCCGAGAAGAGACTGAATAACTTCATCTCAGTGACTGTCATGAAATGCGATTCCACATCCACTCAGGGGCACTGTGTCACAAGCACTTGCTGCAGGGAACACGAACCAACGTCTATTTAAGAACACAGCCATAAGGAACAAGTGTTCTTTTTTCAGAGTGAGAAGAGCAAACAAGAATAATCAAAATTTTTGCAGCCCTTTTAATTTCCCTTCAACAGATAATACCTGACCTGGTATTTTAACTTACGAATAACTGACTGACTCATTAATAACGTATGTCATTAATGTACATCGGAAGATATGGATCTTTGACCCTACTTTTACAACAGTGTAACGGTAAATGCTGCATACTCTCAACTTTGCAGGCACATGCATGATCAAAGCACGTGAGGGAAAAGATAGACATATGCTGAGAAGCAGCAATAGTTAGATTTTACCTGTAGCATCTTCTCCTCTGGGTGTGCTCCTTAGTTCCAGATACTTGACACCATCATCTGCAAATTCTTTAATGACATCTTTCGTCACCTGATAATAAAAGCAATGCACACAATACTGATAACATTAGTGTAAGGGGCCCAGAGTCGGAGACGACTGAAGCGACTTAGCAGCAGTAGCAGCAGCAGCAGCAGCAAGGGGCCCAATGAAAATGCCACGTGCTACAGCTTTATTTCACGCATTAAATGACTTGCAAGGAGTGGTGGAGTCTCCCACACAGTAAAGCAACCTGCTTTTCACACCCCTAGTGGAGGCTGTGACAAAACTACCATGTTTCCAACAGCTTCCCTTACCCACCTCACTCTCACATTAAATCCAAATCTGCACAACCCCCCGCCACCTTCTGTTTCTCTTCTTCTCTTTTAACCATTTGTCTATCTCCTAGAGAACAGCAGACTGATAAAACAGAAATGAGGCAAAACTAAAACCAGTAAACCATCTCTGAGTGTACAGTACTGGAAAGTTACATATAGAAATAAGCAGCTAAAATGATTAGGCAGTACTGATGTACCATTTAATGTCATGGCTTCTTATAGACGAAAACACAGGCAGAACACTGGATGACATAAATCACAGCAAGATCCTCTAAGACCCACCTCCTGGAGTAATGGAAATAAAAACAAAAACACGTGGGACCTAATTAAACTGAAACGCTTTTGCACACCAAAGGAAACTATAAACAAGGTGAAAAGACAACCCTCATAATGGGAGAAAATAATAGCAAGTGAAACGACTGACAAAGGATTAATTTCCAAAATATATAAGCAGATCATACAACTCAATATAAGAAAAACAAACAACCCAAACCAAAAGTGAGCAAAAGACCTAAACAGACATTTCTCCGATGAAGACATACAGATGGCTAATAAACAAACAAAAAGATGCTCAACATCACTCATTATTAGAGAAATGTAAATCAAAACTACAATGAGATACTACCTCAAACTGGTCAGAATGGCCATCATCAAAAAAATCTACAAACAATAAATGCTGGAGAGGGTGTGGGGAAAAAGGAACCCTCTCGTACTGCTGGTGGGAATGTAAACCGATACAGTCACTACGGAAGATGGTGTGGAGAGTCCTTAAAAACTAGGAATAAAACTAGCACGTGACCCAGAAATCCCACTAGCAGGCATACACCCTGAGGAAACCAAAACTGAAAAAGACACGTGTACCCCAATGTTCAATGCAGCACTATTTACAATAGCTAGGGCATGGAAGCAACCTAGATGTCTGTCAACAGATGAATGGATGAAGAAGCTGCGGAACACATGTACAATGGAATACCACTCAGACATAAAAAGGGATGCGTCTGAGTCAGTTCTAATGAGGCGGATGACCCTAGAGCCTGTTATACAGAATGAAGTAAGTCTGAAACTAAAACAAATATCACATATTTCTGCATATATGTGGTATCCTCAAAGGTACTGATGAACCTATTTGCAGGCCAGCAATGGAGACGCAGACATAAAGAACGAGATTTATGGACACGGGGTGGGGGAGTGGGGAGCAGGAGAGGGTGGGATGAATGGGGAGAGAAGCATGGAGACATATACATTACCATATATAAAACAGATAGCCAAGGGCAATCTGCTGTGTGACTCAGGGAACTCAGACCAGAGCTCTGTAACAATAGAGGGGTGGACGAGGTGGGAGGTGGGAGGGAAGCTCAAGAGGGAGGGGACATATGTATAGCCATGGCTGATTCATGTTTATGTACAGCAGAAACCAAAACAACATTATAAAGTAATAATCCTTCAATTAAAAATATAAAAAAAAATAAAGTCATGGCTTAAGGTTCTTATTCACGTTATTTACGGATAAGTTGAACTTTGCAAGAATTTCTTTTGGCAGGGTTAAACTCTCCCCAAAGGTACTTAGGAAGATTCTTTTAGGCAAAGAAAAATTGGTGATAAATTTGAATTAAAAAACTGTATTCAATCTAATAGAAAACTCAACAATCCAAAAATTACTGAATGACCAAGATAAATGATATCTAAAGGCTGAAGGCATGTTTTCCCTCATTGCCATTACCTAAAATGTAAAAACCTAGGAGAAAAAAGGACCCGGTTAGAAATACTGTGACAACCAGCCCTAGTTAGTCCTTACAGCTGGTATCCTACGCTTCACCTGCTTTGCCCACACGCACATGGGCACACAGATGCCGTATCCGGGCAGAGGAACAGGGCTGGCTGACTGTACAGACAGTGCCTAACAGGGTGGCACCACCTTGGTGGATTCACTGCAAGCCAAGGTCTGAGCCTCGTCTTTTTTCTTCATACTAAAGCCAAAATGGAACTTATTACAACATGCATATAACAGGTGGCTCAGATTCACCAGGAGGTCTCGAGAATCAGCCTTAGAGATCACACAGCTCAGGATGTTACAGGCAAGAGTCAATTCTGACTCCATGCTGAATCTGTTTCTTTGACTTAAACCTTTGCTTTCTGTTGCTTTTATTATTATAAACAAACAAAATGGCCTGCCTCGGAGGCCATTATGTCAAATGCCCCCTCTGCCTAATGTCAAACCAAAATGCCTTTGTTCAGGACTTTGTCCACCTGTGGATGGCTCCAGGAGGGCAAAAATTAACATATCCTCTCCTGGAGGCTGGCCATTCCAGAAGATATATGTAAGATTAACAGCATTTTTAACCTTAATCCCTCACCTCTCTCCATCTTTGTTCTATAAAAGAAACTGGCATCCAGACGCCAATAAGATGGTTATTCTGAGACATTAGTCTGCCATCTTCTCCATCTGCCAGCTTTCCCAATAAAGTCATATTCCTTGCCTCAACACCTCATCTCTTGAATTTACTGGCCTGTTGTGTGGCAAGCAGAGACAGCTTGGACTCAGTAACAAGGACAACACAAAAGCATTCAAAATCACATGACACCCTTGGACCAAGCAAGACACCACTGCTTCCTCCACCACTAGGCACGACCCTGCAGCCTCTGCACCATCATCAAAGGCGCTAGACCACCCTGTAGCGCTGGTGTTCCAGAAACCCCACGCTGCTGCCACTGCCATCACCACAGCCCAGTCCTCGTCTTTGCAGGTTGTGAGGAACTCAGATCTCATCTTCACTCCTTAACTAAGCAGATCCAGAAAGACCAACTCCCCCTACCCCAGCTCACAGGAGACTAATGCAGAAGCCCGTCTATAGTGTGTGGATTGACAACGAGGGTGAAGGGAAGGTGTGAAGTGATCATATCTACTGTCCAGGGCATCCCTTTTCCTGGCGGTGAGGTACCTGTGAAACCTAAAGGAACAACAGAAGGTTGCTGGCAAGTACTGATTGAGAGCAGTGGAAGCAAGACTTCGCTAGGCCACAGTGAGACCTGTGGAATCATCTCTAGCTCATATCCAAGAACACTTCTCTAGGGAGTGACTTCTCTTCCCATGTCAACCAGATTCAGTCCTTTCTGCTCCAGGCAGCAATAGGTACTGCAGTCAGCTCTTGGCTCTTTGGGCTTTGTTCTCCTTTGCTCTAGACTAAGAACATCGACTCAAGTTCTGTCTTCAGATAGAGTACCTTACCATTAAGTTGCCGCTTACTCCAGGGATGGTAAGACTGTACATCTCAAATAAAAAAGAACAAGGACTCTGGAATCAGACAAAACAGCCAATTCTGCCACTTTACTCATGGTTAGTGACCTTGAACAAGTTATATTTAACCTCTTTAGGCCTCAGTTTTTTTCATCTGCAAAAAGGGACCAATAAAAATAACCACTTCAGAAAAGTCATGTTGAGCACAGAATCTAGCACATGCAATAGTTAATCTTTTTTCAGCCACATTTCAATCTTGTCTCTTTGAGATAACACTCAGTTACTCCGATAAGACTGTTAAGTGATCCTCATACACTCAGTCCCATATCTATAAACAATCCCTTGACTTATTCCCACACAAGGTTCACTTATTAAAGCTTCTTACCAACTTTTAAAGAAAAGAAACAATGAGTA
>NW_011494633.1:3530487-3591453 GCF_000754665.1 Bison bison bison | reverse complement strand
ATATTATACCCATGGAACTCTCAGAATCGAAAGTGTAATCAGTTTTGCTCTGTTCCACTCAACAAGAGAAAATGAGACACAGTCTCCTGTGGTGGACATCCCTAGCAGGGTTCAACAGGACCCACTGAGTGCCTGATAAGACAAATGCTTCCTAGGGTTCCTATAACCCCTGTGCATGTCTCCAACACAGAGCTTACCTCGTGATGTTGGATTTATCCTCTTACGGGTCTGTCTCTCCAACCTGACTATGGATTCCAGAGGGGCAGGGACCATGTCGATCTTTTTGTCTCTCAGCCCTAGCAGAGTGCCTGGAACACTGGGGACACTCTGTCAACTTCTGCTAAACTAAACTCTTAGAGTTAACCTTCCTCCAAAAGGTGATTAATTTACTTAATAATTATCAAGAGGATCAGTCTCAGCCAAGGAGAAAAATTCTTTCTGGACCAGTCAAATGTCACCTCTCCAAAAACACATTACATTTCTTACTTTTTCCTTAAGGGTTAAGAACACTGATAGGATTCTGCTTCTCTCCAATTAGAAAGAGAACATTTAAAAATGCTATCTTAATCAGATCAATGATACAAATCTGATACAAAGCCAGTCATCCAGCTAAGGGAACACAGTGGAGTCCTCTAGCCCTTCATCTCCAGAGGGAAGGCAGTTTCCCTAAGGACTGATCATTCCATCTCCAAGCACCTCTTGAACGCCTTCATTCTCTATACTGTCCACCCAGAAAGTTCAAAGTATCCTGAGCAATTCAGGTAAAGCCTGTGGTCAGATATTTCATATGATATGTTTATATATACAGTTTATACATATATGAAAAAAAAGACAAGATTTTCTCCTCCGCACTGTCCAACTTTCTACCTAACATAAGATTTTGATCTTGGTTCTTTCCTCATATTGTTTACAATTAATAGAGTCTATTAGCTGTTAGGCAAAATGTCTTAACATTATTTTTCAAAAGTTACCATAAAAAAAGCAAAAAAATATTTTTCATCAGACTCTTCAGTCATGTGCAACAACAGAAGGGCATCAATTACTTACTAATTTTTAAACCAGTCTAAAAACTGCTTCATTTCTCACCATTAGAACATCTTCAGGGGTAGTAGTAAGTAGATGAATAATTTGAAACATCTGGAGGCACCTGCAATATGAAAAGTTTTAACATACTTTAGTCATCAAAAACTTCACTAAATTAATTGATTTTAGGCTAGTAGTAATTATATATTTATAAGGAACAACAGAATAGGTTTCTCAAAAATTACACTGATCTGGACAGATCATCAAATGATGGAAAATTAAATGTTACTTTTAAGTGGAAAACAAGTTTCCCTTCTTCACCCCCACAACCCGTATCTCAAGTGGAAGCAGGAAACAGAGGGGAAAAAATCAAGAAGTCTATATTTGCAAGTCTAAAGAATATTCCAATACAGTATAATTTCACAAACAATACAAATTACTAAAATTTGTCAACAGTCTGACAGCTGGAAAAAATACTATTTGTCAAGTTATACTCTCCATACCAGATGGCCACCTTATTCCTTTAACTACAAAAATCCGAATCCTTACATACTATTTACAATCGCAAAATAGAGAAAAAAAGAAGTGTGTGCACAAACTCCCCCAAACTCACTCTTCTAAAGTTCTTTTCTCTCCCTTGTCAATCATAGTCATCTGATCGTGGATTTTAAGATCTGGTTTCTTGGCTATTAATTTCCTTATGGTATTGGAACTAATGGATCCATTCAAGTGGGCATGAAGTTCCTAAAATAAGAGAATACAATCAGTAAAAATCTTCTCAAGTCCACTAGAGTCACAGCATTGTAGCAGGTGCTTGATGTTGGTAGACTGCACTAGGCAAATGGCCTACCAGATGTAGCTAAATAACTTTTAAAATGTACAAAGTTTACAAATTCTACCTATAAAATTTATTTCTCTTTTTGTGAAAAGAAACAACACAGAAGTCATGATACTTAGCAACACTCCAGAATTCTGTGGTTGAATTCTTACCACTTTAGGTAATTTTGAGTAAAAGGTTGTCTTCCATGGCTGTTCTTCTGCCTCCATCATGATTTAGCAGAATATCAAGGTCTTTCCCCAGCCACTTATTCTCAGCATGAATACTAAATATAGTTCAGTCAGTAAGTTTGGTGGCCTTGAACTTCCTTCAGACTGCTTTACTTCCACCCGTTTTGATTAGATAAACAGTATATGTAGTTCTGGGCTCAGTTTCACCTATTTAAACAAATGTGGACATTTTAGATGTTGACGCAAAAGCAAAGAAACAAGTTCTATTAATTTATTCCTCTAAAGACAAAAGCTCTCCAAAGCTATTAATAATTTAAGTGAGCCAACAACCTGAACTAGAAATAAGAAAAGTCCTCAAGCTGATAAGAGGGAGATTAAAATCTGAAATTTGGTAGGGTGTATAGGATTAAGGATTACTCACTCAGTCGTGTCCAACTCTTTGTGACCCCATGGACTGTACCCGCCAGGTTCCTCTGTCCATGGGACTCTCCAGGCAAGAATACTGGAGTGGGTTGCCATTTCCTTCTCCAGGGGATCTTTCCGATCCAGGAAGATGTATACCTTTACGAGTAGGGTATATACTTTTACCTATTAGCACTTTCTACAAAACTATGTCTAAAACTAGAAATTTATAAGACCTACTTTGGGTTCAAAAGTTCACATTTTTGAACTGTTTAAAATATATAAAGTAAGAATAGAGGCAATGGAATCAGATGGACCCAGGTTAATCCTTGTACCAGTTCTGCCCTTTAGTAGGTGTGTGGCCCTGAGTCACTTTTAACTCCAGGCTTCAGTTTCCTTAACTGTAAAAATGGGATTAAAAAATGGAATAAAAATTCGATAAAAATGCAGAGTAGATGAATCTAGAGCCTGTTATACAGAGTGAAGTAAGTCAGAAAGAGAAGAACAAACATCATGTACTAATGCACATATACAGAATCCAGAAACACAGTACTGATGAGCCTATTTACATCGAAGCAATGGAGACACAGATGTAGAGAAAGAATTTGTGGACACAGCTGGGGAAAGGAGAGGCTAGGAGAAATTGAGAAAGTAGCACTGCCATATATACACTTCAGTTCAGTTGCTCTGTCGTGTCCGACTCTTGGAGACCCCATGGAGCACAGCACGCCAGGCCTCCCTGTCCATCACCAACTCCCAGAGTGTACTCAAATTCATCTCCATTGAGTCAGTGATGCCATCCAACCACCTCATCCTCTGTTGTCCCCTTCTCCTCCTGCCTTCAATCTTTCCCAGCATCAGGGTCTTTTCAAATGAGTCAGCTCTTCATATTAGGTGGCCAAAGATTTGGAGTTTCAGCTTCAACATCAGTCCTTCCAATGAACACTCAGGATATATACACTCTCATGTGTGAAATAGCCAGCAGGAAGCTGCTCCATAACACAGGGAGCCCAGCCTGGCGCTCTGACGACCTCAAGGGGTAGGATGGTGTGGGGGGAGGGAGGCTCAAGAGGAGAGCAGATATATATACAATTATGACAGATTCACAGTGATGTAAGTCTGAGACCGCCACAACACCGTAAAGCAATTATCCTTCAAAAAAAAAAAAGCAGAGTAGCTGTGGGGATTAATAAAGTAACTTAAATTTACCTCCTCTATCCTCCTGAATAACTCAGTGAGCATGTCAAGTCAGCATTTTATCACACTGTATCTACATCACTGGTTTGTCTTTCTCCCTCACCAGAACTATATAAACTTCCTAAAAACAGGGACTATGGCTTATACTACCTCCCCAGCACCTGATAGGGGATATGGTGAGTGCGTGCATGCTCAGTCACGTCTGACTCTTTACGACCCCATGTTGTGTAGCCCGCCAGGCTCCTCTGTCCATGGGATTTTTTAGGCAGGAACACTGAAGAAGGTTGTCATTTCCTCCTCGAGGGGATCTTCCCGATCCAGGGATCAAACCTGTGTCTCCTGCATCTCTGGCATTGGCAGATTATTTACCAGTGCATTACCTGGGAAGCTCCAGGGATAGAGTAGGATCATTAAATAGTTTAAAAATCCCACTAGGGGATTATTAAAAACAGAAAGGGAATTTTAAGGGAGTTTGGGAGACTGTTGTAAGCTAAAGACCACTCAAGAAAAGAATCCAGTAACCTGGTAATTGTCTACTTTAGCTTGAAGGAAGACTAGGGGCATCCAAGTGCCAGACACACTCAAGCCAGAGACCCTGATAGTTAAAAACACAAGACCATGGATATGGGGTCTGAATCTTGTTATACAAAGTCAGGGAATTAATAGTCCTTGAAGAGCAGCATTTCCGCACATAGCCAAGACGGAAATATAGGTGAAAGGAGAAACAAACTGGGTGAGAGGAGACGTTACACCGAAACCTGAGATGCGTTACCATGTTTTAGTATATGTTACCATCCTTTTGGTAAAACACATATGATTTAAATAGCACCATGGCAGGCCTGGTTAGACCACAGAGAACCAAAGGAGAAACAAACGATGTAAGTCTTGACATCTACCCATGAATGAGGAAGAAGGTGGTCCTGGGGCAGAGCCTTTTCATCCGCCCATTTGCATTTCTCACAAGTGTCCTCTGCTAATACACTCATTCTTTGCCTGCCACTCTGCCTCTCACTGAAATCTTTCTGCAATGAGACAAAAGGACCTGAGCATCAGTAAATCCTAACACCAGGTAAGTGCAGTTTCAATTAAAAGATAGTGGGTTCGAGTCTTTCCTAAGTCAGGGGACCGTGGGTTTAAGTCCCAGCCCATGGGTTTGAATTCCAATTTGAGTTTTGGCTGGGTCCCACCCAAGAAGCAGTGCAGTTTCACACATAGCAGAGTGCCCAGCACATTGTAGATGATAAATAAATCCTAATTTCCCTTTACCTCTGAAGGTCGATTATAAATTAAGACAAAATTTTGTGATTTTTAAAAGTAGCCACCTTGACCCTTTGGATTCTGATATTAATGATGATGTTGATAAGAACAGTAGTTTCCATTCAGAGCTTACCATTTAGGTAGCAAGTGCTTTTAATGATATTATTTTTAATTCTTGCAGGAACTTGGCAAAATACATATTTTTACCACATTAAAAATCAATCAGTTAACACTGAGAAGGGTTAAATAAGCTACCAAGGTATTAAAATGGGCAATTAAGAAAATGGTTTATACAGGACTTGATGATTCCCTGGTGGCTCAGACAATAAAGAATCTGTCTGAAACCTAGGAGACCCATGTTTGATCCCTGAGTCAGGAAGATCCCCTGGAGGAAGAAATGACTACCCACTCAAAGATTCTTGCCTTGAGAATTCCATGGACAGAGGAGCCTGGTGGGCTACAGTCCATGGCTCCTCCAGAGTTGGACACGACTGAGTGACTCACATACACACACACAGGACTTGACAGCCATAGAAATCCACAGTCATTAAGCGTTTACG
This sequence comes from Bison bison bison, assembly GCF_000754665.1. Classification (NCBI taxonomy): domain Eukaryota; kingdom Metazoa; phylum Chordata; class Mammalia; order Artiodactyla; family Bovidae; genus Bison; species Bison bison. The sequence continues at coordinate 3,586,006 of NW_011494633.1, read as the reverse complement.
CTTCTACAGACATAAAAATATACTCAACACCACGAATTATTAGAGAAATGCAAATCAAAACTACAATGACATATCACCTCGCACCAGTCAGAATGGCCATAATCTAAAAAACCTACAAACAACAAATAGGGAGTGGGTGTGAAGAAAAGAGAACCCTTTTGCACTGCTGATCAGAATGTAAATTGATACAGCCCCTGTGGAAAACAGTATGTTCCTTGAAAAATCAAAAACAGAACTACCATATGATCCAGCAACTCCACTACTGGGCATATACCCTGAGAAAATGACACAGTAGACTTTCCTGGTGGCCCAGTGGTTCAGAATCCATTTGTACTAATATTTTATCAAATTAGAGCAGAGCCAGAATCAGATCTTCTGTTTTCCCAGAGAATATTTTTCCTCCCCACCCTCTGTCCCTGCCCCACAAAGGGAACTCAGAATAATAAAAACACTTGCTACTATTTATTAAGCACTCAGTATGAGCCAGGTGTTCTGCTAACTGTCCTAGTTGGCAGCTGTACTTAATTCTCATAAAATCTATGAGATATTACTGTCCCATTTTACAGAAAAATATACAGATTTTTAAAAAATAACCTGAGGGGGAAAAAATAACCAGAGGGAATTCTCTGGTGGTTCAGTAGCTAGGACTCTGTGCTTTCACTGCGCGCAGATGGGTTCAATCCCTGGTCAGGGAACTAAGATTCCAGGAGATACCTGCGGTGCAGCTGAAACACACACACACACACCAGAAAACAACTGGACCAGGAAACACCTGCGGTGCAGTTGAAACACACACACACACACACACCAGAAAACAACTGTAAGGTACCCAATTCACAAATTTTGCTTCATTCTCTTTCTTCTTGAATCACTTTTCTTGATATGTTCTTTACCAAAAATATAGTATTTCTAATATATCATGTACATTTGATTAACTTGTCAAAAATTTATTTCTACAGTGCTATACATTTTGTCCAAAGTCCAACATTCCTCTTTTTTTCTCTCTCAATCAACCCTGAGATACTTCACTTAATCCACTCATTTTAGAAATGAACATCTCAAAGCCCAGCAAACTCAGGGGAGTCCTTCTCCCATTTTCTTCAGGGGCAATTTTAAACTCCTCAAGAGCTCCGCTAGACCCAGCTGCCTCACACTCAACTTTACAACTCAGTCACTAGCTTTACAGAGACAACAAAAGCCTTTAGGCATGAATTTCCTGTATTTCTCTCTGCCCTCCCTCACACTTAATCTTATCTGTATCTGTACCCCTCTTCCTTCATGAGTCAGAGAGAGAGGATTCAGTCTCCTGTTCCCAAGACTAATCTATGTAATATTCCATTCCTTCTTATCTATTCCAAGTCATTACTCCACTAGTTAATCTTCTCACTTTTCTGCAAGTCACCCTCTCTCCACTTGCTAATTTCTCCTATCCCCCATTCTTCTTTACTGACCTGTCTCTTCTTTCCTTCTGAGCTACACTCCTTGAACTGCCTCCATTTACTTATCTCCCATTCACCAAAACATGGATTCTGCCCTTACTGTTTCACAGAAATTGCTCTCCCAAAAGTCATTAAGTCTCACACACTAGTAAAGCAATGCTCAAAATTCTCCAAGCCAGACTTCAACAATACGTGAACCGTGAACTTCCAGATGTTCAAGCTGGATTTAGAAAAGGCACAGGAACCAGAGATCAAATTGCCAACATCTACTGGATCACTGAAAAAGTAAGAGAGTTCCAAAAAAACATCTATTTCTGCTTTATTGACTATGCCAAAGCCTTTGACTGTGTGGATCACAATAAACTGTGGAAAATTCTGAAAGAGATGGGAATACCAGACCACCTGACCTGCCTCTTGAGAAACCTATAGGCAGGTCAGGAAGCAACAGTTAGAACTGGACATGGAACAACAGACTGGTTCCAAATAGGAAAAGGAGTATGTCAAGCATGTATATTGTCACCATGCTTATTTAACTTATATGCACAGTACATCATGAGAAACGCTGGGCTGGATGAAGCCAAGCTGGAATCAAGATTGCTGGGAGAAATATCAATAACCTCAAATATGCAGATGACACCACCCTTATGGCAGAAAGTGAAGAAGAACTAAAGAGTCTCTTGATGGAAAGAGGAGAGCGAAAAAGTTGGCTTAAAGCTCAACATTCAGAAAACTAAGATCATGGAATCTGGTCCCATCACTTCATGGCAAATAGATGGGGAAACAGCGGAAACAGTGACAGACTTTTTCTGGGGGGCTCCAAAACCACTGCAGATGGTGACTGCAGCCATGAAGTTAAAAGACACTTGCTCCTTGGGAGAAAAGTTATGACCAATCTAGACATCATATTAAAAAGCAGAGACATTACTCTGCCAACAAAGTTCTGTCTATTCAAGGCTATGGTTTTTCCAGTAGTCATGTATAGATGTGAGAGTTGGACTATAAAGAAAGCTGAGCACTAAAGAATTGATGTTTTTGAACTATGGTGTTAGAAAAGACTCTTGAGAGTCCCTTGGACTGCAAGGAGAGCCAACCAGTCCATCCTAAAGGAAATCCATCCTGAATATTCATTGGAAGGACTGATGTTGAAGCTGAAACTCCAATACTTTGGCCACTTGATGCGAAGGGCTGACTCATTTGAAAAGACCCTGATGCTGGGAAAGATTGAAAGTGCGAGAAGGGGAGGAGAAGGGGACAGAGGATGAGATGGTTGGATGCCATCACTGACTCAAAGGACATGAGTCTGAGTAAACTCTGGGAGTTGGTGATTGACAGGGAGGCCTGGCATGCTGCAGTCCACGGGTCGCAGAGTCGGACACTGAGCGACTGAACTGAACTGAAAGTCACTAAGAGCTTTTAAACACCAAATCTAAACACCAGTTCCAGTATCCGAATCAGCTGGACTCCAAAACTCATGTCTTTCACCATTATGCTATACTGCTTCAAGGTAACCATACTTAAGAGTCATCCTGATTTCCTTCTCCATCTAGGCTCCCACAGTCACCAAATACCAATTAATAAGTTACAAATCCCCCAAGTATCTTTGCAAGTGATTACCTACTGGTGATGACTCTGAAACACTTAAAGTAGAAACTTGATGATTATTTTAAACTGCCAAGACTCAGAAAGAATAATCACCTCTCTTTTGTGATTCCCTCTTCCGCAGACATATTCAATTCTATCCAAGAAGACAGAACTTTGAACGCGGAGGGGAGTATCACTTTACAGCTGAGAAACAGAGGCTGAGTGGTTTACTTACTGTAAGCTCAGCACAGAGCCTGGGATACAAGGGAATCAACAGTATACATTTGTGGGGAAACACTGAGTGAATCACAACTTCTGTAAAGGTTTCTTTATTTTGTACCTGGCCTCACTGACTTGTTTTCAGACTTAAATGGGATCTCTTCGTAACTATTCGTAGTTAGCATCCAAGGAAAGATCGTTCCTTCTCCTTGCCCCCTAAAATTAGTGGTCCTAACTCTGCTTTGTCCCTACCAGACACTCAATGCAGGCGCTGCGGTCCAAGGAGTTCTGGGTTGTCAGTCCCCACAGACTCACCTCTGAAAGATTTTTGTCAACAGCTGAGTCAGCTTATGAAAACTTAAGATAAATTTTCGTTTCAGCCAGGAAGGCTTGTAGAAAAGTGACAATCCGCGCTTCCCCGACACAGTCCACGTGTCCACAAAAACCCGCAGCCGTCAGTCTTCCCGCGAAACCTCGATCATAGAAAATCAAAGAAATGTCAATCACAGCCGACTGTCGGCGCCAGCTGCAGCCTACTCAATCCTGATTGGCGAGGCGCGCCGTTTCCGGAAGTGACGCCCGCCTATCCGAGGAAGAGATGTAACGGAGCGTTGTTTCCCCACCCCCCTCGCCCCGCCCAGTACCGAGTCCGCGAGCTGTACTCGCGGCTACTGGATACTACGGGACCAAAGAGCAGCTCACCACCCCGACGGACCGCCGCTCCTGACTCCCCTGACCATGGGCTCGCGCAACCGCCAACGTCGGGCTGAGGCAGTGCAGAGCACCAACGACAGTAGCGCGCTCAGCAAGAGCTCCCTGGCCGCGCGCGGGTATGTGCACGACGCCTTCGCTGCCTTGCTGGTTCCGGGGACGGCCCGCCGCGCGCCGCTTATCCACCGCGGCTACTACGTCCGCGCACGCGCCGTGCGGCACTGCGTGCGCGCCTTCATAGAGCAGACGTGCGCGGCCCCCGGCACTCCTCGCGCGCAGATTCTGTCGCTGGGCGCCGGCTCAGACTCACTGTATTTTCGTCTCAAAACTGCGGGCCACCTGGCCGGGGCTGCTGTCTGGGAGGTGGATTTTCCGGACGTGGCCGAGCGTAAAGCTCAGAGGATTCGAGATACGCCGGATCTGTGCGCGTTAACCGGGCCTTTCCAGAGTGGAGACCACGGGTCCACGCTGTGCTTTGAGAGCTCGGACTACCGCATCCTGGGCCTGGACCTGCGGCAGCTGCAGCGGCTGGACCAGGCCCTTGCAGCCGCGGGTCTTGACGCTGCCTTCCCGACTCTGCTCCTGGCTGAGGCCGTGCTCACCTACCTCGAGCCGGATGATGCCGCGGCCCTCATCGCCTGGGCCGCCCAGCGGTTTTCTAATGCCATTTTCGTCGTCTACGAGCAGATGAGGCCGCAGGACGCCTTTGGCGAGTTTATGCAGCAACATTTTCGGCACCTGAATTCTCCCCTTCATGGCCTGGACCGCTTTCCCGACGCGGAGGCCCAGCAGCAGCGCTTCCTTCAGGCCGGCTGGACTGCCTGTCGCGCCATGGACCTGAATGAATTCTATCGCTGCTTTCTCCCCGCAGAAGAACGCCGACGCATGGAAAATCTTGAACCTTTTGACGAGTTTGAAGAGTGGCATCTGAAGTGTGCCCACTATTTCATTCTAGCCGCTTCTCGGGGAGACAGCCTCTCCCAGACTCTGGTGTTTCCACCCTCAGAGACGTTTCCTCGGATAGATCCTGCTTCCCCTTCAGGAGTCTTCCCTGCCAGTGTAGTCACTGGGGACACCCAGGGCTTGGGCCTTAAGAGATACGGCCACGCCTCTGTCCTTTTGAGCCCAGGCGTTATTCTCAGTGCAGGAGGATTTGGAGAGCAGGAGGGGCGACATTGCCGAGTGAGCAAGTTTCACATGCTCTTAAGATACAGTGACTTTGAATGGAAAGGCAACCAGATAGGCAGTTGGGGAACTGGAGCTCAGTGGGATGGACGCCTTTATCACACCATGACAAGACTTTCAGATACTCAGGTTCTGGTTCTAGGAGGGAGACTGTCCCCAGTAACTCCAGCCTTGGGGATACTCCAACTTTGTTGTGAGAATGAGGATAATAGCACTGAGGACCCAATTGTAACAGTCACGAAGTTCGGTCCAGAAGAAGATTCCACCTTGTCACGTTGGCGCCATTCAACAACAGAAGTGTCCTGTGAGAATCAGAAATATTTGTTTGTGTATGGGGGCCGAAGTGTGGCAGAACCTGTACTAAGTGACTGGCATTTCCTCCATGTGGGGACAATGACTTGGGTTAGGATCCCAGTGGAGGGAGAAGGACCTGAAGGTCGCCATTCCCACAGTGCCTGCAGCTGGCAAGGGGGAGCCCTCATTGCTGGAGGTCTGGGTGTTTCTGAGGAGCCACTGAGCTCTGTATTCTTTCTGAAACCAATCACTAGTGGATTTCTCTGGGAATCTATAGCCATCCAGCCTCCCATTACCCCAAGGTACTCCCACACAGCTCATGTAATCAATGGGAAGCTTTTGTTGGTTGGAGGCGTCTGGATTCATTCCTCTGCAGTTCCTGGAGTGACTGTTATTGATTTGTCTACAGGATTGAGCTTTGAGTATCAGATTGACACAACATGTGTGCCATGGCCATTAATGTTACACAATCATACCAGCATCCTCTTTCCTGAAGAGCAACAGCTCCTGCTCCTTGGAGGTGGTGGGAACTGCTTTTCTTTTGGCACCTACTTCAACCCCCATACAGTGACATTAGACCTTTCTCCTTTAAGTGCTAGACAGTAAAGACTGGACTTGCTATATATTCAGGACCCACTAGAGTGGACAATAAAGCTTTCCAGAATAGGATTTGACTCTGGCTTTGGACAGTACCACTCCCCTTCTCACTCCTTTTTTTGTTTCTGGTTCTTTCTTAGCACTGCTATTCAGTGCAGAAAGTGGAAAAAACAATTTTTTTTAAACACACCAAAATTCCAAGAGATGGTACAAAAATAGAGTGGTCATATAGTCCTAGAGTAGGATTTGGGGGCCTTTGGGTCCCCGTATCTAATTTCCTGGTGTTCTGCCTACTTTCTAATCTGAGTTTACCCATTTATTGAGTTACAATGACCTTTCACCTAAGTAAAGTGAAAAATTTCCCACTCCCAGGCTTTGTGATTTTAGATGGGACCTTGGAAAGAGTTTCACACAGATCCTTGCTAAGAACACAAGGTTGAATATAGGTGAAGGGACATGGTTTCGACCTCATTCTTCATGTACAAAACCTGAAATGAACCCAGTTGCAGTTTCATTAAAGCACTGTACCACTTATCTCAGCAGACAGCTCAGATAGCTTTAATAAAACATTTATACGACTTTATTGACACACATGCTTTTGTTCAATTTTTTTGCCACTAGTTCCATACTTATTTACATTTATAAATGCTAATGGTTTGATTTCTCAGTTTGTACATGATATGAAAATGTTTTGCTCCATTTCTACGCTCCATGCTTCACTATGTTCTGTGCCCCAAGAGGTCAACCTTTATGAACTGCATCAGTGAGTTTTCTTGTTCTCTGGTTCCTGGAGAGTTCCATCAGTCAGAAGTACCAGAGAAGGATGGTTCAAAAGGAAGAGTGAGTTAGTATTCCCAGTGTTTCCCCTACCAGGCTGTAAGTTGGCAGCAGCTGCATTCTTCAGTCAAAAGCCACAGCCATAAGTTGACTCGGCATCCCTCCAAAGAATTCAGCATCTTCGTTGCATTAACCACATCTTAAGTGTCCAATAGCCACATATGACTAATTGTTATAGAATTAGACAGTGCAGATGTAGAACATTTCCATCACTGCAGGAAGATCTGGACTCCACTGAGGTACTTCACCATTTTGACTTGGTTTACCTAACCCTGCTCATCCCTTTTTAATTAGTATCTTCATTAAACTCTCCTCAATTACCTCCTTTAAATGAACCATTTTCCCCGGTGAGCCTTCTGAGAGCCATAGAACATCTTAGGTATTCATTCTTAAAACTTGAGCCTTAGTTTGTCATCAAAATTGTGTATACCTTGTGAATTCATGTCTCAAAAATACCACTTCGGTATTTCTTGTTTGTCTTCAATCTTTGAAATCTTAATAATTTAACTTGATTATCTACAAGTACTATCAATGTTAACATCTTGATGGACTTAGTATGACCTACAATCCTTTTCCCCTAAATATTTCTATTAACAACTTCATCTATAAAGTAATCTATGAAAACCAACTAGCAAACACAAGCCTAGTGCACAGAGAGGGCATTGTTGGCTCTGTTACATGAAGGCTCTCAGGAGAAGACAAGCTGAAGAAAGTGTTGTCTTCTAACTTCAGCTTCCCTGAGACTGCAAGAGCCCTTTCTGGGGAAGTTGTTAGTCCTGAGAAACAAAGGGCTTGCCATGGCTAGGCATCTGACAAGGCTGTCCGTGGACTGGGTACTAGTATTAATACTAGTAGGCAGTATTGTGTATTAATACTAGTTGGCAGGACTGTGACCAGAAAGGGATAAGCCGCTGTGTAGTTACTGTTTCTAAGTTCACCACAAGCCACACTCCAGCTTTCAGAAGCAGGTCAAAGCAGAACATTGATGAAATGTGTATTCTCAGCAATGTAGCAGTTAGTACCAGAATTTGAAGCTAGAAATAACACCAAAGTCCCAGAAATGCCTTCCATTATGCTATCTTTTAGATGGTACCATCAGCCATCATTATTATCATCACTTTTGGGCAATACAGAGCTCTGGGGGAGCGGGGAGTGTTGGAGTGGGGGGATGTCAGGAAAACATGGATGTGTGCCAGACCAAAATTACTAGTGATGCCTAGTCTCTCAAGTGCTGCCCAGTATGGCGCATTATGAGTAATTGGGCTTGTTCTCCCCAGAGAAATTATCCACATTTTCTGTGTGATTATCAGATTAAACATGCCCTCCACCTCTGACCCTATACATGCATCATACTCAGTTAAGGACTTACTCATTTCTTAAGCTCTAGTCATTAGAACACTTAAGAGTTTTGTCAGTAACATTAATTCTGTGCCTTTGGAGCAGCACTCAGTAGTGCTGGATCCTAGTTTCATAAGAGTAATCTGCAGTAGTTAGAGATGTGGGTCAGATTAAGAACTGAAGTTGTGGACTGTACTTTTTGCTTCTCCATTTCACCTTTGAATGTTTAAAATTCTGGTATGGAGACACTGGGTAATTATGAGAGTTAGTAAAAGCCCTTTTCCTCATTTAATGATTGCTTCTTTTTAGACCAGAAAACTAGTTAAAGGAGGAAGGGAATTTCTTATTTTGCATCTCTGCTCTGTCAGGGTCTCAAAAACACTGTACATACTAGTGAGGATATGAAAATGACGTTAAGAACAACTCTTGTAGGATATGTTCCTCAAAGGCCAGGACTGTCACTTCCTTATGTGTTTTCTAGATTTTGCCATGGAATGTCCATTTTTCATCGTTCTGCATATTTAAACCTCCTTATTGATATTAGGAAGTTGACATGTAAGAGACGTGTTCCAATGCCCAGGCCCTGCATGTCCTTCTCTTTCAGTGATCTCAGACCTTGAAGTCCTGCTTTATTCCATATTCACGTTGTGATCCTAAACTCACCCTCAAACAACTCACACCTACTCTAGGACCCATCCTACTAGATATCTTCTGGAAAATACTCCTGTATGTGAGCCCCAAATGTAATCAATCACTGTCTTCCTGTGAGAGATGAGCCTGTGCTCTTTGGACAGTCTGGTGATTAAGAGAAGAACTAGTTACAGGCAAGTTCTTAATCCCAGGGGCCATCCAATGATGTCCAGTGTGACATTAAAACTAAGTAAGCTTTTTGACTTCAGTGATGAAGAAAGGTCTATAAAGTAGCATTAGGCTGGCAAGTTCAGTTCAGTTGCTCAGCTTTTGCTCTTTGCGACCCCATGGACTGCAGCATGCCAGGCCTCCCTGTCCATCAGCAACTCCCGGAGTTTATTCAAACTCATGTCCATTGAGTCGGTGATGCCATCCAACCATCTCATCCTCTGTCGTCCCCTTCTCCTCCTGCCTTCAATCTTTCCCAGCATCAGGGTCTTTTCCAATGAGTCAGTTCTTCACATCAGGTGGCCAAAGTATTGGAGTTTCGATGAATATTCAGGACTAATTTCCTTTAGGATGGAATGGCTGGATCTCTTTGCAGTCCAAGAGACTCTCAAGAGTCTTCTCCAACACCACAGTTCAAAAGCATCAACTCTTTGGTGCTCAGCTTTCTTTATAGTCCAACTCTCACATCCATACATGATTACTGGAAAAACCATAGCTTTGACTAGACAGACCTTTGTTGGTAAAGTAATGTCTCTGCTTTTTAATATACTGTCTAGGCTGTTCATAGCTTTTCTTCCAAGGAGCAGGCGTCTTTTAATTTCATGGCTGCAGTCACCGATTTTGGAGGTCATTTATGACCTTGCTAATCATATTTGGATTTGATGTTTAAAGAGAGAAAAAGAATATATAGAGCAGAAATTATGAAAATTATAATCAGCTTTAGGGTAGGTTGAGATTTCCTTGGATGTCAATAATTATGTACACAAAGAAGTTCTATCATTCCATGGTTTAGTTATAAGACTACTCACCTGTCTTTCTTGGACAATGATCTTAAGCGCCTGGTCCCAAAGTGGGAATTCTTTGACTAAGAGAAGGAATTATGTCTAGTTCACTTCTCTATCTCCAACATAGTAGATACTCAATAAATACTTGTTGGTCCAATCTGACACTCATATTTGAATAAATTTTATAAATTTATTGAATATTACCATTGTGCCTACTGTGTACAAGCAGATGTCAGAATTCCTTTAATCACCATGTGTTGTTGGAAGGCATTCAAGTTTTAAACACCCCTTATTTAAAATTCATCTGACTTGACCTGGGTAATGGTAGTAGACTTCCTTGTGTTACTCCTAGATTTGCAGAATACTCTTGAAACTTCTCCTTGACTGAGTTTCCAGCTAATCTTCATCCTTTTTGCTCAACAATGGACGATGGTAATCTTATTCATTGGAAATGAAATGAGCTCACTTTGCCAAAAGGCTAATCTGAGGGAGTAGGAATGTGCAATTAAATATGCTTGGGAGAACATAAACACAGGATCTTCCTAGGATGTGCTGATGCTTCACTGGGCATGACTTGGTGTGGAACTCTCTAAGTAAGTTTAATAGAGGGAGAGGAAAGACCTTGCCCTAATATTTATGTGAAAAGTCATTTGTCACCTAATTGGAAGACTAAGATGGAGAAATAAATTGTAATAATAATGAATTTTAGGATATTACGCTACATACAGCTTTTCTCATTCCCTAGTCTTTGTCCACATTTTTAGGATTTTCTAATGAAAAGAGCTTCAATCTCTGATTCACATTTAAACTTGCTATCCCAGAAAAGTCCCTTTGACTGCAAGGAGATCAAACCAGTCAATTGTAAAGGAAATCAGTCCTGAATATTCATCGGAAGGACTGATGCTGAAGCTGAAATTCCAATACTTTGGCCACCTGTTGCGAAGATCTGACTCATTTGAAAAGACCCTGATGCTGGGAAAGATTGAAGGCAGGAGGAGAAGGGGATGACAGAGGATGAGATGGTTGGATGGCATCACTGACTCGACAGACATGAGTTTGAGTAAGCTCCGGGAGTTGGTGATGGACAGGGAAGCCCGGCATGCTGCAGTCCACGGGGTCGCAAAGAGTCAGACACAACTGAGCGACTGAACTAAACTGAACTGAATCTCAGGAAAAGTTAGCAAAACTGATATCTCTTATTCCTGGATACATCAGCAACCTAGGGAGGAAAAAAACTTCGCTATCACTTTCCCCATTGTCTTGCTTTTTTCTGATTTTCATTTTTTTCTATTAATATTTATTATACATATGATGCAATTCTTCATTAGCTGCTTTTTCATACAGTTAGAATCTGACACTGTGTATCTCACAAACTGCACCCTCTGCCATACCTTCTCTGTTTATTGACATCCCAGTTATAAAGAAGGTATACCTGGGTCCCAAAGACAGAATACTGTTACATGCTTCCATTCTTTTACTTACACTGTTCTTACTGTTCAGACTCTTAGTACTGCCTCTTTTCCCTTACTCTCAACCTCACTATCCCAACTTTGTTCATACAACTCCTACGTGACTCAAGGCTTATCTTTGGAAAGCGTTCCCTGGTTCTAATCCCCCCACCCTTTCAGGCTGGAATGTGTTACCTTTCTATATTGCCATAGCACCATGTAACTACCATCTATATTGTGTTTTTCTAATGTTAATATAGATTAAATTACTTATCTATATGTTTTTGGCTGCTCTTGGCCCTAGTTGCTGCACACAGGCTTTCTCTAGTTGTGAGGAGCAGGGGCTGCTCTCTAGTTGCAGTGCACAGGTTTCTCCCTGTGGAGGCTTCTCTCATTGCAGAACACGGACTCCAGGCATATGGGCTTCAGTGGTTGCGGTGCACTGGCTTAGTTGCTCTGCAGCATGTGGAATCCTCCTGGAGAAAGGATTGAACCTGTGTCCCCTGCATGGGCAGGCGGATTCTCTACCACTGGACTACCAGGGAAGTCCCGTATTTTGTTATAATTTGTTTTCTCATCTGTCTTCTCACTAGGTATTACCCCTACCCTGGCTCCTTAAGGGTAGGAACAGTATCTTATTCACCATTGTATTCCTAGCACCTGGAATTGGACAGGATCTCTCATCGTCAGGGTTTAATGTTTTGGAGCCAGAACTTTCTCATTTTTTTTTTTTTTTTTGCTGCACTAGTCCTTCATCGTGGTGCACAGGCTTCTCTTCCTGTAGAGCACAGGCTCCAGAGCTTGGGCTTAGTTGCCTTGCAGTATATGGGATCTTAGTTGCCTGACCAGGGATCAAACCTCTGTCTGCCTCCTACATTGGAAGGCGAACTCTTAACCACTGGACCACCAGGGAAGTCCACGCTTATACCTTAGCACTAGTGAAAATTAATACAATGACACCCTAAATGCAAGCCTGTCATGGAAGCCTGTTCTTTTGGTCATACATGCAGAGAGAATCAGCCAGAACCGTTAGAACATAGCTGTGATTATAAATATATGCTTTTGGGAACCCCTCTCTTAGACCTGCTGCTTCCCCCATCTTCCACGCAGACATCCAGTGGGTAGTGACAGAGATAAGTAACCACAGACAGTGATTTTTTTTTCTTATTTTGGTAATTATTTTCTCTTATTTTGGTAGAAGACAATCATATTAGCTGCATCTTAACTATGAAGATTTACCCCATAGTGACTTGAACCTGAAACTCATCCTCTATCCCAGTTTCCTTTGATTTTTTCATTTTGGGTAAGCCTTGCCTGTGGCCACTTTTGTTTGAGGTGATGACCTAGACTCACACCAGTTTCAATTCAACTAGAACACACAGCATCCAAGTCTCTATATCTTGTTACGTGTTAGCCAACAGGTCATTTAAAAAACCCTTATTGTTAATGATAAAAAAAAAAAAAACAACCTTATTTACAAAACAGAATCACAGACAGAGAAAACAACTTATGGTTACCAAATGGGAGAGTGGAGGAGGGATAAATTAGAAGTTTGGGATTAGCAGATACACACTGCTGCTGCTGCTAAGTCACTTCAGTTGTGTCTGACTCTTTGTGACCCTATGGACTGTAGCCCACCAGGCTCCTCTGTCAGTAGGATTCTCCAGGCAAGGATACTGGAGTGGGTTGCCATTTCCTTCTTCAGATACACACTACTATACATAAAATAGATAACTGAATCACTTTGCTATACATAAAGTGAAACTAACACAACATTGTAAACCAACTATACTCGAAAATAAAAATTAAATTAAAAAATTAAATAAACAACAAGGTCCTATTGTATATAGCACAGGGAACTATATTCAATATCCTGTAATAAACCACAATGGAAAAGAATATGAAAAAATAATATGCATATATATGTCTAACAATCACTTTGCTGTACACCAGAAACTAACACAACACTGTAAATCAACTATACTTCCATTTTTTAAAAGGTTATAGATAAAAAAAATACCCTTATTGTTGCTATTTATTGTACATCTGCTCATTATGGAAATACTTTAAAAAGCAAGATCTGCTACATTTATTTTCTAGGACTTTCTAAACATGCTGGAGTCACATTGCATGCTTTTCCGTAAGTTCTGAATAAAATTTTTCATAACCACAAAGAAAGCTAACTTCAGGGGCATAGAATCAAGTGATGGGTAGGTCTTGTGCATGACTCTTGTTCAGCTGGTGTCTGCATGACAGTTCCTCAGATGATGAATGTCTTCTTTGATGACTGAGAGCCTTCTCCTGCTATATTTGGTAAGAATCACTTCAGGTCCCTTAGGTTACTAAGATTGTGAAACTAAGATGTATGGTATTATTCACGTTGCTTTTTACAAGATGTGAAATACAGTCTATAAAATCAGCTCTCAGGAGACCTGAGGAAAAGAATGTGCAGGTGAAGAACCAAAGTACTTATACGCAAGGCAGAAGAGAGAAAAAATATAAACCCGAGGAGCACAGCAGATCTGCATTCATTGGCAGCTTGAATTAATGTCCTCTCATCTTGAAGAACTAACCAGGAAAACAGAGGGAAATCTGGAAGCAGGATAAAATAAGACACCAGTATCAGATGACCAATATATCTACTACTGTGGGCAAGAACCCCTTGAAAGAAATGGAGTAGCCCTCATAGTCAACAAAAGAGTCCAAAATGCAGTACTTGGTGGCAATTTCAAAAATGACAGAATGGTCTCTGTTCTTTTCCAAGGCAAACCATTCAACATCACAGTAATCGAAGTCTATTCCCCAACTTCTAATGCTGAAGAACCTGAAGTTGAATGGTTCTATGAAGACCTACAAGACCTTCTAGAACTAACACCAAAATAAGGATGTCCTTTTCACCACAGGGGACTGGAATGCAAAAGTAGGAAGGCAAGAGATACCCGGAGTAATGGGCAAGTTTGGCCTTGGAGTACAAAATGAACCTGGGCAAAGTCTAACGGAGTTTTGCCAAGAGAATGCACTGGTCATAGCAAACACTGTCTTCCAGCAACACAGCAGATGACTCTGCACATGGATGTCACCAGACGTCAGTACTGAAATCAGATAGATTATATTCTTTGTAGCCGAAGACGGAGAAGCTCTATACAGTAGCAAAAACAAGACCTGGAGCTGACTGTGGCTCAGATAACCAGTTCCTTATTGCAAAATTCAACTTAAACTGAAGAAAGTAGGGAAAACCACTAGGCCTTTCAGTTATGACCTAAATCAAAGCCCTTATGATTATACAGTGGAGTGATGAATAGATTCAAGGGACTAGATCTGGTAGACAGAGTGCCTGAAGAACTACGGACAGAGGTTCATGACATTGTATAGGAGGTGATGACGAAAGCCATCCCCAAGAAAAAGAAATGCAAGAAGCAAAGTGGTTGTCTGAGAAGGCCTTACAAATATCTGAGAAAAGAAGAGAAGTGAAAGGCAAAGGAAAGAGAAAGATATACCCAACTGAATGCAGACTTCCAGAGAATAGCAAGGAGTAATAGGAAAGCCTTCCTAAGTGAACAATACAAAGAAATAGAGGAAAACAATGGAATGGGAAAGACTAGAGATCTATTCAAGAAAATTGGAGTTACTAAGGGAACATTTCATACAAAGATAGGCACAATAAATGACAAAAATGACTAGGACCTAAAAGAAGCAGAAGAAATTAAGAAAAGGTGCCGAGAATACACAGAAGAACTGTACGAAAAAGCTCTTAATGACCCACGATGATGTCAACCATGTTAGCCACATGGTTAAACACAATGACGTGGTCACTCACTTAGAGCCAGACGTCCTCGAGTGTGAAGTCAAGTGGGCCTTAGGAAGCTTACTAAAAACAAAGTTAATGGAGATGATGGAATTCAATTTGAACTATTTCAAATCTTAAAAAATGATGTGGTTAAAGTGCTGCACTCATTATGCCAGCGAATTTGGAAAACTCAGCAGTGGCCACAGGACTGGAAAAGGTCAGTTTTCATTCCAATCTCAAAGAAAAGCAATGCCAAAGAATGTTCAAATTACAAATGCACTCATTTCACATGCCAGCAAGATATTGCTCAAAATCCTTCAAGCTAGGCTTCACCAGTACGTGAACCAAGAACTTCCAGATGTACAAACTGGATTGAGAAAAGGCAGAGGAACCAGAGAACAAATTGCCAACATCCGCTGGATTATAGAAAAAGCAAGAGAATTCCCAAAAAACATCTTCTTCTGCTTCATTGACTATGACTATGCTAAAGCCGTTGACTGTGTGGATCACAACAAACTGTGGAACATTCTTAAAGAGATGGGAATACCAGATGACCTTACCTGTCTCCCGAGAAACCTGTATTCAGGACAAGAAGCAATAGTTAGAACTGGACATGGAACAATAGACTGGTTTAAAATTGGGGAAGGAGTATGTCAAGGCTGTATATTGTCACTCTGCTTATATATGCAGAGTACATTGTGCAAAGTGCTGGGCTGGATGACTCACAAGCTGGGATCAAGATGGCTGGGAGAAATATCAACAACCTCAGATATGTAGATGATACCACTTCAATGGCAGAAAGTGAAGAGGAACTAAAGAACCTCTTGATAAAGAGGAGAGTGGAAAAGCTGGGTTAAAACTCAACATTCATTAAATGAAGATCATGGCATCCAGTCCTATCACTTCATGGCAAATAGATGGGAAAAAGTGAAAACAGTGACCGATTTTATTTTCCTGGGCTCCAAAATCACCGTGGATGGTGACTGCAGCCACGAAAGTAAAAGATGGTTTCTTCTTGGAGGAAAAGCTGTGACAAACCCAGACAGTGTAATAAAAAGCAGAGACATCACTTTGCCAACAAAGGTCCGTCTAGTTAAAGTCATAGTTTTTCTGGTAGTAATGAATGGATGTGAGAGTTGGACCATAAAGAAAGCTGAGTATTGAAGAATTGATGCTTTCAAACTGTGGTGCTGGAGAAGACTCTTGAGAGTCTCTTGGACAGCTAGATCAAACCAGTCAATCCTAAAGGATCTCAACCCTGAAATTCATTGGAAGGACTGATGCTGAAGCTCCAATACTTTGGCCACCTGATGTGAAGAGCTGACTCACTGGAAAAGACCCTGATGCTGGGAAAAATTGAGGGCAAGATAGAATGGGGTGACAGAGGATGGATGGTTGGATGGTATCACTGACTCAGTGGACGTGAGTTTGAGCAAACTCAGGGAGATAATGATGGACAGAGAAGCCTGGCATGCTGCAGGTCATGGGGTCGCAAAGATTCAGACATGACTAGTGACTGTGCTGAGTCACTTTAGTCGTGTCTGACTCTTTGTGACCCTATGGACTGTAGCCCAGCAGGTTTCTCTGTCTGTGGGATTCTCCAGGCAAGAATACTGGAGTGGGTTGCCATTTCCTCCTCCAGGGGGTCTTCCTGACCCAGGGATTGAACCCACATCTCCTGTGTCTCCTGCATTGACAGGTTCTTTACCACTAGCGCTACCTGGGAAGCCAGGTGACTTAGTGAGTGAAAACAGTGTGTAACCCAGGCCAAAAATGACAGAGCTTAAAATAGAGCATTTACAATAAAAATAGATGGGAAGGAACACATCCTAGGCTATTTGTAATAATAAACTCAGTAGCAGAAATGAATCAAGTACTTACAATGTCCTGGCCCTATGCTGAAAATTATTTATCACAGCAACTCTATGAGGAGTTAATGTTTATGTTTCCTATTTTAAAGATGGGGAAATTGAGGTACAGAGAGGCTAAGGCACAGCTATAGGTGGTAACACATTAAAGCAGGAGTGTCAGAATCTTACTTATTTATTGGCGGCTTCTGGACTTAGTTGTAGCATGTGGGATCCTGCGTTGCGGCACAGGGGCCCTGTAATTTGTGGCACACAGGCTCTCTAATTGAGGTGCAGGGGCTCAGTTGCCCCACGGCATGTGGGATCTTAATTCACTGGCCAAGGATCAAACACATGTCCCCTGCATTGGACAGCAGATTCTTAACCACTGGACCACCAGGGGAAGTCCCAAGCCCAGGATGTAATTTGTTCATGGACACAGGCTAATGGTAGAGATGGATTCAAACACAAGTTTGAGAATCCTGCAGTAATCCAGTCTCTGGATAGTTCCAAGGCGTGGACTGAATCCCATACCACTGAACTAATCTGCCTGGTAAGAATGACCACCACCACAAAATGCCTTTGATGCTTTCCAGATCCAAACTGGAATAATTGCTCTGGCACTGGACTGAAGTGCCTCTGACAATGTGCTGCTGGTTAGACAGGCCGTACAGGCAGCATCAACCCTGCCCCTGAAATGCCAAAACTCCCTTCTTGGCATTGTCAGCCCAGCAACCTGAAACCCATTTTTGCTGACTTTGAGATTTAAACCTTACATAACCCTTCACGGTCTCTACTCCTTTAATAGGCCCATGATTTCATGCCCCAGTGAAGTCAAACAACCGAGACATCGGTTTCTGTTGCAGCAGCCGAAGACAAGCCATCAAGGGGGAGCCAAAGTCCTTTTGTCCAGAACAAACAAGCGTGACACTATGATGGAAATGTGTGGTATTTCCTGGGGCTGATGGACGTGGGCAACCGCCCCAAGTGCCCAATCTGTATGTCATAACTTGATGAAAACCAACTGGGATGGCCAAGTTTTTGGACAAGTGCTGGGGAGTGAGTTAGCCTGGAAGTCAATTTTCTCTCATCCAGAAATTTTGGTTCTGTTCCATCAGGTACCTTAGAAACCAGACTCATTTTAGCTCCTCATTTCGTATCTATTACCTTATTCGCTACATAGGTCAAAAGTTAAGAGTGGGGGACTTCCTTGGCTGTCCAGTGGCTGGAACTCTGTGCTTCCAATGCAAGGGGCATGGGTTCAGCCTTTGTTGGGGAACTAAGGTCCCGCATGTTGTGCAACACAGCCAAAAAAAAAAAAAAACTAGTTAAAAAAAATTTGAAGGACTTCCCTGGTGGTCCAGTAGTTAAGAACCCACCTGCCAACACAGAGGACGTGGGTTTGATCCCTGGTCAGGGAAGATCCCACACGCCACAGAGCAACGAAGCCCATATGCTGCAACTACTGAGCCCAGGTGCTCTTGAGCTGTGCTCTGGACCAAAGGACAACATGCCTGTGTGGCTAGTCGTGTCGGACTCTTTGCGACCCTTTGGACTGTGGCCTGCCAGGCTCTTCTGTCCATGGGGTTTTCCAAGCAAGAATACTGGAGCGGGTTGCCGTTTCCTTCTCCAGGGGCTCTTCCCAACCCAGGGATCAAACGTGCGTCTCCTATGTCTCCTGCATTGCAGGCAGATTCTTTACCCACTGAGCCATTGTTATTGCTGCTGCTGCTAAGTTGCTCCAGTTGTGTCCGATTCTGTGCGACCCCATAGACGGCAGCCCACCAGGCTCCGCCATCCCTGGGATTCTCCAGGCAAGAACACTGGAGTGGGTGAGCCATTAGGAAGCCCCTGGATGAAGAGAAGTCACTGCAATGAGAAGACCACGCACCAGAAGGAAGAGTAGCTCCTGCTCACCACAGCTAGAGAAAGCCAACACACACGACGAAGACCCAGCACAGCCAATCAATCAATCAATAAAATAGGACAAATTTCATATGTATAATATTTTTTAAAAAAGTTAAGAGAGGAAACTAACTTGCAGATCCTGGGATAACTACCCATACAGAAAAAAATGATGTCTGTCCTGGTACCAGACCTTTCTGGGAGGCATCTTCCTTACCCCTTCTTGCGATCACAGATAAGTACCATTTTCAGGCAGGGGTCTGTGGGAAGTTCTCTGGCTTTAGGCTGAGTAGGAACAGCTGCTGTTTTGAACCTCGGGACTCTAATTCACGGTTACACCCAGCACCTCCCCTGCCCCAGCCCTGAGGGGTTGCCGAAGTCACCAGACACTCCAGACACCTTGTTTCATTCCTGAACACTGTCCAGATGCTCTCCTTCAGGAGAGTTAACAAGGGGATGGGGCTCCCCATTGCCCTCCCTCTAATGAACATCCCGAGTTTCTGCCTTCACAGGAGTTCCATTTTATTGATTTATTTATAGTTATTTATGGGGTCATAAATGGTGGTCAGGGAAAAGATGGAGGATCAACAGATTGAGACCATGATATCTATAAAAGCAGTAAAACTTTTGCCTAACCCCAAGCCAACGCCTCTCAAGAGATGAAGCCATCTCTTATTTAGGGCTCTTGGTGAAAGTGTTGAAACAATGGCTTTAGCCATGCAGCAGTGCTTAAATTCTGACCTGGCCTCTTGCCCAGGTGCAAGGTTTCATCAGCCAAGATTAGAGAATGGCCACACCTTACCCTAATGATTTTTGCCCAAAGTCTGTCCCAACCAATGAAGATTTCAAACCAGAATAATCATTAACATCACCACAGACTTACACAGAATGATTGTAACCTGAGTTTCTGCCAAAGTACTAAATAAACCTTCCATCTTCAAGCCTGGTGGCCCTTTCTCTGGTTTTAAAAGTTGTTCAAGCAGTTGCTCGAGTTTATTGCACATGGGAGCTGAACCTCACCAGGACAACAGTCAGGGGACTGTCAGGCACAGATGGAGTCCTGGACCTGAGACAGGAGTTTAGGAGCTATGAAACCATGGAGGCAAACCAGGGGAGGGTCTCCTATCCCTCTGTCAAGAGATCAGAGGGGGCTTCTGCCTATGGCCAAAACCTAGTCACACAAACTGGGTGTGAGATGTACTCAGTCAGCAACCAGAGGAGATAGCAGAGTGCTGTACTCCTGCAAAGAAATAGCACACACCCTTTTAGTAGAAGTAGAAAAGGCAAGACCCTTCATGGGCAAATAACATGGGATGTAGAAAGAGAAGACATTTCAGAGCCTGGATTCCCCACTGGGTGACCTGAGGGAAGTCACATAATCTCTCTGGGACACAGTTTTCTCATCTGTAAAACAGATTTGATGATAGTATCCACCTTACAAAGTGCTTACGAGGATCAAATAAAACAAGTGTGTTGCATGGAGTGTGGCAAGTAGGGCACATTCAAACACTTAGACCTGGGTGAGTGAGGTTCTCAGAGAGCCCTGCTCTTTGGAGTGCCTTCCTCAAAGCATTTGAAATGCCTCTCCAGTGAAGACTGACGTACTGTCCAGCCTAGACCTGGTCCCACAGGTCCCAGAATGATCTGGGACTAATGTGAACTTCAGGATGCAGAACGTGAGATGGAAGCTAGTGTTTGAATGCGCACCCTCAGTTTGGAATACTACAGATCCAGACTCACAGAAGCAGGAAACAGACGTGCAAGAGACAGAAACAGGAAAGAGGTTTGGTGGACTCTTCTCACTTCCTGATCTTCACTTGAGATTCAGGGTGTGGTCGTCCCATCTCCTTTCTTTAAAATGATGATTGGCGGCTGTCTGTCCACAGCCTAAATTCACCTCCCACCACAACTTCCTGCCCCACTCAATTTCTTCCACAGGAACATTTCTTCCACGGCATCAGGATGTCTGTAATTCAGCCCTCTAATTTTTCGCTATCCATCAGCTTCCACCTGCCCTCACCTGTCTCCAAATCTAGTTTAGAATCTATGGTTCATAATTTTAGTCCCTCTCTCAAGGCAGTTCTAGATTCTTATTCCTCAGGACTTTTATTTTATACTTTTTATTTTACAATTCATCTGATAAAACTCCAGCCCCTGGTAAAACCAACACCCAGGTTTCTCCATGGCCATATCCGGAGATGATCCCCACCAGAGAAGAAAAGCGCAAGGCAGAGCAGATCAGTGTGGCAGAGATTCCCAACTCCGTGCTCTAAAATGTAAGAGAACTGATAACTAGTTGGAAACACTGCTGCCAGGCATAAAGTAGTGTATTTCCCAGGTGTCCTTGTACACAGGTGTGGCCAAGTGTCTATGTTACAGAAAACAAGGGAAAATGTTGTGCTACTGCAGCAGTAAAGTGTAAGAGAGCTGACTGAGTGGACGCGCCACCCCGTACCATCCAGTGTGGCCCCCGATGACATCTTGAACCATGAGGTAACTTTGAGGATGGAAGCCAAGAGCCAAGATGCTGAAGCAAAAAGCAGTCATTCTGATCCCCGATGAAGTCATATACCAGCCCTCGTCTTACCTCCATAATCTCTCTGTGTGAAAGAAGTCAACTTTGATTTTTTTTAAAGACATCATTATTTTGGTGTGTTTTTCTTGTTATATACAGCTGAAGTCAAGCTTAATTAATATAACCACCAACCGCAGCAGGGCTTGAAATACTGCCTAACAAGCCTATCATTTTTTTCCTAGTCCATTTATTTTTGAAATCTCTGTGTCTGTATCGAACTATCCCTACTCTTCTCCAGTATGTGACTTTCCACTTCCCACCACAGAGTCAACAGATGACTGGGCTTCCTGATTCACTGGCAAAACTGAAATCATCAAATACAAAAGCCCTCAGATTCCTGCCACAAACTCACCTGCCTGCTTTCACTCCCTTACTACAGGTCCTCCTGTTACCATGGAGACCATTTCCCTCCTCCTTCTGAGGCAAATCTCTCCCACCAGACATCTGGGTCCCCTTCCTCGTATGTTTTAAGAAGCCTTATCCTCTTAGTGTTAGACCTGGGCCATAAAGAAGGCTGAGTGCCAAAGAATTGATCTTTTCGAACTGCGGTGTTGAAGACTCTTGAGAGTCCCTTGGACAGCAAGGAAATCAAACCAGTCAATCCTAAAGGAAATCAACCCTGTATATTCATTGGAAGGACTGATGCTGAAGCTAAAGTTCCAATACTTTGGCCACGTGTTGGGAAGAGCTGACTCATTGGAAAAGACCTTGATGCTGGGAAAGATGGAGGGCAGGAGGAGAAGGGGGTGACAGAGGATGAGATGGTTGGATGGCATCACTGACTCAATGGATGTGACTTTGAGCAAACTTAGGGAGATAGTGAAGGACAGGGAAGCCCGATGTGCTGCAGTCCATGGGATCACAAAGAGTCGGACACGACTGAGCGACTGAAGAACAAACAATCCTCTCAAACATTCCAGAGGCCGTAAAACTGTTATGGCCCACAGACATATCCTATGCTTGACCTATATAGGTTTTTTCCTTTTATTTTTATCTTACTTAAAATAAGGGAAAATGGAAGGTAAAACCTTTCCTTTTTAGTTTATAATTCCACAAGTTTTGATCAAGACATACATTTGTGTGTATACCGCCATCACCATCAAGAACAGTTCCAACAACCCCTAGGCCACCACTGTGCCTCAGGCCAGTATTTAGAAGGAGCCTGTGCTCTCCAGAGTCTTGCAGTTTCTGCCACTATCCATTTCTTACAGTCCACTGTATCATTCATTTAGGTCACCTACTGGCCCCTTAGACATTTGAGTTTGAGGCTCCTGGATTATTCCTTCTCTTTCCTCTATCATGTAGCCAATCCTTTTCTACTCATTCTTTCCCATTAGCACCTAGTCATGCTCAATCCTCCAACTTTAGGGGAAATCCCTCCTTTGACCTCTCCAGATGCTATTCTTCCTCACAACCAAACTTCTTAAAAGAACTGTTATTTGGGGACACTCTTGGTCAAATTATCCTTTATGTACCTGATATTCTCCTGAAAATCATCTTATCTTGGTGAGAAGTTTTCTCTACTTCTTTGGAAGAAAAACAAAAATCAAAAGCAAGTTAAACTAAAATTTGCCACATCTATTCAGATGACAGATTTCTCATGTTGCCACAAGCAGAATATGTAACATCGCTCCAAAATTCTGATAAGAAATTTCTATCCAAATCACGCCAACCTGCTCTTTTATGTTAAAATTACAAATAATGCAAGTCTTGCCTATAACAGGTCTCAAATGAGGGAATTATATCCAATGTTATATCTATAAATAATTTCTGTCTTCAATTTCTCTTTGAAGGAATCACCTAGTATAAGAAATCCTGTGTATTTCTTTTCCCATAAATTATGGGGTCCACTTGAACATTCAGAAAAGGAAAGGGAGAAAAAACATGAATTTTCATCCACAGAGGACTGAAACAAAAGTGGGTCACATTTAAATATTACTGAATATGGTTTTGAATAGAAAATAAAGGGACAGTGGAAAATATCCCCTTCAACTGGCCTCTACCTACCTGCATACTGAAATTCCTCTTTCATTGATGATTTTTAAAAGAACAAAAGTAAAGCCTGGCAAAAAGAAAGAAAGTCAGTTCCAACTTTGCCCACATTCACTTTCTCCATTTCCTCCCCTCTTACGCAGTCCTCAACTCTCTCCAGTATCTTTTCCTCTCCCCCATCACGCTATGAACATCTCTCACTAAGGTATAATAGTCTTTATGTCACAAGCTGATGGATAGTTTTCAGGCTTTGTGTTACTTGGTGACTTGTCAGCACTTGATTCCAATCAGCACTCTCTGCTTCTTGAAACACTCTTTCTTTGGCTTCTTGGGACAGCCTCCTCTTGGTTTTCCTGTCCTCACCCTCCACCCTTCACCAGACTCACTAGGTCCTCTTGAAACATGCGTGTACGCATGTCCAGTTATTCAGTCGTGTCTGACACTTTGTGACCTTATGGACTGTAGTCCGCCAGGCTCCTCTGTCCATGGGATTTTCCAGGCAAGAATACTGGAGTGAGTTGCCATTTCCCTCCTCCAGGGGATCTTCCTGACCCAGGGATTGAACCAGCTTCTCCTCTGACTCTTGCCTTGGCAGGCAGATTCTTTTACCACTGAGCCACTTGGGAAACCCTTGGAAACATTTGATGTTATTCAGCCACTGGGTCATGTCCAACTCTTTGCCACCCCATGGACTGCGGCATGCCAGGCTTCCCTGTCCTTCACTATCTCCTGGAGTTTGCTCAAACTCATGTCCACTGAGTAAATGATGCCATCCAACCATCCTCTGTTACCCTCTTCTCTTGCTTTCAATCTTTCCCAGAATCAGGGTCTTTTCCAATGAGTCAGCTCTTCACATCAGGTGGCCAAAGTACTGGAACTTCAGCATCAGTCCTTCCAATGAATATTCAGGGTTGAGTTCCTTTAGGATTGACTGGTTTGATCTCCTTGCTGTCCAAGGGATTCTCAGGGGTCTTCTCCAGCACCACAGTTTGAAAGCATTAATTCTTCGGCTCTCAGCCTTCTTTATAGTCCAGCTCTCACATCCATACATGACTACTGGAAAAACCATAGCTTTGACTAGAAGGACTTTTGCTGGCAAAGTGATGTCTCTGCTTTTTAATACATTGTCTAGGTTTGTCATAGCTTTTCTTCCAAGAAACAACCATCTTTTAATTTCATGGATACAGTCTCTGTCCACAGTGATTTTGGAGCCCAAGAAAATAAAATCTGTCACTGTTTCCACTTTTCCCCTATTTGCCATGAAGTGATGGGACTGGATGCCATGATCTTTATTTTTTGAATGTTGAGTTTTAAGCTAGCTTTTCCACTCTCCTCTTTCACCTTCATCAAGAGGCTCTTTAGTTCCTCTTCACTTTCTGTCACTGAAGTGGTATCTGCATATCTGAGGTTGTTGATATTTCTTCCAGCCATCTTGATTCCAGCTTGTGAGTCATCCAGCCCAGCATTTCACATGATGTACTCTGCATATAAGTTAAATAAGGAGGGTGACAATATGCAGCCCTGATGTACTGCTTTCCCAATTTTGAACCAGTCTATTGTTCCACGTCCAGTTCTAACTGTTGCTTCTTGTTCTGCATACAGGTTTCTCAGAAGACAGATAAAGTGGTCTGGTATTCCCATCTCTTATGTTCCACTGTTTGTTGTGATCATCATAGTCAAAGGCTTTAGCATAGTCAATGAAGCAGAAGTAGATGTCTTTTCGGAATTCCCTTGCTTTTTTCTATAATCCAGCGGACATTGGCAATTTGATCTCTGGTTCCTCTGCCTTTTCTAAATCTAGTTTGTACATCTGGAAGTTCTTGGCTCATGTACTGCTAAAGCCTAGTTTGAAGGATTTTGAGCATAATCTTGCTAGCATGTGCAATGAGTGAAATTGTACAGTAATTTGAACATTCTTTGGCATTGCCCTTCTTTGGGATTGGAATGAAATCTGACTTTTTCCAGTCTGATGGCCACTGCTGAGTTTTTCAAATTTGCTGGCATATTGAGTGCAGCACTTTAACAGTGTCATTTTAAGGATTTGGAATAGCTCAGCTGGAATTCTATCATCTCCACTAGCTTTGTTTATAGTAATGCTTCCTACGGCCCAATTGCTTTCAGACTCCAGGATGTCTGGCTCTAGGTGAGTGATCACACCTTTGTGATTATCTGGGTCATGAAGATCTTTTTTGTATAGTTCTTCTGTGTGTTCTTGCCACCTCTTCTTAATCTCTTCCGCTTTTTGTTAGGTCCTTGCCTTTTCTGTCCTTTATTGTGCCTATCTTTGCATGAAATGTTTGAAACATTACAGGCACTCAATAACTCTTTGTGGAATGAGTAAGTGAAATGCATGCAAATTACATGAACATGTATCAAAGAAGTCATCCGGGAGAAAAGGATGTTTAAGCTGGAGTTCTGAGAAAGAGGAGAAGTTGGGTAGGAGAACAGAAGAGGGGAGAGCAGTCCAGGCAAATGCATGAGAGAAGGCTTTGAGCAGATGTGCCCAAGGAACCAGGGGAGCTCAGAGGAAATCCCAAACTCCTACCCTTAGTGTACAGTGAGATCTGGCCCCTCCTTTTTCTCTGACCCCATCCAGCCATTCCCCACACCTCTCTTATCCCTGTCACACTGGCTGCTCTTTTCCTCCAATAGTTTGTCACCTCTTCAACCCCCACACTCCCTGCACCCCTGCTTCCAGCCCTAGGGCCTTTGAACTTAGTTTCCTGCCCCAATTTTCAAACAACTAGGTTTGTTTCGTCACTTAGCTTCAGATCAATATCTAAAGTAGCATCTTGCCTCCAAATATTCTCTCTTTCATCCCCCTGTTTATTGTTTTTCTTCAGTTATCCCCACCTGAGTATATTTTGTCTATTTATCCATTCACTTCATTGTTCATTGACTCTAAATTTAAATGTAGTCCCTCCCCCATTAAAGTCTAAGTTCCACGAGGGCAATGACATCATCAGTCTTGTTCTCTGTTGTATCTCCAGCACCTGGCACTTAGATGCTGGGCAAAGATTTGTCACATGAACAAATAGCTACGGCAGAGAGAGAGAGGAGAAGGAAAACAGAGGCTGGAACAGGCAGGGCCTTGGATACTGCTTTATATCCTTTGGATCTTACTCTAAGGGGAATAAGAAGATACGGGAAGAGTTTAAGCAGGGAATTGATCTGACAATGTTTGCTTTGGGGTGGGAATGGAAAGAAGTGGAGGAAATTAGATGATGTGCAGCCTGAAGATGTAACAAAATATGATTGTAGCATAATTGATGGGATTAACATAGCTAATAAAAGGATAAAAATATTTTTGGCTGGAAAAACTGATGGGTTTGCTACGCATAACCTCCAACCCAGTTCTAGCTGTTTAGACAAAATTCCTCCATCATTTTTGAAGGGCAAGAGAAGATCCTGGAAAGAAAGGTACCCAGGGACCAACTATGACTAACTCCCCTTGGATGTTTAGTTATTATTAGAACAAGTTTGATGGCCGGGGGTGGTCCAGACTGAGATCAGATAGGCAAGTGAGGACAAGACAGGTGCAGCTCATTACCAGGAAGGGGCTGTCTGGATAGAAACCCAGACTCAGCAGCAGGGGTTCAGGAAGTGATCCCAGGTAGGTGTGGCTGATTTCACTAAGCCCTCCTTCCCCACCTTCCCTGCCTTATAACTGAAGGCCTTTGCCATCCTCCAGGTTTATGGAGTTGGTCAAGAGCCTGTAGCCTGGCAGAGCCAGCTAACTTATCCTTGAAAAGAGTGAGGCTGAGTTCCTAGTCTTCAAGCAGGCAGCAGCTGTCAGGAGAGCAGGAGGATTTCTGGAAAACAGTAAGCAACCCTGGGGATGCTCTAGGACTTATGGGGAGGGGATCCCAGGAATTTCTCGACTTCCTGCTGATTTCATAGGGAAAGGACTGGTGTTTGTTTTAATTCAGATAGCATAGAAAATGCTATTTTGTAGAGGGCTTAGTCGGATCAGGTAGGATCATCCGGATGACACACAGAAAGACAGAAAAGTCTAGTGGGGAGACGAATTCAGAGTGTGATCAGTGCTGTGAAGAAGAATCCAAGAGTTCTAAGAGAGTAAATGTGGGGCCTCAGCTAGTTAGAAAAAGCTTCTGTGGGGACTGACATTTTTGCTGAGACCTAGACAGTGGGTAGAAAGTGTGACCAGAGAAGGGTATGGCTTAGAGAAAGACTTTCATTTGGGAATTGGGCAAACCACCAAAAAAATCAGAAATCAGAGGTAGAACTGAGGGCAATACAGATGGAGATGTGGTCAGGGTGAATGTGGTGGCAGAATGTGGGGAGCAATGCAAACCAGTGACAAGTGTGAGGCAAGGGTATGATCCAATCAGTTCACTTATCCGTGGTTTCCTCAGTTCCCCTAAGAATAATCTAGCCAGGAGTACTGACAAGACTGAGATTGAGAGGCTGGACTTGGCTGTGACAATTTCTCTGTTGTCATGAATGTCTCCTTGAGTATCTTAACAACAGATCTTGACACATGGTCTTTCACGCAACATGAATCGCACAATCTGAAGGATCATAAATATTACTATTATCAGTGAAACGGGCTAATGTTTGGAGAGCACTTTAACACTTCCACAAACACTATCCCTTTGATTCTCAAAAGAACTCCATGAACTGAGCACTACTCTCAGCCCCATTTTACACAGGGCTGAAGCTCTCATCAGTACTTCCTTGATCAAGGTTCAATAAAGCCAAACAATCTCAGAAGCGCTAAAGCAGTATCCTAAACCAGGTTCCCTAATTCAGACACCTCTGTTCTCTCCATTTGGTCACAAGACCTTCAAATAGAAGGTTCCAAACAACTAACGAAATTTTGTAATATTTACAAAGATGAGTAAGAAATTATATGAATTTCTGGGGGATGGGTGGGGCTAACGAGTTCAATTTTGAAGATACTGAATCTGAAGTGACTGCAGGATTTTCAAGTGGAGAATCCAGTAAACACATATTAAGGGTGTGGAACCACGAGAGGATTATAATGTGTCTGTATTTATTTTAGAGTTAAAGATCTCAGAGCTTGCTGTCTTGTAGGACAAATCGAGTGGATTAACCCTAATAGAGGTTAGTCTTTAATCAACACAGAAACGATTCTATGTTTAAAGGGCTTTTCCCCCCTTGAAACTAAATGTAAAACTTGACTGTGTAGTCTTTAAGGGGGAAAAAAAAATCTATAAACAGAATATAATATGGTCAAAGAACATGATTTGCAAAACCATCATGAGTATTTTTTAACTGAAGTATAGTTGATTCACAGTGTTGTGCCGATCTCTGCCGTACAGTACAGTGACTCAGTTGTACACCTATATACATTCTTTTTAATACTCTTTTCCATTCAGTTTATCACAGGGGACTGCATATAGCTCCCTGTGCTCCATTAGGTCCCTACAGAGGACCTCATTGTTTATCCATTCTCTATATAATAGTTTGCACTTGCCAACCCCAAACTCCTGCTCCATCCCGCTCCTTCCTCCCTCCTCCTAGGCAAGCACGAGTCTGTTCTCTGTGAGTCTGCTTCTGTTTGGTAGAGAAGTTCATCTGTGCCGTGTTTTAGATTCCACATCTAAGTGATATCAGACGATATTGTCTTTCTCCTTCTGACTTAACTCACTTCGTATGACACTCTCTAGTTGCATCCATGTTTCTACAGATGGCATTAGTTTGTTCTTTTTATGACTGAGCAGTATTGCGTTGTATATATGTACCACATCTTTCTCCATTCATCTATCGATGGACATTGAGGTTGCTTCCACGGTTCGGCTATTGTGAAAGGTGCTGCTATGAACACAGGGGTGCATGTATCTTTTTGAATTAAAGTTTTGTCCAGATATATTTGCAGGAGTGGTATTGCTGGGCCATAAAAACTGTAATGAACATTGATCATAACTTAATCAATTGATTATAACCTAATTAAAAATTAGTTGCCCGATATAGTTACCTAGCTACATTCCAGGTGGGGTGGCAAGCACATATAAGAGGCTGGTGTGGGAACTACATTTAATATCCTGGGATAAAGCATAATGGAAAATAATAGAAAAAAGAATGTATATGTATGTATGTATAGCAGAGTCACTTTGCTGTACAGCAGAAATTAACACAACATTGTAAATCAATGATACTTCAATTAAAAAAAAGAATGAAGAAGCTGACAGGTTTATGGAGTTGGTCAAGAACCAAGGTTTAGTGTAATAAATAAGGCTGGGAGTAATCAAGAGCTCAATTTGATGTGGGATGTTCAAGTTTTAAAACTAATCACCAGCATCTATAAAACTCTAATTTCTAAAGCAGTGAAGGAAAAACAGCTTTTTTTTTGTTTTTTTTACAATTTTGAAACTCCAAGCCTCTGACCCTTTGCTTTGATTCTCGTTGGTCGATGCAGACAATTCCCATGCCAGTTTCAGAAGAAGCCCTAGCTTTCCCCATTTTCCTCCTTTGTTCAAGCTGTGTCTTTGGCCTGGAAATTCTTTTTCCTACCATCTCTCTCTCTCTCTCTCTGTTTTTCTTAAATCCTCTTCATCCTTCATGACCAGTGGCTGCTCACATATCACAAAGCCTTTCCTGAGCTCCTCCCTAAAAGACCCCCATGGTTCTGACCCTGCTACTCAGGGAAGGGTCCTCTGTAGAGAATATTTGTGTGTGTTTTATCTCCACTAACATATTAAACAAGAGGTTAAAGATCAGCTTTTACTACCTTTGTGTGCCTCAAAACTACTAACATGGTTCCATCAACATCACAGTCATCAATTTTTATAAAAATGAAGGAAGGAGGGAAGGAAAATAGTACTGGAAATTGGGAAACTCAGTCTTAATGGGGCCAACAGGATTGACAAAATGGAATTTGTTTGGTTAACCTGGATAAAAATATTATAGTTATTTTAGGAGAACCTCTTTTCCCATATAAGCCCCCAAATAAGAATTGAAGGGTTTGAATAAATAATAAACAAATAAGTTTTAAAAGTATAAAAGCTTATTTTACAAGGCAAAAGTCATTATATTGTTTAAGGCCATATTTTCAAGTAGAATGGCAAATTGTCTTATATGGAAATGATCACTTTAAACAAGTTCTATCTTAAAATACAGGATGACTGCAACTATGGGAAAAAAACAAACCACCTCAGCATAGACAAAATAACGAGAAGGAAATTTACCAAAATGTATACCGCCCTCCAACACGAGTGAGTCCAGTGTATCCAACTAGGACCATTTCCTTAAATACACTCAACACATTTTAAAAAGGCAAAGGATATGACAGAAAGCTTTCGTTGTAATAAGCACAGAAATGTGTGATGAATCACACAGATTAACCCAGACAATTAGGCGCCTCCTACACACCTTGGACAATGATCAGTAAATATGTAAATGTCTTTCTGTTTTCTCTGCAGCACTATTATTTTACCAAACCAAATACTTCCTCCAGGATTGTTGACTGGATGCTTCTGCTTCTCTCTTTAAACTGTCAGTCTGGCTGAATACTCAGGCCCAGATCTCCAGCCATGGTCCTCCTTCTACTTTTCTCACTTTTTCTTTAAAAAAACAACAAAAAAAATTTTTTTTTCCTGGGATGTTCCTGTTGGTCCAGTGGTTAAGATTCTGTGCTTGCACTTCAGCGGACATGGGTTTAATCCCTGGCCAGGAAACTAAGGTCCCACACACTGAGGGGTGCAGCAAAAAAAAAAAAGAAAAATTTCCCTCCCTTATTAAAACGTCTTACCCTTGCACTGTGTGTGTGCACTGGTCACTCATTTGCATCTGACTTTTTACGACCCCAAGGGCTGTAGCCTGCCAGGCTCCTCTGTCCACGGAATTCTCCAGGCAAGAATACTGGAGTGGGTAGCCATTCCCTTCTCCAGGGGGTCTTCTCAACCCAAGGATCAAACCTGGGTCTCCTGCATTGCAAGCAGATTCTTTACCATTTGAGCCACCAGGGAAGCCCTACCCTCGAACTGTGGATTTGTTTAATTAAGAAAAGTATAAATCATCTCAAGTAGAAATCACAATCATTCACAATCTGCTCTCACAAAAGAGCAGTTTATGGTATTTACTTCTGTCTTTTAAAAATGAGTCCACCTGCACAAACAACAGTTTTTACAACATTGGAATAAGCTGCATTGTTTCTATCCTGCTTTTTCCTTCCAGTTAACCTTGTATTATAGGCATTCCCCCTTATTCTTGGAGAGTTTGTCAGCTTCACTTTTAACCAATAGCACAATAATTCACCATTTTAATATACTCGTTAAAGATACAATATGCAAAGTTCTCTGGTCCTATGGCTATTCGTGAATAACCTTCCAGAGGGTAGCTCCTTCCTTCCTCATCTCTCTCCTTGACTTAGAGTGAATTGGGTCCCAAGCCTTGAAGTGACAAAGGCAGAAAATGCCAGATCCAAACCACGCCTTGCCTTCCCTGTGGAATCTTCTCAGCTTAAAAAGGAGACCTCAGAAACAAATCCCTCAGCAATCCTAAAAAAGGCTTTCGACAGAAGCGCTCTTCCTTAAGCTAAGATGTACCCGGAACAACGGGAAACCTAAGAACGGGAGGAGTACTAGGAGGAGGAGGAGGAAATTGTAGCCCCGCCCGCCTCAGGACGGAGGGAAAGGTTCTAGTGAGATGACTAAATGCTTAGAGAGGCAATTTGGTCTAGAGTCTTAATGCTGATTCGTTGAAGGGCCTTGGCTGACAGAAGGAGGGAGATGGATGAGGGTGAGTACTGGGAATCTAACTTTCCTGAGGCGCTAAGTCCAGGGAAAGGAGACATCTGGAGAGGGGAGGAGAACAGCAGAGACAGGAGACCCTGAACTGATGCTGTTACTTTGTTGTGCAATCTGCCCCCTTCCTCCTAGTTCCTCACCTTTGATCAGACCTTGGCACAATCATACAGTCATTCCTTTCCTTCTGCATGGATTCAGCTTAACCTTGAAGCTATGGACAATCTTTTCTTTAACATCCTGGGACTGGAATGACTTTGGAAGGTCTGAGGAGGCCCACAGGGTGCCTTTGGTACTTGGGAGGTCGTTTCCATGGCTGACTCTGGAGCTGAGGGAGGGCCACCTCCAGGATCCTAGACCTCTCCTGGTCCAGCTGCTCCTTAGAGAGCTTTCCTGGCCCCTGAGCTCAGGCCCCCTCAGAGCGGCAGCCACTCTGCTGCTGGGACTGAGAAGACCAGGGCCGGGCAGGCCGGGTCAGCCTGGCAGACAGACACACCGAGCCTGCCAGGCGAGGGTAATAAGATGGAGTGTGCATTTCTTAACGCTCTGTCCTAAATTCTATATTATATAAACTATTAGGAATTAGAGATGCACACGGTATTTTTATACAAGCCAGAATTTAGTAGAGCCTTCTCCAGAGACTTGTTCTTATGCTAGATTCCAGGGTACTTTAGTGCTAAATTCTAGGGTATTTCCCCCTTCGGCTATCCCCAATTACTGTAAGCCTAAAATGTTATATTATCTTTTAAAATATTATGCTTTAACTAAACAAGTAATACACACAAAAACATATGCTTGTTATAAAATGTAAAAAGTTCATATTTTAGGACAAAAATCCCCAAGTCCCCTTTTATGTACAATGTACTCCCAATACTCCTCCTTCCTCATTGGAAAGAACTGTCAACAATTTGGTTAACTGCTTTTAAATAACACTAGGTATATAAAATTGTTTTATACAATAACATTATATAATATATATTATTTGATGACTTGCTTTTTAAAAAACTTAATCATATATCTCAGAAATCTTTGCAGGCTGGTACATATTGGTTTATCAATTGGTCTAAATAATTATAGTTTTCCATTCTGGGCATATAAATACAATTTCTTTAATAAATTTATTTATTTGTACTATGCCTTATTCCTGGACATTTAGATTGTTTCCAATATTTTTCTCTTATGAACAATACTGCCCCTGTCAATATAACTTTGCATATGTATACAAATACTTATGTGAAATATTTCTTAAAGAAGAATTATTGGATCAAATACAATATCCACTTTAAGTTTTGATGGCTATTTGTAGAGGAGGGAAAACTTAGCATTTTTCCCTCTCCCAGTTAGGCTTGTTGGCTGGGGACCTATAAATTAGATCAGCAAATGACAGATTAACAGAAAAAAAGAAGTTTCTTAACACGTGCTCTGCACATGTACAAAGAAGCATGCTGTGATGAGTAACTCCAAGGGGTGGTGAGAACTTGGGCTTATACATCACATTAACAAGAGAACATACATTTTTACAGAAAGGACAAAAGAAAAGGACTTTGAGTTTCTAGGGCAGTAGATTGTTGGGAGGTAAATTAAGGGAGGGAACTAATGGAAGATAAGGGTTAGTTAATACATTGTTATATAGATTCCTCTGGGGCTATCTCTGGGTTGATGAGGGTCTAGAGCTGTCTCTGGTGATTAACTTCTGTCCTTCCTAGTAGAGAGGGGAGAGGGAGTGTGCATGCTCAGTCAGTTGCTTCTGACTCTTTTTGACTCCATGGACTATAGCCCACCATGTTCCCCTGGAATTTTCCAGGCAAGAATACCAGAGTGGATCGCCATTTCCTGCTCCATGGGATCTTCCCAACCCAGGGATCGAACCTGCGTCTCTTGCATGTCCTGCACTGGCAGGCAGATTCTTTAGCACTGAGCCACCAGGGAAGCCAGGGGAGGGGGGACACCTTTACAAGTTAAGTTCTGCTTTTAGGCAAATAGGGGAGGGCAGAGAGCTTTTCTTTTATCTGCTGCCTCTCAATTGCCTTCAGCTCAAAATAATCTTTATTCTGAAGTGGTGTATTTCGGGGTGGCATAATCTGCTACCCTTCAGTATCAATCAAATTTCTCTAAAAAGTCTGTATGAATTTATACTCACACCATATATGAAATATAGGAGACAGCCCATTTCCATATACCCTCACAAAATATACTGTTATTCTTTTAAGTATTTCTGAATGGATCAAAGATG
Source organism: Bison bison bison (assembly GCF_000754665.1). Lineage (NCBI taxonomy): Eukaryota > Metazoa > Chordata > Mammalia > Artiodactyla > Bovidae > Bison > Bison bison. The sequence continues at coordinate 3,551,646 of NW_011494633.1, read as the reverse complement.
GAATCTCATTATTGTTTTCATTTGCATTTCTCTGATTATAGCAAGACTTCTTAATATTTATGGCAACTTTTATATATAATGGATATTCATCCTTTGTTACATTTGCTGTAAAAGACCTAATCATTTAACTTGTACAGCCAGTCAAGTAACACTTTTCTCCTGCCAGCAGCTATTTGAATTGCTGAGTACGGAGTGGAAACAATCAAACAATATAATCATGTAGACACCATTAAATGAAAATAATGTTTCAAAGAAACAACATGGTAGTACATGATTAACTGACAGACAAGTGGTTCAAAGCCTAAGAAATCAAAGAGCAGGGCAAGAGGCCAGGCGGGTGCCAGAGCTTGTTCTTCCCTGATTTGCTGGCATTGCAGGATGAGGAGGTTAAGAGGGACTGTGGTTTCCACTGTGTTCTTCAGACCCATAGGGCTCTACAGAGCAGTCAAGGGAACCCCCACCCCAGTTCTTCCACCAGAGTTGCTCCTCTCAGGTCTGTTGGTTATGTTTTTATTTGAATAAAGCACAATAGTCATTTATTTGGAAAGTAAAAAAAAGTGAAAACCTCCAAACCAACTTAAGAACTAGGTTCTACAATCAAACTGTCTAGGTTTAAATGACAATTTTGCTACTTACTAGGAGAAGGTAGTGGCAACCCACTCCAGTACTCTTGCCTGGAAAATCCCATGGACAGAGGAGCCTGGTAGGCTGCAATCCATGGGGTCGCTAGGAGTCGGACACGACTGAGCGACTTCACTTTCACTTTTCACTTTCATGCATTGGAGAAGGAAATGGCAACCTTACTCCAGTGTTCTTGCCTGGAGAATCCCAGGGACGGGGGAGCCTGGTGGGCTGCCGTCTATGGGGTTGCACAGAGTCGGACACAACTGAAGCGACTTAGCAGCAGCAGGTAGGTGATCCCGGGCAAGTTACTTAACCTCCCGAATCCTCTGTCTGCTCATCCGTAATACGGAATTTGTAATATCTTGTTGGGTGTTGTAGGAATAGAGGGAGACAATGCATGACACACGTAAAGCCTGGTGCTTAATAACACTCAGTAAATGTTAGTGAGATATGAAACTTGTTACAGATGCTCCCCATCCTAAAATAACAGGGAAGGATTCACAAGGAAGCGGATGCCGAGTTTGCTTGAAGAATGGGTACAATGCAGACATACACAGGTTGGGAAGAGGCAGGGGCATCTAGAGGTAAAGCTGGGCACAATCTATTGGGAGGCCACGATACACACAAGGCAAGTCCAGTTTATTTATGGGCTATTGGGAGGTAAGGCTGGATACATGTGTTAGGACCCCATCGTGGAGGGCTTTGACTGCTTGGCTAAGGATTTGGACTTGCATCTTTAGGTAGTGAGACATTTTCCTCCTTATACAGAAATGCTCAGTAGTAATCTCATCACATTGGAATCTCTGTAAGCTCTCACACAGAAGTGCCCTTTCGTATTTCTTAAAAGGCAAGAGATGAAAAAGAATGAAGTGTTAATCAAAGTCCCAAACTGACAATAACAATGAGAAGTGGAAAAAGAAAAGACATTGATGGAGAATTGGACTAACAGCAGGGACAGAGGCAGGAGAAGTAAAGGAGCTGAGTCCACCTGACATTCAACGGCAGGTGTCCACTCCCTCTGCTGACTGTACCAGGGGCCGTCTTGTCCCCTTCACTACCTCTGTCTGGAGCTTTCTAGTCCTTTACTAGTAGCCTGCTTGCCTGGGATGTTGTGGGCAGTGGATTCTTTCAACTTGCCCTAGTCTGCATCCAAATTAGCCGAGGCCTTAGGAAGCCCAAGAAGTCAAGGTATTTCACCAGAGGTTTACTAGCTTGCATGCCTGTGGCCACCAGTCCCTCGCATACACCAGGGTGGTTCTTCCTACCAATGCCTTTGCCGAGATCTCATTAGCCTTTGCCTAGGTTATTGCAATAGAATTCTTACTGCTCTTCATAGCCTAGTCTTCTTTCCCTTTGGTCTGGATTAATTCTGAAGCACAGCTGTGATCGTGACACTCCTCAAAAACTTCCCTTTAATCAAAGCAATACTTTTCCTTAAATGCAAAAGGAATACATGTTCAAAGCAAATGCTGGGCTGACAGAAAAAAACTCAAAGGAAAGAAAAATTTCCCATAATTTTACCACCTGCAGTTAATCTGTTAACATAATGTTTTTTTTAAATTTTCTGTGTTGCTTTCTAAAGTTGCATGAATTATTTCCCCATATCCTTTGTCCTTTTGTTGATTACATTAGGATGAGAGGGATAAACTTTACGTATTCAATTCTGAAAAAGCTGGCTAAAAATGTAACATTCACTTTATGGCATATAGAAGGGGAAAAAGTGGAAGCAGTGACAGATTTTATTGTGGGGGGCTCCAAAATCACTGTGGATAGTGACAGTGGTCAGGAAATTAAAAGACACTTTCTCCTTGGAAGGAAAGCTATGACAAACTTAGAAAGCATCTTAATAAGAAGAGACATCACTTTGCCAACAAAGTTCTGTCTAGTCAAAGCTATGGTTTTTTCATTAGTCATGTATGGATGTAAGAGTTGGATCATAAAGAAGGCTGAGTGCCAAAGTAATGATACTCTCAAACTCTGGTGCTGGAGAAGATTCTTGAGAGTCCCTTGGACTGCAGGGAGATCAAACCAGTCCCTCCTAAAGGAACCCAACCCTGAATATTCATTGGAAGGACTGATGCTGAAGCCAAAGCTTCACTACTTTGGCCACCTGATGTGAAGAGCTGACTCATTGGAAAAGACCCTGATGCTGGGAAAGATTGAAAGCAAAAGAAGAGGGTGGCAGAGGATGAGATGGTTGGATGGCATCATCGACTCAATGGACATGAGTTTCAGCAAACTCCAGGAGATAGATAGTGAAGGACAGTGAAGCCCGGCATTCTGCAGTCCATGGGATCATAAAGAGTTGGACACAACTTAGTAACTTGAACAACAACATCCAATCCTTTTTGTAGGATATTTGGGTTGCATTGAATATCCTTATGTTCTTACTTTTATACACAAATTATGATTTTTCTTAGGAAAAATTTCTAGAAGAAGAATTTGTGGATCAAAGGAATTTGTTTCAAGGCATCCTTTCATTTCATAAGAAATGTTGATAAACTGCCTTCAGAAAGGTGAACATTTTATCTTCCCATCAGGGAGAGTTACACACATTACTACTGAGCAAATAGCAGCATCTCAGCCTGGAGTCAAGCCACTCCTCATCCTGGCCCTGCTGCCCTCGATGACCTCTCTCTCTCCTCCTCTACAGCCCCGCTGTCATCCTGCCAGGTTATTCTCCTTGTACTTCACACATATCCATCCACGCAAACATCTCCAAGCACCCACCAGGAAAGGCAGGAGATCGTGGAGGTTAAGGGGGCAGGCTCTAGAGCCAGCCTACGGGGGTTTGAGCCCAGCTGTGTCCTTGCTGCATGGCAGGGACAATATGAACACCTCCATCCCAGAGTGGCTGAGAGAACAAAAATGATTTCAGACACATCAAATGCTTCACACAGTGCCTAGCATGTGCTAAGTGTTCAGCGAATATCAGCTGTAATTATCAGCAATTAGGAACAATGTTCCTTCTAGGCAATGGGGGAGGCGTACAGGGGTGAGAAGATGGCCAAGGTTTCTGCTTCCTGAAACTGATTCTAGATGCTATGAAGTGTGCTCTGCAGAAAGTCAAAAGGCTGTTGTGATGGCAGATGATCATAGGGCAGGGGATGGGGCATCATGTTCAGTGGTTAAGGAAAGTCCCTGTGTGATGGTTACGTCTGAGCCAAGACCGGAGGGGGACTTGGGACGTCTAAGTGTTTTGATGTCTCTGAGGTCAGGAGGTTGGCACCTCAGAGCTCACTGCAAGCACACAGCTGCTCTAAGGTCTCTATTCACTTTAAGGCTCATAATACTTGGGGATATATTTTGATCCTTCTATATCCTTGTCTTTGTGTTAGTCAAGCACCAGGAGTCACGCAGCCGTGACTTACTTCTAATCTTACTCGTTATTAACCCGTGTGGGCTGGTGGCCAAGGCGAGACAGCCTTGTGGGCGTTACTATGTTGTTTTTTTACAGTTTTTTTTACTAATTGATTCTGCTTGATTTCCTGTTTTGTTGAACTTCTTGTTGATCCTCTTGGCTTTCTTTGCCTGCTCTCTTGAAGGCCCTCCCTTTTGTTCTCTGAAGTCACCGTCTCCTTGACATGAAAAACACTTCAGTGAGCTAAATGCATAATTATATTAAGTGAATATAATTAATGTAGGATGCATTGTGATATTTTCTATTCTACTCTTTAAAAAAATATTGGTCACATTTCTCTAAATTGATTTCACAAACTACTAATAGGTTAGACATGTTTACAAAATGCTGTTTAATTATTCACAGTCATCTGTCTTGGATTATGCCCTGAATTTTCTGGTTCCAATAATATAACTATTTAAGTACCTATGTTACATTTAAAAGGTTGGAAAACTTTGTACTATTTGATCCCGTGATTCACCTTTGAATCTGCCTCAAGGAAAGCTTGTTACTAGGAGAGGGGGTCAAGGGAGCATTGTACACGTTCTGTTTTCAGCCAGATGTTTGACAAATTTGTGAGAAAGATACAAAATGAAAGCTGGATTTGACTTTAGACTGTGAAGAAAATTTAAAAACACCTAAAAAAAAAAAGAAAAACAAAAAAACCCCACCTAATCCAGTTTCCTCACATAAAGAATTAGATGTAGTCACAGCTAGCTGAACATCTCTGCTGCTGCTGCTAAGTGGCTTCAGTCGTGTCCGACTCTGTATGACCCCAGAGAAGGCAGCCCACCAGGCTCCCGTATTTCCCAATGACTCAGTGTTAATGTGGAAGGAAGCTCCAACGGTAATACTCCACTGGCCTTGGACTTAACCCTTAATGCCTAAATCATCGTATGACCAAAGACTCGGACGACAACCTGGAAGACAGTTTCGCCCGTTCCCAGATGGCAAGAGAAAGTGTTTGGGTGAAAGAATTAGGACTCAAAAAAATTCAGCCAGGTAACAAAGACAGGCTAAAACCATCAAAGTGAACTCATTTAGTGAAATTGTAAAGAACTTTAGTGAAAAAAGAGTTCAAATTGCAAACGACACAGAAACTGGCTGGAGCAAACATGAGTTTTCCTTTAGGGTGCTGTTTGGCAGCATCCCCAGTAGCTACCCACTACACACCTGTAGCAGTCTCTCCCCCAGTTGTGACAACCAAAGACGTCTCCAGATTTTGCCAAATGTCCTGCAGGGGCCAAAAATTCCCCCGTTTAGAACCACTAAGATAACTGATGTGCTCCTCGGAGGGAAAGGACTGAATGTGTTTTTATCACCAGCAAAAACAGTGAAGCAAACACAACCCGAGGCAACAGTGCTAAGAGCAAGTACTGCTGCCTGAGCGCTCACCCTGCACCTGCCACCATGCCAAGGCCTTTACATGTGAATCCTCACTTAATGCCCACATGAACCCTAGGAGGTGGGCACACCATTGTCACCATTTTTCAGCCGAGGACACTGATGTCCAAGGACCTTAAGTGACTTGCTCAAGGTCTCACAGCCAAGATGGCGACGTCTTGCACCTTGCCTATTATGCCATGAGACTTTTAAGATTATACACTAAATATACACATTAGGCAGCAGCCACTGTCTTCATCCACCTGGAACGTGGCTGAGAAGTAAGAAATTAAGTTGTAAATAACCCTGTGGTGCCCAGCTGCACCCACATCCTAAAGCAGGGACTTGCCTGTAGCTGAGGTCCCAGCCTCCAGTCAGTTCTTTGACTTAGAAAGTGTGGGTCGCTCAGTCGTGTCTGACTCTTTGGGACTCTGTGGACTGTAGTCGCCTGTCTTTGACTTAATTCATACAAAATTCTAGTATGCTCTTTCTTCTATCATCAGGATAATAGAGTAATTTTTAGAAAGCTTGTCAACCAAAGCGATTAAGACCACAAGATGGCACTTCAAGGGTTAAGTTTCAGTTATCTGGAAATGTTGTGTTGTCTGGGACCCCAGTTCTTGAGCTAGGTTCAGAGGTCACTGGAATCACGGTGCTGAATTGCTCTCTGAGTCCTGAAACTAGGCAGCAGGGTGCAGAGGGGTCTGAGATCTGGACAGCAATCATAGCCAAGTTAGAGCCAGGTGCAACAGAAATGTCGAGAAGTACTGGGGATGCTGAGCCCAGGAAGCCACAGCTGTCCCCTTGCCCCATCTCACCCCCCAGTGGCAGCCTTGGAGCTCAGGTCCGTCGACCTGCAGAGCGCCAAGAACAACCAGGAGCATCACACACAGGAGATGGGCCTCCAGCGGCTCATCGTGCGCCGTAGCCAGTCCTTCACCATCCAGCTGCATTTCAACCGCCCCTTCCACTCAAAGAAGGACTCCATCACCTTTGTGGCTGAGACAGGTAAGCCCACCCCTCCCCAAGACAAAGTTCATCTGTAGGGCCCCTGCCCCTGCTTTCTGAACCACCCTCCCCTCTCTTCTCCTGGGACCCCCCAGATCCCTATTAGTGCACTTAAGATCTGGCTGACTCAGCCAACTAAGGTTGTGATAATAACAGACAACTTTTAAATATGCAACAGGCACTGTGCGAACAACTCATGCACATTATCTCGCACATTCTCTCATTTAATCCGTGACAAGACTTTCTGGTGGGTACTATTACGATCCCATTTTACAGAATAAAAACAAAACAAAAAAACACTGAGGCCTACATTGTAAAGGGGCTTCCCAGGTGACAGTAGTGGTAAAGAACCCACCTGCCAATGCAGGAGACATAAAAAACGTGGGTTCAGTCCCTGGCTCGGGAAGATACCCTGGAGGAGGGCATGCAACACACTCCAGTATTCTTGCCTGGATAATTCCATGGACAGAGGAGCCTGGTAGGCTATGCTCCATAGGGTTGCAAAGACTCAGAAACGACTGAAGCGACTTAGCATGCACGCACTTAATAAAGAATATGCCTGCAATGCAACAGACCTGGGTTTGATCCCTGGGTCGGGAAGATCCCCTGGAGAACAGAATGGCTACCCACTCCAGTATTCTTGCCTGGGAAATCCCATGGACAGAGGATCCTGGTGAGCTACAGTCCATGGGGTTACAGTCTGACACGACTAGCACTACACAGATGTTAAGTGTTTGTCTGAGGACACCTAGTGGCGGTAAAAGGATTAGCGAGTTGTGGGAGGAGGTAAGGGTCCTTCCAGTTCCCGGGCAATCAGGTCACACAGATTTTGAGCCTCACTTCAGGGTCTTTCTCTCCTACGCAGGACCAGCACCCAAGGAGCTGCTGGGAACCCGAGCCACCTTCTTGCTCACCCAAGACCGACAAGGCAAGGGCTGGAGTGCTTCTGACTTCACTGTTCATGCCAACTCGCTCGATGTCTCCCTTTTCACACCACCCAGTGCAGTCATTGGTCCCTACTCTCTGAAGATGGAGATCTCTCAGGGCCCAAGTCATAGCACGACCCACCCTCTGGGGACCTTCATCCTACTTTTTAACCCTTGGAGTGCAGGTATAACGTGTTCACAGGTTGTAATGCTGACTGATCGATTGAGAACGCTCTGTGAGGGTCTACTTAGCAAGTCCTGAAGATAAACTGCTGGATATCTATGCAATGTGTTACCATGTGCTCACTAAAAATCACCTTAACAGAGAATTTTTAATGGGATGATAAAAAAGTTCATGGCTTGATGTTAAATGAAATCGACTAGGAAATGGAACACATATGATCTTAATTACACATATGTGCAGAAAAAGTGCAGACAGGTTACACCAAAATATAATGATGGGTGTCTCAGTAGTGGGAAGGGGTGATCTTCATTGTCCTCTTTCCGTCATCCATATTTTCCAAATCTCTATGACCAGCTTGCTGCTTTTAAAACCAAGAGAAGATAATCTTTTTCTAAAGTATAGATTATGTCGCTGGCCTCTAGAAAAGCACATAGACTTTTAAGGAGCCCAGTCCTGATTTCTATTGCCATCAACTCATTGCTTCTCTGATTATCCAGGAAGATACTGTCGTTACTGTTTTTTAATTTTATTACTGTTTATTTTTTGGTTTGGGGCTTTGTCCCCTCTGCTACTCTTAACTGCTCAGAGGACGATGTCTACCTGCCAAGTGAAACGCTGCTGCAGGAGTATATCATGATGGACTATGGCTTTGTTTACAAGGGTCATGAAAGATTCATCACCCCCTGGCCCTGGAACTACGGGCAGGTAACAGTGGGCCTTAGACAACTGTTAGCTCGCGAAGTACCACTAACAGAAGTCAGGGTGTGTAGTGCTGGAGTGAGAGGCTCAAGGACGGAAGGGGAAATGCTTTTTCTTCTCAGTTTTTAATATTTTGTATGAAAAACTTAAAGCGTAATGCAAGTAGACAGGCTACTCTAATGAACCTCCATGAACCTCTTACCTTCAATGGTGATCAATTTGTGGTGAATCTTGTTTCATCTGTATCAAGGATTTACAAACTATAGCCTGTGGCCCACTGCCTGTTTTTGCATGGCCCAAGAGGTTAGAATGGTTTTCATACTTTTCAAACTGCCAAAAAACACACATTAAAAAAAAAAAAGAACACAGTCATCCTTTAGTATTTTCAGGGCATTGATTTCAGGACGCCTCCACAGATACCAAAACCAAGCATGCTCAAGTCCCTTATATAAAATGGAATAGTATAATATTTGCATATAACCTACACATATACTTCTCATATACTTTTAAAGTCTCTAGATACTTATAATACCTAAAACAATGTAAATGCTATGTAAATAGCTCCTGGAATTGTGCAGCAAATTCAAGTTTTGCTTTTTTGGAATTTTCAAGAATTTTTCCCCCTAATATTTTTGATTCTATTGGTTGAATCCATGGATGCAGAACCCACTGATACAGAGGGCTGACTGTATTTTGTGATGTGCAAATTATATGAAGTTCAAACTTCGGTGTCTAATAATACCCTTTTATTGGAACACGGGCATGCTCATTGATTGAGGTACCATCTGTAGTTACTTTCACGCCACAATGGCAGAATTGCGTGTGGAGACTGAGACCCTATGGCCTGCAAAGGCTAAAATAGTTATTATCTGGTCCTTTACAGAAAAACTGCTGATCCCTGGTGTATTCTCCCCCATTCCTCCTACCTCATCACTGAATTTTTTGGAAGCAAATTACCACGTCATTTAGTTCACTAATACTTCCAACTGTAGTTCTAAAAGATGATGACTCTCTGAAAAATTAAACCACAATCCATTATTGTAACTGAAATAATGAACGCAGTTCTTTAATAACACCAATTATCCAGTTAGAGTACACAGCAGGGGACCTTTGAGCAACTTTTCTACTCTCCACCTCCAGCCTTGGCTAGGATAGTTTGCCTCCGCCTCCCACTGCCATCTCAGCCCTGTCCACACACCCTGGGAGGGAAGAGTGGGGTGGGGGCAGGAAGCAGGGAGCCTTGCTGAGGAAGATCAGTTTCCTGTTCCCTGACAACCTGTATACTTTTTTGAAAACCACCAGGGCATTTGATAGCCGAAAGGGTTAGGATGCATGTACAAATACATGTTGTATGTCCTGGGTCTATACCGTCTTCTGTGCCACACCATCAATGCTGGACCCTCTCCCTGACTTCAAGGCTCTCCATGCTCTTCTCACTCCTCACATGCCTAGCCTTATATTTATCCATCTGATCGTTTCCTAACCCCACAAGTCCTCCAGAAAGAACATCTCTGAGCCTCTGTCTCTGGTACCCATTGTGCCCAAAGACCTCAAGTGAACACCCCTACCTGGAGCTCTTCCTGTCTATTTAGTCTTTCCAAGCCCACCGGCTCCAATAGTCTTCTTTCATTTGACTCTAATCTCTTTAAATTCCATTTGCATTTTCCTTCAGAAACACACAGGTTAGTTCTTCAAGTCCTGAATATGACACATTCCCAACTTGACTTATAAGCTCCTTGAAGGCAGGACCTGATCTGATATTTAGCACCTACCCTCACCACATATACACCATCCCTAAACGTCAGTGCGACCGAGTTGGCTTCAGAATTGAAGACGTTTTTATTCTTCTCTTTGTTCTTCCGTGACTTCCCCGGCAAGTTTGAAGAGGACATCATAGATATCTGCTTTGAGATTCTGAACAAGAGCTTGTACTTCTTAAAGAACCCGTCCAAAGACTACTCGCAGCGGAACGACGTGGTGTACATCTGCAGGGTGGTGAGCGCCATGGTAAGACCGGAAGCTTCCCCGGCCCCACCCCAGCGTCCCCAGCACGGGCACTTCGGAAACTCATCTGTCTGTCCTCTTTAGATCAACAGCAACGACGACAGCGGCGTGCTGCAGGGGAACTGGGGAGAGGACTACTCCCGGGGGGTCAGCCCCCTGGAGTGGACGGGCAGCGTGGCCATTCTGCGGCAGTGGGCGGCCAGGGGCGGGCAGCCTGTGAAGTACGGGCAGTGCTGGGTCTTTGCAGCTGTGATGTGCACGGGTGAGTGAGGAGGGCGGGGTGGGAATGCAGACTGGCTTATTGACTATGATAACCCTCTGAGGTCGGGCGGGATTGTCTCTACTTCATCTCGGTTAATTGTGGCTTGTCTACAGCCCCACGGCTAAGGAGTCGTGGATATTCAGCTCTTAAACAGCACACTCGCTAGTCTCAGGGAATCCTGCAATATCCAGTGAAGTGCTGCAATCACTCCACAGACTCCTTGATGGAGCAGTTAGACTATTAGAATGGTCACCTGGATAGATGGGCTTCTGGTCCCAAAGTGGTGGCAAAAGTGGCTTCTTTCTGCCACCAGCTCAGGCTCCTCAGCTCAAGATGAGCCTGGGGTCAGGGGCAAGTTGGGGGAAGCTTGAGATGCCGGCAGATGATCTGGGAAAACCTGATCTCACCTGTAGGCAGAGCTGCCGGCTCCCAAACACAACTGAGAGATTCTTGAGGAGTTATAATTAAGAGATTTACTACTTTGTTAACTACCCTTAAGGAGCATCCATGTTTTATATATTTATCAGTTATTTATAATTTAGTCCCTAGTCATCAATCATATTATCTGTGGATATGAGGGAAAGATGGAAAGCACTGTAGTGCCTGTTTATCCTCCCCCAAGAGGCAGAAGTACCTGGTACAGTGCTGCCTGTTCCACTGTGAGGCTCGAGAAATGTTTACTGAACCAATATGCTGACTCTGAGTTGGAGAATGAGGGAGCACAGAATGCGAAGGGCAGAGAAAGGGGCTGAAGTTCTAAACTTTTATGAGAAGGGCAACACAGCTTTGTAGTTATGTACAGGTGCTGCAGACAGCGGAGAAGTTTAAATATGAGTGCTGAAATCAATTGACCTCATTGTGCTCATTTGTTTTCATTGGAAAATGCTCAGCACAGTGCCAGCACTTCGTACAGCCAGATTTGCCTTAGGCTGGGATGTCCCTGATCAGGCAGGAGTTAAGGAGGAGGGCTTAGGCCCTTAGACTCTGCGGAGAGAGGGAGAAGGTCTGGATCTGTATCTTTGCTCCACGTCTGGGCCTCTCCACTGCCAGGCCCTAGAATCTACAGCCTTTGCATGAGAGGAGAGCTGCTTCTGCTGTTACCTCTGGCCACTCGCAGCCCTGGTCTGACTCTCACCCCTGCCAAAGATTTGTGAAAAGCCCAAGAGCTGTGCTGGGAGTGGACAGGTGATTGCAGACCGGTGGTATCCTTTGGGGCTCTTGAATGAATCAAAACAAAAAGACTGGCCAATCTCAATAGTCCTCTTACATTTCAAAGCATTGGCATCCCCACAGCAGCCTCAATGGGCACCATTTGCTCCTAAGAAGGATTGTTGTTCAGTCGCTAAATCATGTCTGACTGTTCATGACCCCATGCACTGCATCATGCCAGGCTCCTTAGGGGTGGGATAAACCTATCTCTAAACTCCTCATCTTGCCTGTACAGGTGGGGGCCTGGGTTTCAAAGGTCACATCTGGCTCTTGGCTTAATTTCATCTGCCCCTGATAGGTGTGTCTGGTGGTGGCAGTAGGAATGGGTTGCCATTTCCTTCTCCAGGACGATGGTATAGTGTCTGCTTTGTGATTCCTAAGAAGCCACAAGAGGGTGCTGTTGTCTTATCGAAGATGGTCATTCCCTCACTGTCCAGGCAAGATTCCCTTTGTCACTGATGTCTTCTGTGTATCTCTATAAATCTATCCTGCTCTTCTATCCATACTCTGATTTCTCTCTTACCTCTTTCAAACCCTTTCATTTGAATTGAGTTAAAGATCCAGAATTTCAGAACTGAAAATCATCTGGTCCAACTCCATTTTGTTACATATAAGCTAAGGACTAAGGCCCAGAGAAGTTAAGCCGTCTACTTAAGGTCACACTGCTTCTCTTCTGACCACAGCACAGGTCTCATTTTTTTTCTTTTCTTTCAGATTATCAATTGTTTAGGTTCTCTGTTTTTGGTTTGGAAAGCTGCTGAATGGGAAAAGCCCTAAATGATCAATTGAGTTGTTGTTAATTGTTTTAAGTGTTGTAAATTGTTTTAAGAGCCTCAAGTGATTTCTTTCTCTGGTGGAATGGAAACCATGGATCGCACAGGTAGGCTGCAAGGTTTCTGGGCCTGGGTGCGGTGCTCTGAGGATAAAGGAGGTGTAGGTACAGATCTGCAAGCACCGTGGCCTTTTTCTCTCCTCCAGCTTAAAAGTGACAAAGTATGTACCTGAGACCAGTGATTCTGCTTGAAATGGATTTGGTAATTCCCCATGCTTTTCCTCTCTTTAGTAATGAGATGCTTAGGTGTTCCAACACGTGTTGTTTCCAATTTCCGTTCTGCACACAACTCGGATGCGAACTTGACCATTGACACCTACTATGACCAACATGCAGAGATGCTGCCAACTCAGAAACGAGACAAAATATGGTAAGGGGCACTGTCTCCTGCAGATCTCTACTCCATTCCAGGTAGGGCAGGAAAATTCTGATGCTTTCTGGCCTTAAGGAATTTCTGCCCCATACATTGTTGCCAGTGCTCAGCCAGTCCTCAGCCAGAAAGCTGATCCAGCTAATCAGATTATCACATCAAGCTCATTCCAGACACAGAAGACTATGAGTTAATGTACTCTGAGGTTGGCAACCAAATGAACAGATTGTGAGCCCTCTGAATACTGACCTCATCTTACTCTTCCTTCACTGAGCCTTTCTGTCTGTCTGCACATTTCTCCGTTTCTCTCTCAGGGCAAAGCCAGGACTAGCTGTCTCTGCATACTTACTCTGATCTCGCTCGACCTCTCCTCTCCCTGCCCCACTCTCCCTCCTGGCTGGCATCTGTGTGTGTCTCTGGGTGTCCCTTTATTTTTGGATCTCTCGTTGCTTCCCCTGGTTCCTTTCTCCTCTCTTCTACCCCAAATCTGATTTCCTGTTTTTGCTTTTCCAGCCAGTTTCCAGGTAAGACCTTTGAGTTTGTATGAGAATTAGCTGCTGTCCCTAGCACTCCCTCCCTCTCTGAGCTCCTCGAGGGCTGAAACTTCTCTGGCTCAATGAGCAGTAGTGTACCTGGGGAGGACATACATTCGTGCAGAATTCTGTCTGTGAACACACAGCCTGAACCTAATCATGAGGAAACATCGGGCAAGTCCAAAATGAGGGCCACTCTGATAAAAATCGGTCAATCAAGACTATGTTCAAAATGTCAATGTGATAAAAACAGCCTGAGGAACTCTTCCAGTTCAAAGGACACAGAGGGTATTGCACAACTAAAAGCAATGTGTGATCCTGCACTGGGTGGAAACAAATGCCGTAAAGGACATAATTAGGTCAACTGACAACACTGAAATATAGACAATAAGGTAGATAAAGTATAAATATTAAATGCATGAAGTTGAGAACTGTATAAGAGTATGTAAAGGAAGATCCCTATTCTAGGAAATCTCCATCTGAAAGAAAGCCAGTGCGAAAGCAAATAGAGCAAAATGCTAACAATAGATGAACTGGGTATATGGGTGGTGTTTATCCTAGTCTTGCAACTTACTGTAAGCTTGAAATTACTTTCAAATGTAAAAAAAAAAAAATAGAAGAAACAATGATATAAAGCACTCAGTGTAGGGTCTGCTGCTAAGTCACTTCAGTCGTGTCTGACTCTGTGCGACCCCATAGACGGCAGCCCACCAGGCTCCCCCATCCCTGGGATTTTCCAGGCAAGAACACTGGAGTGGGTTGCCATTTCCTTCTCCAAGTGTAGGGTCTGATACCTGGCAAATCTTCTGAAAATGTGAGCCCTTTTCTCCTTACTGCCTTCTGCAGGAATTTCCATGTCTGGAATGAGTGCTGGATGATCCGGAAAGATCTCCCTCCAGGATACAATGGGTGGCAGGTTCTGGACCCCACTCCCCAGCAAACCAGCAGCGGTGAGTGAAGACCACTGTGGAAGGGCCTGGGCTCTGTGGGGAGGCCAATCAAAGTGACTGACCCCGTGAGCAGGAGGCCGAAAGGGAGCGATGCCTGTCCCACTTCATCCACTTTCCAAAGTCGTAGCAGAGACAACTTCGGGTCAGGGGTCTAACTTTGCCATTGACGGCTGGGTGGGCCAGTAAGTCACTGTACCTCTCAGACATTTGCTCCACTGTAAAGGAGGGAAGGTGAGGATGATGCTTCCCAGGGTGGCTGTGAGCATCAGATGAATTCGTGGGAACTGGAGAGCACCCTGTGGAGGAGGCTCAGTGATGCCACTGCCTCTCCCCATCCCACCTCCCTCCTCTGCCTCCTGTGGCCACGACCCACTGGCCCTAGTCCACCTGTCAGCAGCCAAGTTAGTGGTCCACAACTCCTGTTCCCTGCCCAGGGCTGTTTCGCTGTGGCCCTGCCTCCGTGAAGGCCATCAGGGAAGGGGAGGTCCACCTGCCTTACGATACCCCATTTGTGTATGCCGAGGTGAACGCTGATGAAGTCGTTTGGCTACTGAAAGATGGCCAGGCCCAGGAAATCCTGGCCCATAACACCAGTTCCATCGGGAAGGAAATCAGCACCAAGATGGTAGGGTCAGACCAGCGCCAGAACATCACCAGCTCCTACAAGTACCCAGAAGGTGCCTGGGACCCCAGGGTTTTCAGGGAGGGGGGCAGCTGTAACCTCCTTTGCTTGCCCAGCAGCAAAGAGGTTTGAAGATGACTCTCACATGTAAATCATCACCACCTAACCTAACTACCTCCTCCTCAAAAGACGACTAAGAACAGCATCCAGTGCTTATATTCAGGAGCTCATTTAACCCCAATTTTTGGCAACTCTATGAGGCAAGGAGATATCCCTGGGCTATACGTGACAGAGCCCTGCACCAAGAGGGGAAGGGACCAGGATGCAGCGAGGGTTTGAGTCCAGCAGCCAGCAATACCCATCCCTGTGTTCTCAGCTGTGAGGCTGTATCATCTCTTTCAGCAGCTATTCTTGGGGTTGGGACTTTGGGAGGGGGTCTGGGAGTTTCTGGGAGCCTTGTTTCCCTAAGAAGGTCATTGTTCCTCTTGAATCCTCCCCACTGATGTCTTTCCTGGCTCTCATTTCTGTCAGGATCCCCTGAGGAGCGATCTGTGTTTATGAAGGCCTCCCAGAAAATGCTGGGTGTGCGGAGGACCTCTTCACCCTTCCTAGATCTGTTGGGGTCTGGGGGCGCTGTGGGCCAGCCGGCACAGCTGCAGCTTCACCTGACCAGGAAGCCTGAGTGGGGCCAGGACCTGCTGCTGAAGCTGCATGCCCGGAGGGTGGCGGACAGAGCCCACCCCCAGGGGCCCATCCACCTGGTGGTGGGCTTCTGTGCACAGACTCTGCTGCACAATGGTGGTACCCGGCAGCCCCTCTGGAGACAAAAAGTGCACTTGACCCTGGACTTTGGGGAGGGTGAGTATGAGGCAGGCCTGGAACGGCATCTACAGGGAAGGGAGCTTGGGGCCATGAACAAGTCACCCGCAGTGTAAACACACACACACACACACACACACTCATTCTCACATACATGGGGCAGTGAAGCTGCTGTTGGCAGGAGGTTGAATGCCAGGTACTATACCTCTGATGCTGCCACCAGGGAAACACAGCCATGAGCTTGGGGGGCTGGGGTGGAGGGTAAGTACTCTCTCTCTCTTTCTCACACACATACACATGTAACGCACACTCATTCTCTCTCACACACATACACATTTTTACTCTCTCTCTTTCTGAGACCCATTCCTGGACTCAAAATGCATTTTGTCTGTGCTTAGATATACAGTGGCCGCTCTCGCTACCTTACAACAATTACAGAAACAAGCTGACAGATGAAAAGCTGATCCGTGTGTCTGGCATTGCCAAAGTGGAGGAGACAGGGAGGTTCATGCTGGTTTTAAAAGATATCTCCCTGGAGCCTCCCCACTTATCTATTGAGGTAAGGCATCTGGACAGAGAAGGGGCTGCGGGGGGCCTCTGACTCAGCCAACCCAGGGGCTGGGGGTATAGCAGCTAACAAGACACAGTCCCTGCCCTGGACACCAAATGGATGATTAGAGTGCAGTATGGTGTGGTCTCTGTGCTCTGTGCAAATGGAAGGCTTCCCAGAGGAGGTGACATTTTATGGAGGATGCACAGGAAGACACTGTAGAGAAGAATGCATTTTAAGGCAAAGAGACAAGAAAGGCAGTGTCTGGAAGTCGGAGGAGAGGAGACAGTTTTGAGAGAGACTCAAGCCAAATTCCTTGTCACCTGATAAGACAGGGGTGACAAGGAGGAGGGAAATAAATGAAAGGTGAGCCCACCTCTCCAGTTCAGAGGCCTGAGGGGCTGGCGAGGCCATGGCACAGGGAATGAACACAGGTGGAGGAAGGGTCAGTGGAGGAGGGCGGGGATGATGCCCAGCTCCTGTTACCAGGGTTTTCCTTCCTCTGAAGCCTCCTTCCCCCACTCTCCCCTCTTACCTGGAAGACTCGCCCACTGCCTAATCCTCACCTGACTGTGCACCTGGAGGATTTGTCAACAGCACTCTCTACCCCGATGGGAATGAGAACCGAGTGGTTCCACGTCATAGACCATCTGGCCACCTGACAGTTTCTCCTGGGCTGTGAGGTCATCAGGCAGCCTCCCACGGGGGCCGGGGGCGGGGGGAACAGTGGGCAGAATCACAAGAGCAGGCACAAGCCTGGGGCTGAGATGAGGCCCTGCCCACCACACAGAGCCCTGGTTACAGCAGGATGCACTGCAAACACATCAGATGCCAACTAGGCTATTAATTGGTCCGTGTTGGTGAGAAGGAGATCCCCAGGTGGCTCAGTGTTAAAGAATCTGCCTGTCAATGCAGGAGACAGAGGTTCAATGTCTGGGTTGGGAAGGTCTAGAGTAGGAAATGGCAACCCACTCCAGCATTCTTGCTTAGAAAATTCCGTGGACCGAGGAAACCTGGCAGTCTACAGTCCATGGGGCTGCAAAGAATTGGGTGTGACTGAGCATATTGCTAAGGAACCATGGCATGATTTGTATGACTCTGCTGGATACCAAAGCTGTTTTGATCTTGCTCCACTCTGGCACGCTCACTAGGGTACAAAGGACTCGTTTCTTTTCTCTGAGTTCCAGGGGAGCCACAATGTGTTCTTCCTTTTCTGTGATTCTCTGACTGAGCCAGAACACGCTCCCAGGAGGATCTGGGTGGGCGAGTCATTTCCGTCCAACACTCGTTCACCAGATAGCCATCATATGGCTGGCACTATGCTAGGCACTGGGGCTCAAGAAGTGAGCAGGATGGCACCCCTGCCTCCCACTCACAAACCAAGGCCGTGATTTCCCTATGACACGGCCCTCACGTGTGATGCACACCTGAGAAAACTCAGAGTGGGTCTGCTAGTGTACGTGGAGACAGAGCAGAGTCAGGGAAAGACCCTGGCTGGGGTCTGGGCCACCTGGGTCAGGTCTGGGCTCTGCCATTAACATTTCTTGGGACCTTGGCCTCAGAATGACACCATTGGTGGCATATGGATGGCACAGTTACACCACTTCCTCATCCCACGCCTGTGTCAGACATTACTAATCAATCATAAGCCTCTCATTGACTCTGGATTGTCCTCAAGATCCTTTTTTTTGTATATTTATTTTTTAATTGAAGGATAATTTTAAGATCCTTTTTAACACAGCATTCCTATCAGTCACAACTAACAGATTGGAGCTGGCACTTAAGCTGAAATCTAACTGCCATCCTGAGCTAGATGATGGGGAGGGAATAGATTTCAACTTGGTGCCAATTCCCCATTGGCGGTGGCTTCCAGAAGTACTGTGAGCTTCTAAGACAGGCCAGGGTATGTGATAACCACGAATACCCTGGGCTTCTGTTCTCTCCCCTGCAGCATCTTAACCCCTAAATAAGCAGTCCCTGGTGGTCAACAGATGGCTGGAGTTTGCTGAACCGAGTGCAGAAAGGAGGCCACGTCCCCACGATATCCTTGTCTTCTCTCCACACAGGTGTCTGAGAGGGCTGAGGTGGGCAAGGCACTGAGAGTCCACATCTCGCTCACCAACACCCTCTCCGTGGCTCTGAGTCACTGCACAATGGTGCTGGAAGGCAGTGGCCTCATCAATGGGCAGATATCAAATGAGTAAGTCCTGTGGCTACCCACCTGTCTCCTGGTCTTTGATAAGGGGAGCCTCGTGGGGTCATAGGATGGTCCTTAGTCTCCTGGATGATGCCTCCTTGCCCCCACCTTCCCACCTTCCTCCAGAAAAGGTTGAGCTTGGTAGGTGGTGTGGGTGGGGTAGGGTGGGGTGGGAGGTGCTTACTGACCAAGAGCAGAATCCAGAACACTCACCCCAGCAGTTACTCCAGGCTCTAACAGGCCCTTTCTGACCCGCAGCCTTGGGACTCTGGTGGCCGGACACACTATCGAAATTGAAGTGGATCTCTACCCCATCAAAGCCGGACCCCGCCAGCTCCAAGTCCTTGTCAGCAGCAACGAGATCAAAGAGATCAAGGGATACAAGGACATCTTTGTTGCTGCAGCCAGGGCTCCTTGAGCCTCACGCTCACCTCCTCAGGCCCTCTAGTTGCCCAGCTCCTTCCCTGCCCCACCTCCAGACGCCCTTTCAGCCCCCCTACCCACCCTCAGGCCCACCTTGCTCTCTTCTCCTCCTGGAGGTGTGTTTTATCTTTGTTCCTCCACTGTTCTCTTCCTGGCCTACCTGGGGGCGAAGGGAAGCTCTGTGCATCTTGGGAAGAGACAATAAAAATACTTTATTTATTATCCGTGTTCTTTTTCTGTGCTAACAAGCTACTTACTGCTTATGGTCCTCTGTGGCTGGGCCCTTCCTGTCTTCTCTCTCCTAGAACGGCCCCGGCCACAAGAGAGTGCAATGTGATCTCCTCTAAATTAGCCTCTCTGGAATGCTAGATCCTAGGTCTCTCCATTTAAATCATCTTAGCAAGTCCGCAAGCAGAGGCTGGAGGGAGGTCCAAGCAGAGGCTGGAGGGAGGTCCGGGGGAGGGGACCTGGGAGGATTCTGGGAGGACAGGGACTGCAGCGCTGTGGGGACCAGGCAGAAGCTGCTGCTGGCCTGAGAGCCTGGGGACGGTGAGGCAGGGCCCACTCAGGGCGGTCCCAGGATGACTGGGAAGCACTTCGTAGAGGCTGCCCCCCTAAACAGGCCCACACATTCCCCGGCCCCGTATTTACCCCGCCCTCACCCGCTCACCATCCCGAATCTTTTCTTCCTGTTCCAAGTCACACTGACTCCTCTCAGCTTCTCTTCATTCATATGGCGTGTTTTTGTTATTTTAAGGATAGGGAGCCACTCTTTTGTATTTTCTTCCTGTAGTTCTTCAGACCATGTGTACTCATCTTAGATAATTTGGAAAGAACAGAAAAGTGAAAAAGAAACAAAAATCACTGATAGCTTCCCCATCCCCAAAGAAATCTCTGCTAACATGTGCCACATACCTTTCTGGTCTTTCCCCACCATCATTGTGTTTTTGAAAGTTATCATTACACGTGTGTGTGTGTGTGTTAGTTGCTCAGTTGTGTCCGAGTCTTTCTGACTCTATGGATTGTAGCCCACCAGGCTCTCTGTCCTTGGATGTCCCAGGCTAGAATACTGGAGTGGGTTGCCATTCCCTTCTCCAGGGGATCTTCCCGACCCAGGGATTCAACCCGGGTCTCCTGCATTGCAGGTAGATTCTTTACCGTCTGAGCCACCAGGGAAGCCCACCTTAAACTTATACAATATTATATGTCAATCGTATCTCAATAAGAAAATAAAAACTAAGGTTATTATTGCAATTAGACCAAGCTCCATCGCGGGGAAACCGAGAAAACCCAGAAATGTAGAGAAGGAGAGCACCGTCCTGTGAGTTCTCAGGGTGGGCCCTTCGACCTGGCGCCTCAGGTTCACTTGCCTCCTCTCACCACCCTCCTCCCCTCCCCGCTTCCTCCTCTCTGCTTTTTATTTATTTTGCTTTCGCAGGTAGGGCAGGAGCCTGCACACCTGCACTCCACCCTGGTGCCAGCTGCACCCGTCCCCATTAAGCGCTTATCTCTGCTGTGTTCCGGGTGGCTTCCCGCCCTCCCCTGGGGCGGGGGACCCGGAACCTGGGCTGGCGCCTGCAGAAATCTGAAACCTTGCTGGGCTGCTGAGTGCCAGTCCTCCTTTGTTAAGTCATTGCCCCTCCTGCCCAGGAGTCTGGGGGCACAGGGCTCCCTGGCTGGGTCATTTGTGTCACTGGAGGGGGAACAGTAGACTGGCTTCTTCCTGGGTGTCCCGGGGCCTCTGAGGGGGTGGGGATATTAGCCACCTCGGCCTTCCCAATTGACCTTTCAAATAATTTCCTCTCTCCCCACCTAAACACTGGCTTAAAAAACATACTCTGTATGCTCTTCTCTTTTCTTGTTTTCACGTGGTGAGCCTGTCTGGCTTCATTTTCCCACCTCGTTTGGACAAGCCTGACAGTCTCAAAGGTCCCATCCCCAGGACACGCATCCATGCCCACTGCCACCACACACCCTGAGGTTAGGTCCTGAGCAACCCTGCCTCTCTGTCCTCACCCTAATTCCCTGTGGGGCCAGGTGGCTCAGGCAATGGCACCCACAGATAAACTGGCAAAAGAAGTGCTGGGGCTGTGGAACAAAGGGCACAACCAGACAAGCACCCTGGCTCCTGACTGCTAGTCTTCCTGTGGCCTGAGGTGTCCAC
>NW_011494633.1:3515805-3530387 GCF_000754665.1 Bison bison bison | reverse complement strand
TGTTGTTCTCAGGGCCTTCTGGCAGAGGGTTTTGGGGTCCATGCTGATATAAAGCAAAGAACTCCGGGAAGAAGTCCTGGCTCCCTCAGGTGCAAAATGCTAACAACAATAATAGCAGTGCCAGCCCACCTCCCTCAGAGGTTGCTGTGAGGTTCAAATGAGCAAGTGTATCTGTAAGATGTGAAGCACAATGTTAAAGACATTAGATGACTGTGTGAAGATTAAATGGGATAGTGCACATGAAAAACCAAAACAGTTCTTTGAAAGCTATTACTAGTTAGTTCTCCAGTGGTTTTACTATTAACCACTACCATGACTAAGCCCTGTATGGCAGTAAGACACAGGCCATGCCCTCAAGGGGAACTGGGGGAAAGATAGGTAAATATTTATAATGTCAAGTGGGATTAGACTGATAGAGAATGTAAAAGGGAGCAGCCCTAAGCACCTGGTATGGTAAAGAGAGTCAGGAAGCTTGAGCTTGGATGCAGAAAGTAGACAAGTGAGGGGTGAAGATTTCAGAGAGAGAAAGAGAGAGAGCGCAACGCATGCATGGGAGAACTGGGGGGCCAGAACTGAAGGGGGTTGGCCTCCCTGGACTTCAGGCAAGAGGGGAAAGATCTTGAAGGGCTCTGAAAGTGATATTAAGAAGTTTGGACTTCACTGTCTGTTGGATCTAAAGCAGAGAGCAGCCTGGTTGAATCAGCACTTCAGAAAACTTACTTTGGAAGTT
Organism: Bison bison bison; assembly: GCF_000754665.1. Lineage (NCBI taxonomy): Eukaryota > Metazoa > Chordata > Mammalia > Artiodactyla > Bovidae > Bison > Bison bison. Next base: position 3,529,657 of record NW_011494633.1, on the reverse strand, counting down.
TGGAAGAAGACTCATTTGGAAGAAGAATGGATGGGAGAGTGGCTAGGAGTTGCTGTTCAGGCAAGGGGGTTCAGTGAAGGTAGGGCCAAGGGCATAGGGGAGAGGGGCCGGTTTTAGGAGTTAACTAGGATTAACCAGGAGTTGGACTGGACAGGGCTTAGCGACTGCTAGGCTAAGAGGGCAGGAAGACAGAGAAGGATAAGGCGTCTCCCCTTGAGTGACTGGGTGGACACTGTCCTCACTCACCAAGACCAGAAACGCTGGAGGGAGAGGAGAGGGGAGGAGTTGCTTTCTGGACTGAAGGTGGGTGCAGGGGTGTCAGACAGTGAATTGTGTATGTACGTGTATACACACACTGTCGCTGACTGGGGACAGAGAGAGCTGACAGAGAGTGGACGGATGCTGGCAAATGAGGTTCCTGAGGAGGGACATTTAGGGACCCAGAAAGCAAGGGAAGCAGGGGGAAATGTAGGGCCAATGCGGGAGCAGGGGGCTTCGAGTATCCCACCCACTCCCTATGAGAAGCCCTTCCCTGCTCCTTCCATTTCTCTTCTCCCATCTGTGTTTTTCTTCCTCCAAAGACTTGTACTTGTCTTACTAAAATCAAGGTCATCACTGGCATTCTCACCCTCTTATTTCCCAAACTCCTCCATGAATCTTCCCAAGTTTTCTTCTACTGTTTTTATTTGCAATTCACCTTGGACCAGACATGGAGAAGGAAACGGCAATGCACTCCAGTATTATTTCCTGGGAAATCCCATGGACAGAGAAGCCTGACGGGGTACAGTCCACGGGGTCGCAAAGAGTCTGATACGACTGAGAGACTAACACTTTCACTTTGGACCAGACAGATCTCACTCAAGACAGTATCTTCACCAGAAAAAGAATACCAACATGTCATACCAAGAGTGGGTTCTGGCTGCACACGATGTCTGGAAAGTGACTCTTCAGGATAAAAGAGAGGGCTCAGGTGCCAGGCAGAGTTCTGGTCTGGAGAGTTCTCTATAGTGACCTATAGTCTTGGGACTCTGATATTCCTTCCTGCAGGGACACAGGCCTCCTCCCTCCCTCTAGAGGCCCTATCGGCTCACCTCTCCCACCCGGCTTCCCCGTCACAGCACAGTACTCGCCAGGGAATGCCCCATTGCCCAAGAGCTTACCAAAGGCCCACATGCACAAGGCCCTGACAGTTCATTGGCCTCCATATTTCCTCTCAGCCAAGCAACACTGCCAAGAGAAACCTGAGGGCAAGTGAGAAAACCAGTTGTGATCTGCCCAGTAAGCAGGTGGCAGTGCAGCAGCCTCCCCGCCTTCAGTGTCTGCTGGAGTCTCGAGGATGGAAGGGGAAGCAGACACACCAGGACCAGTTTCCTGACACTGCAGGCCGTCCAGCTGTTCTATGTGGAGCAGCCTGGGAGCCAGAGGCAGCCACCATGGCGGAAGGTACGCAAAGCCCACGGGGCTGCTGGAGCTCAGGGCCGAGGAAGAGAGAGAGACTGCAGGAAGTCGAGGGAAGGGTGGATTCAGAGGGAGGAACGAGTAAGTCAAGAATGGAGGCAGAAAGAAGAGAAGCTCCAGAAACAGCAGAATTCATCGGTAGCCTGAGAACCAGGAGACCAGGTAGAGGCTGGCAGGTAAACAGCTAAACAGCTGAGCGTCAGCAAGCCTGCTTCCACATCCCAGTGGGCCAGGGAAGGGCCAGGGATTAGGGGGTCACGGTTTCTACCCTCTCTGCCAGAGCTGATCTTGATGCTGAACAAGTCACTTCTCTAGTTCCCAGACCCTGTGCCGGACCAATGAGGGGACTTGGACCAGATCATCTTAAAATTGTCTTCTAGCTCCAGAATTCTCTGAAACTCCATTCTTCTCTTTTCCCTCCTCTTCAGAGTGTCTGTGACTCATGTTCTCACCACTACATTTCTCTCTGTATCAACTCCCTCTCTCTAGAAAAAGCTGCTACAAAGATTAAATGGTTGGTCAAAAACATGTATAAAAGTGAAAAGTGAAAGTCACTCAGTCGTGTCTGACTCTTTGTGACTCCATGGACTATACAGTTCATGGAATTCTCCGGGCCAGAATACTGGAGTCGGTAGCCTTTCTCTTCTTCAGGGGATCTTCCCAACCCAGGGATCGAACCTAGGTCTCCCGCATTCCAGGAGGATTCTTTACCAGCTAAGCCACAAGGGAAACCCAAGAATACTGGAATGGGTAGCCTATCCCGTCTCCAGGGGAATCTTCCTGACCCAGGAGTCGAACCAGGGTCTCCTGCATCGCAGGTGGATTCTTTACCAACTGAGCTGATGAGGGAAGCCCCAAAACCATGTATAAGAATGAGCTAAAAGCTCTACAAATGTAATAGCTTCCTCTTCATTTACGATTTTTATGTTTAAAATTTTAGTTTTAAATTTTTATAAATTTTAATTATACAAGAAATATTGTATAATGAACACACAGTTTGAGTAAAATAAAGCAATAATTACAGATAAACCTATAGTCCCCTGACTACCACTCCAACCTAGCCTCATTTCTAGAGAAACCACTGCTATAGTCTTCTGTCTATACATTCACATTCATGTACATATGCTCAATGCAATGCATAGGATTAGCTTGTATGGCTCCTCCTTCTTCTTCATGGCATATCCATGGTATCATCATATTGCACATATTTTTCTACAGCTAGACGTTTTTTACTCACTGAACAGTATCTCTTGGACCTCTGTCCATACCTCTGAATACCAAGATTTACGCCAGTATTTTCCACTTTCTATAGTATTTCCATAGTATGGCTGTGAGTACTTTGTTTACCCAGTCTTCCATTGGTGGTATTTAGGTTGTTCCCATTTTTCAAGTACACAAGCGAGGCTGCAGTGTGCTTTCTTATCTGTGCCTCTCTGTGCTCCTGTGAGAGTTTTTACTCTAGGATAGATCTTGAGATCAATTACTTTAAAAGGTTTTCCGATAATTTCCCTTCTACCTCCCTGATCATTTCACCCCATTCTCCCCTCCCATCAAAGAGAATAAAAATGTCCAGTATTAAATGTACCTTCTATTTGGATATCTGATGTTTGGGCTGAAGAATAATCCCTGTGTTATAGGCAGAGATTGACTTGACCCACGACGCATCCGGAGGATGAGATCTGGCCCCAGTGTTGGCTGTCAGGAAGATGCTGCCACAGCTGTTGAGTAGTTTGGGTCTCGTGTCCAACCTGAATCAGGGCCAGTTAGCAATCCCTGTCTAGGCAATTGGTTTCTAAAAAGGGCGAGCTTCTTTTTTTCTGGAAAAAAGCTCAGTTGCTTTCCCAGGGGGCAGTGGGTCAGATGTCCTTTCTGAACATGAGTGAAGGCCAGCAGTGGGTGGCAGCTGTTGGGTAATGGTGAGAGCACCGGGCGTGGGCCAGTTACCCTAAGTGTGACCTTGGGTAAGATATGTAGCCTACTTACATCTTGTTTTTCTCATCTTCAAGAGTGGACGACACTGATCCCTCAATGCTGTGGAGAGTATTCCATGAGGTTACTGGCCTAGACTGTCTAGAACATGGCCTAGCACATGTAATCAGGCCCTCAACAGGTGGTAGTTGAATCTGAAACACACAATAAGTTTGGGGTATTATATAAAAAAACAGAGAAGTCTATTCAGCCTAGTAAACGCTGGTGTATCTACAATGCGCCAGTCTTTATGCTTACATTTCTTTTATAATAACAATAATAAAACAGCAACTAGTTTATGAGAAAGGTGCACATTAACTGTAACTAAAAGAACTTAAAGAAGTTTAAGAAGATAAAGTTTAGTATTTATCAGGGTATTTTGGTACAGTCAATTTGATTCATATTTGTTTTATAATAGCCTTACTGAGGTATAATTCACATACCATAAAGCTCACCATTTAAAGTGTATAATTTATTGGCTTTTTTTATACTAAATTCACAAAGTTTTACAAGCATCACCACTAACTAGTTTCAAAACATTTTCATCACCTCAAAAACGAAACCCCATACCTACTAGTAAGTATACTCTATTCTCCCCTACCCCCAGCCCCTAGCAAACTCTAACTTACTTCTGTGTCTATGGATTTGCCTATTCTGCGTATTTCCTATAAACTGAATCATACAACACGTGGGCTTTTGTGTCTAGCTTCTTTCACTTAGCATAGTATTTTCAACTTTTATCCATGTTATAGTGTGTTCACCCTTCCTTTTATATGATTGAATACTATTCCATATGTGGCTCTGCATATTTCACTCATCTGTTAAGCAGGTGATGGACATTTGGACTGTTTACAGTTTTGAGCTATTATGAATAAAGCTGCAATCAACATTCATGTACAGGTTTTATGTGAACATACATTTTTCATATCTTGGATATATATCTAGGAATTGTCAGGTCATATAATAACTGAACATTTAACATTTTGAGAACTGTTTTCCAAAGTTGAAGCACCATTTTACAATCCTATCAGCAACGTATGAGGGTTTCAATTTCTCCACATCCCCACCACCAACACTGTTTTTCTTATTATAGCTATCCTAATGGACGTGAAGTGCTATCTCATTTGCATTTCTCTAATGATTAAATCTGTTGAGCATCTTTTCATGTGCTTTTTGGCCTTCTGTGTATCTTCTTTAGAGAAATGCTTACACCAGTTGCCCATTTTTCATTTGAGTTATTTTTTTAATTATTGAGTTATACAAATTCTTTATAGTGAGGAAACATTCTGAGTTGTAGCTCTTGTAGGACCAAAATACACAGACAGGTAGAGCTTTGCTTGGGGACAGACTGGCTGGAGGAGAGGGCCTGTGCTGGGAAGGGTGACAGGTGAGAAGGTAAGCATAAGTTAAGGCCAGGTCTGCAGGGTCATGAGTGTCACATTAAGAGTGTGTCTTTTGGATGGCAGCCTGGGGGGTTTCTCAGGACTTTTAAAGCAAATAGACAACAGAATGATCAAATTGTCTTGAGGGGAGAGAATCTGGTGATGTGTTAAGGGGCAGGTGATGTGGAGAAACAGGATGCAGACCTGATGGAGGCTGTTATAGTCACTAGTAGTGAGGTGAGGAGGTTGGAATTGTGTTCATGTGGGAAGGGACAGATGAACACCACTGATATTTTAAAGGAAGGAGTGAAGGGAGTTATGACACATGAATGGATAGAGACTGAGAAGATGTCAACTGTGATTTAAGGGCTATGAGCCCAGGTGCTCGGGAACTGAGGTCGAAACATGGCCAAACATGCAGGAGTCAGAAGTGGAGCCCTTTGGGGGACGCACACTTGGAGAACACTGAAGTCAGTCTGTGTTTTAATGGAAGCTGCAGAAGACTGGGAGTGGGACTTTCTGAGACCATCCTCAGCTCTCAGCTCCCAAGTCACAAAGAGTTAGTGGTAGTCAGAGAGTTAGCAAATTAATTCAAACATGGCAGCTAGCCTGGGGCAGCTACAATTAACCTGGGGCAGCTACCCCAGGGACTTGCTCTCAGAGCTGGAGACTGGTGCAGGGACAAGGGAAACTGTGAAGTCCAGGAAAGTCAATGCAGGAGTGAAGCTTGAGACATCTGACTGAAGAGAGCAGTCAGATTTGGCCAGGCCTACAAGAGGAGTCAAAGAGGGGCAGAAAACTATGTGCCTCCTTATGGGAGAAAGAGACAGAAGGTCACAGAAGCAGGGAAGGTAGGGAGGAAAGAAGTAAGGGAGAGACACTTGCATGCATGGAGCCTCATTTACCGTTAGTTGCTCAGTCGTGTCTGACTCTTTGAGGCTCCTCTGTCCCTGGGTTTTCCAGGTAAGAATACTGGAGTGGGTTGCCATTTCCTTCTCCAGGGGATCTTCCCAATCCAGAGATTGAACCCTGGTCTCCTACACTGCAGGCAGATCCTTCACTGTCTGAGCCACAAGGGAAGTCCATTTTATCCTCACACAAATCCTGAAAGGCTCGTATCATAGATTCTCTTTTACCTGCTTGGAAACTGAGCTCAGAGAGGTTCAGTTTCTTTTCCAAGTTTGCACAACTACTAAGTGGTGGACAAGACTGGACCAGACCCCACATCCCTGCTCTTTGGTTTGCCCTCGCCGTCCCATCACAGGGCTGGAGGTGGCCCTCACCGACCTCCAGAGCTCCTGGAACAATGTGCAGCACCATACAGACGAGATCAGCTCCAGTCGCCTCCTTGTTCGCCGGGGCCAGGCCTTCAACATCACCCTGTACTTCAGGAACCGGGCCTTCCAGCCAGGCCTGGACAACATCATCTTTGTGACTGAGACTGGTGAGGACTCCAGCTGGCTTGCAGGGGTCCCACGTGTGTGTGTGTGTGCGTGTGTGTGTGTGTGTGTGTGTCTGTTGGGGACAATTATCGGGGGTTGGGAGGTCACTGCAGAGTTCCTCAGCTCTGCTTCCTTCTTAGGACCACTGCCAGATCTGTCCAAGGGGACTCGAGCCGTGTTCAGCCTGGAAGGTCACCCTGGCTCCAGCCCCTGGATTGCCTCACTGCAGACCATTGGGGCCAATTCCCTGGAGGTGAGCCTGTGTGCCCCTCCTATGGTAGCTGTGGGTCGGTACCTCTTGAAGGTTCACATCAAATCCCTACAGGGGCCTGTCACAGCCTACCAGCTCGGGGAGTTCATCCTGCTCTTCAATCCCTGGTGCCCAGGTAAGGCGGGATGCCCTCACCTCTGCCCCTGTGTCAGTGCCATAGACAGCAAGGCTCAAGAGTTTCCAGACCCCTTCTCCATAGCCACCACAAACCTCTCCAATCCCATGCACTCAGCATCCACTCCCAACCGCCAACAAGCAGGGCAGAGAAGCCTTGTTATGTATTTACTTACTCAGAATTTTAAAATAATGAACCAAGTCATCTTTACTTTAAAAGAAAACAATTATAATCAACTATTGACCACTATTAACATCTACCTTCATCATACATTATAAAGTTAACTGGAGCTTTTCCATTATAAGACTTAATAAGTACATTCCATTGAAAATTTGTAAAATGAAGTACAGGGTAAAATGAAGAAAGGAAGGTAAGTAGGGAGGGAGGGAGGGAGGGAGGAACCCCTAGGCTCCAGTTTGCTCATTTCCATAGGGGATGAGTTGAGTGTAGCAGAAAAAGCATGCACTCAATATGGGCTCTGTGTTCACATTTCACTCTCTTATGTGTGGTTTGGACAAGTTACTTATTACCCTGAGCCTATTTCCTCAACCTTGAAATGGGACTAGGATGTAAAGGTGCTTTGTAAACCAAAAAATTCCACCAAAGGTTATTTTTGCTTCTACCTTCTGTTCCTATTGACTGTATGGCTGGTGTTGATGGGTGGTGGGGGTGGGTCTCCCCCTCACTCATGAGCCTCTTGGAGTCGCCCAGCCCTCTCCCCAGAGCTCAGGTCCCATAGGCCTGGGCCTTCTGGAGTGGGACTAGAGCGGGAAGGACGGCGTGATTTTTCTGCCTTGTATCCTCCCACTTTGATTCCCAGAGGATGCTGTCTACCTGGAGAGTGAACCCCAGAGGCAGGAATATGTCATGAATGATTATGGCTTCATCTATCAAGGGAACAAGAACTGGATCCGCCCCTGCCCCTGGAATTACGGACAAGTGAGTCTCAGCTTTGCTCATGGCCCATTCAGGCCCTGGTCTCTTGGGGAGAGGGGAGCAGGAGCGCGTGGGAGGGTGCCCTTCATGCAAGATTCATCCAGAACTGCTGACAAGTGGGAATTAAATGACACCAACAAGATATGGAGAAGGCAATGGCACCCCACTCCAGTACTCTTGCCTGGAAAATCCCATGGACAGAGGAGCCTGGTGGGCTGCAGTCCATGGGGTCACGAGGAGTCGGACACGACTGAGCGACTTCCCTTTCACTTTTCACTTTCATGCATTGGAGGAGGAAATGGCAACCCACTCCAGTGTTCTTGCCTGGAGAATCCCAGGGACGGAGGAGCCTGGTGGGCTGCCGTCTATGGGGTCACACAGAGTTGGACACGACTGAAGTGACTTAGCAAACAAGATATGAGATGTGATCCCAGGGAGCTAGGAGAGCAGCCGTAGAAAGGTGGAAGGTGTTCTTAGATGATCACATCTGATTTGGACAATAAGACCTAAAGGGGAAGGACAGCTGAAGGCACCCACCCAGGAAGTCCACTGAGAGGGTGCAGCTGCAGGGACAGCAGTGACAATGGTCATGATTGCTGGATGTTTGTTTGTTAGCTGCTTTTCCAGTGGGGCCCCAGCTACCACGCTTCCTTCATCCTCATAACCCCAAGTGACAGGCTCTAGGATCCATTTTATCACACTGGAGAAAATCTGTCCCCTGAACATCTCAGCCAGAAGAAGCTCTGATGAGCCACAGGGTGTCTTCCTCCCCACTGCTCTCGCCTCTTCAGTCATTTGTTTTGATCACATACCTTTCTCATTATAAAAGTAGTACAGGGACCTCCCTGGTGGTCCAGTGGTTAGTTAAGACTCCACACTTTCACTGGAGGGAGTATGGGTTCAATCTCTGGTCAGGGAACTAAGATCCCACAATGTCATGTGGTATAGTAAAAAAAAAAAAGCAATATATATTCTTTTCCCTTATAGATTATTACAAAATATTGAGTACAGTCCCCTGTGCTATATAGTAGGTCCTTGTTGGTGATCTATTTTATATATAGTTGTATGTATATTCTAATTTCAAAATCCTAATTTGCAACTTAAAAGAGAAAAGACTCTGAAAAAGAATATATATGTGTTTACATACATATATGAATTATTGTGCTATATACCTGAAATTAACACAGCATTGCAAATCAACTATATGGTGATAGTTTAATAACCAAGTCATGTCCAGCTCTTTGCCACCCCACTGACTACAGCCCACCAGGCTCCTCTGTCCATGGGATTCTCCAAGCAAGAATACTGGAGTGGGTTGCCATTTCCTTCTCCAGGGGACCTTCCTGACCCGGGGATCGATTCCAGGGCTCCTGTATTGCAGGCAGATTCTTTACCCACTGAGCTATGAGGAACGCTCAAATCAACCATACTTAAACAAAAAATAAAATTGGTATAAAATTTTTTTTAAAGTAAAATATAATTGCTTAAAAAAACTTTATGAAACATTACAAAAATGGGTGTCTAGAATATGAAAGTCTGTCTAGGCACAGTCACCAGCAAGGTGTGTGTTCCTCTATATTTTGTTCTCTACACATATTCTAAAACACGTGATTTTTGTTTGTAAAAACAGCACCATCCTAATTGCAAGGCTCTGTAATGCCTGAGTTACTGAAAGCCTGCCTCCCGCTGAAAGCTCAGCCAACAGCAGGTGCTCCAGGAAGCCCAGAGCCAGGCTGAGCCCTTGCACCAGAACACTCTGGGGGTCGGTGGGGAGGGGCCACTCTGGCTGCTTAGAAGGGGTGACGGCTGCAAACTTCTGTCGGGGGCTTGTGGTGCTTGTATCAGTTTAATATGGGTCCCTGTCCCAGACTTGCTCAAAGAGAACTCTAGCACAGGCGGCATCAGGCCCAACGTTGGCTCCCAGGGTGGCTATGGTCAAGACAAGATACGAAAGCCTCAAATGGTCCCAGCTGATAGCCCCAACTCCTCACTCAGCGTGGGCAGATGGGGATCCCAGAGGGCCCCTGGACAGGAGTTGGCTGTCATCTGTGAGAAACAGAAGTGAGGAGATGCTGCTTCCTGAGTCCTGGGTTCTTCCTTTCTGTCTCTCTTCTTCAGTGAATGCATATCGAATATCTGCTCAGTGCCAGGCAAGGGGCTAGATGCTAGAAGCATGAAAATGAATAAAACATTGCCCCTGAGCCCACAGTGAAGTGAGGACTCAGTCACATAAGCAGGTCACTGATTAGGCAGTGGGATATACAAGATTGAGTGCCAGGTGCAGGGTATTCTGGGAGCCTTGAAGAAGAGCACTTGATTGGGCATGGGGGTGTTGGGGAAGCTTCCTGGGAGAGGAGATTCTGGAACTGAGTTAGCCAAGTGAAGGGAAAGGGGGAACTATCCCAGGCAGAGGGAAGCTTGAGCAGACACAAAGGAGAGAAATGAGTTGGCCTGCTACAGGCGTTACAAGGAATCTGATGTTGCTGGAGCAAAAACAAACAAACAACCCACACACAGAAGGTAGAAGAGGGGCAGATCAGGGAGGGTCTTACGTGCCTTGAAGAGGTTAGAGCTTTGCTCCTGCAGGCCATAGGACCCACTGAATATTTTAAAGCAAAAAAGTCAACCAATCAAACTGTGCCCTGGGGAAGATGGATCAGAGAAGCCTTCTAATTCTGTTTATGTATTCATTTACTCTCATTCAACAAAGATGCACAGCATCCCTACTATGTGCTGGGCACGATGCCGGGTCTGGGGGGTAGAGCTGTGAGAAGAACTGGAGGGACACAGCATACAGTCAGGCCAGGAGGACAGGCCCTGGCTATCTCGTTGTAACTGAATCTGATGGGTAAGAGATATAGCCAGGGCTATGGAGTGAAACCAGGCTCCGGCTCAGGGAAAGACTTGGAGGAAGTGGCATTCATTCCAAGCCTGAAGGACAAAGAGTCAGCCTGTCTTGGTGAAAATTTTCCATAACTCGTATGCTATTAGTCAACCCCAAACTTCACTGAATCATGGGTGTGGTGACAAGTCCGTGCCATTGTCTCAGCACTAGCTGCCAATGACGAGCTGGGTCAGCAGGTAGAGGTGGAAGATGAGGCAACGTGGCTTTAGCAAGAAACATCCCAGGGGCTCCGGGAGTGTGGATTAAAGGGGACAAGAAGGAGAAACAGATTTTTTTCAGCTAGTCAGACTCACTGGAAAAAACTCCAGGAATCTGACAGGCAGGAACTTCAAACTAGGTGAGCTGTGACCCCAGAGCTTTGAGACCTTGTAGGGCCGTCCGTGGCTGTGCTGCTGGACAGTTTCCTTCCAAATGGGCTTATATTCCACAAACACACTCCACTGGAGAACTGGGTGGGGTGGGTCATGCATTTCTTTTCATATCCACGTGTGCCTAGCCTGGGCACCTTGCCTCTTTGCGTCTTCTCTCGTAGTTTGAAGAGAATATCATAGACATCTGTCTGGAGCTGCTAGACAAGAGCCTGAACTTCCAGATTGACCCAGCCACAGACTGTGCCCTACGGGGCAGCCCGGTCTACATCAGCAGAGTGGTGTCTGCCATGGTGAGCTTGGGTCTGGCTCTGTCCCCCAGGGCGTGTCCAGGGAGGGAGGAGGCTCTGAAGGGGAGCTCTGCCCACTCACGGTTGCCAACTGCAGCCGGGGAATGAAGAGTCAGGAGGCAGAAGCCCTCTGGCAAAGCCATTTTTGATGAGACTGATGGAAGAATCTGGGTAATAGGTTTTCTCAACTGAGATCTGAAACGGCTGGGTATGAGCATCACCTCTATTAATTACAAATTGCATTTTTGGGAAAGGCTAAATGAAGCTCTGGTTTGGGAAATAATCTTGTGTTTAAATTTCCTTACCTCTGAAGTATGTTCAAATGCTCTTAGAGCCAAGCTCTGGCTTTGCAGGGATGGGGGGTGGAGGGGTCAAGAGGGTGGGTAGAAACAGAATAGTAATTAACAGTGGTGCACAAGTCAGAATAGCTGGCTTCCCACCCTCTCCCTTTCCCCAGAAGGTCTGGAAGATCCCAGCTAAAATGAGATCAAACCTTCCTGCATCTCAGGCCCAGGAGCCCAGAAGGGAACCCACTTGTTGAGGAAAAGGCTGCTTCTAATGCTTCTACTTATGGCTTCTCTGCAGATCAACAGCAACGATGACAATGGGGTGCTCAATGGAAACTGGGGCGAGAATTACTCAGATGGCACCAACCCCACAGAGTGGATGGGCAGCGTGGCCATCCTGAAGCAGTGGCATGCCACGGGCTGCCAGCCAGTGCGTTACGGGCAGTGCTGGGTCTTTGCTGCTGTCACATGCACAGGTAGGGAGTGGAAAGGGCCCGTGGAAAGACAAAAAGGGCACTGGTTCATGTCTCGGCCCTCTGAGCTGCTCCTGTCCCAGAAATCTCACACAGTTCCCACCGAGGGACATTTACAAGGAAGCAGAATGTCTCATCACTGACCTCAGGCTTCACGTACCTTGGCTTATCTCAGAGGGTAGTTCTGAGGTGGACATTATACACTTCTCAGAACGCGGTGCCCTTCCCTTCTGAACTTCGACAACCTAACAGAATCCTCCCTAAAGCCTGGCTGGGAATTGTCCAGGCCCCAAATAGGAAAGAAGGTGAAAGACCAAGTCGTTAGAAAACTTATAAATTGGTCAGTGTCCTTCCTGAGCACGGAGAATGAGCTTGCTGAAGGTGTATTCACGGGAGGGAAATGTGCCACTGAGCACGGGCAGGGGGCACGGGGCCAGAGCAAGATGGCAGCCGAAGCGCAATGACCTTGAATCTGGACGTGTCACGTGTTCAGCGCACTTGGAGTCCTGACCAAGCCCATAGGGGATGGGGGAACAATAAGAGAGATCAGCTTTTCAGATAGGGAGTAGATATTACATTAATAGAAGAAAAGTCTAAAAATATGTACCGGGAAAGAAAGCAAATGGAAACTGGTTTACAGGTGGCAAGAGGAGCAAGCAGAAGGAAGGGGAGGGTGAGTGTTAGAGAAGAAACACCTGGACATGATTACACACTGGAGGTGGCAGGAGGAGGATTTCTGCTTCACCCAGGTCCAAACTTGCTTCCGGCCCTCTCACTACCCCAGTGTCTAGGCCAGCTCTCAGCCTCCTGGCAGGCTATCTGTGTACCTAACTTGAGTCACAATCAGGAGGTTATTCCTGTTGGCTGGGGAAAGAGGCCAGGTATGACTTTTACTCACAAGGCTCCCTAGGCCAATCCAGAAAGGCCAGATCTGCCCACAGCTTAGTGTTTATTGAGGGCTCAGGCCTTTTGTGTAGAAATTCCCTGTATGCAAAGGCTGGTAAAGTCTGTGAGTATGTGTGTGGTGTGTGTGTGTGCTGGACCAGGCTCTTGGAGGAAGCCTACAGAGCCCCAGGCTGCCAAGCAGCAGGCTGTCAGCCTGCTGTTCACAGGGGCATCAGTCCACAGGGGCATCGGGAAGTTTCTGCCTTCACATGGGTTGGCAAGAGGGGTAGCGCTGAGCTACTCCTAGTCTGCAGCTGCTGAGCTGCATCTGGAACTGGATGCCTTAATGGCCTAGGGGTCCAGTTCAGTTCAGTCGCTCAGTTGTGTCCGACTCTTTGCGACCACATGAATCGCAGCATGCCAAGCCTCCCTGTCCATCACCAACTCCCGGAGTTCACTCAGACTCACGTCCATCGAGTCAGTGATGCCATCCAGCCATCTCATTCTCTGTTGTCCCCTTCTGCTCCTGCCCTCAATCCCTCCCAGCATCAGAGTCTTTTCCAATGAGTCAACTCTTCGCATGAGGTGGCCAAAGTATTAGAGTTTCAGCTTTAGCATCATTCCTTCCAAAGAAATCCTAGGGCTGATCTCCTTCAGAATGGACTGGTTGGACCTCCTTGCAGTCCAAGGGACTCTCAAGAGTCTTCTCCAACACCACAGTTCAAAAGCATCAATTCTTCGGCGCTCAGCCTTCTTCACAGTCCAACTCTTACATCCATACATGACCACAGGAAAAACCATAGCCTTGACTAGATGGACCTTTGTTGGCAAAGTAATGTCTCTGCTTTTCAATATGCTATCTAGGTTGGTCATAACTTTCTTTCCAAGGAGTAAGCGTCTTTTAATTTCATGGCTGCAGTCACCATCTACAGTGATTTTGGAGCCCAGAAAAATAAAGTCTGACACCGTTTCCACTGTTTCCCCATCTATTTCCCATGAAGTGATGGGACTGGATGCCATGATCTTCGTTTTCTGAATGTTGAGCTTTAGGCCAACGTTTTCACTCTCCACT
>NW_011494633.1:3514925-3515705 GCF_000754665.1 Bison bison bison | reverse complement strand
AGGTGGTCTGGTATTCCCATCTCTTTCAGAATTTTCCACATTTTATTGTGATCCACACAGTCAAAGGCTTTGGCATAGTCAATAAAGCAGAAATAGATGTTTTTCTGGAACTCTCTTGCTTTTTCCATGATCCAGCGGATGTTGGCAATTTGATCTCTGGTTCCTCTGCCTTTTCTAAAACCAGCTTGAACATCAGGAAGTTCACAGTTCACGTATTGCTGAAGCCTGGCTTGGAGAATTTTGAGCATTACTTTACTAGCGTGTGAGAGGAGTGCAATTGTGCGGTAGTTTGAGGGTTCTTTGGCATTGCCTTTCTTTGGGATTGGAATGAAAACTGACCTTTTCCAGTCCTGTGCCCACTGCTGAGTTTTCCAAATTTGCTGGCATATTGAGTGCAGCACTTTCACAGCATCATCTTTCAAGATTTGAAATAGCTCCACTGGAATTTCATCACCTCCACTAGCTTTGTTCGTAGTGATGCTTTCTAAGGCCCACTTGACTTCACATTCCAGGATGTCTGGCTCTAGGTCATTGATCACATCATCATGATTATCTAGGCCGTGAAGATCTTTTTTGTACAGTTCTTCTGTGTATTCTTGCCACCTCTTCTTAATATCTTCTGCTTCTGTTAGGTCCATACCATTTCTGTCCTTTATCGAGCCTATCTTTGCATGAAATGTTCCCTTGGTATCTCTAATTTTCTTGAAGAGATCTCTAGTCTTTCCCATTCTGTTGTTTTCCTCTATTTCTTTGCATTGATCGCTGAAGAAGGCTTTCTTA
>NW_011494633.1:3514365-3514825 GCF_000754665.1 Bison bison bison | reverse complement strand
CCCCATCTATTTCCCATGAAGTGATGGGACTGGATGCCATGATCTTCGTTTTCTGAATGTTGAGCTTTAGGCCAACGTTTTCACTCTCCACTTTCACTTTCACCAAGAGGCTTTTTAGATCCTCTTCACTTTCTGCCATAAGAGTGGTGTCATCTGCATATCTGAGGTTATTGATATTTCTCCTGGCAATCTTGATTCCAGCTTGTGTTTCTTCCAGTCTAGCGTTTCTCATGATGTACTCTGCATATAGGTTAAATAAGCAGGGTGACAATATACAGCCTTGACGTACTCCTTTTCCTATTTGGAAACCAGTCTGTTGTTCCATGTCCAGTTCTAACTGTTGCTTCCTGACCTGCATACAGATTTCTCAAGAGGCAGGTCAGGTGGTCTGGTATTCCCATCTCTTTCAGAATTTTCCACATTTTATTGTGATCCACACAGTCAAAGGCTTTGGCATAGT
>NW_011494633.1:3513140-3514265 GCF_000754665.1 Bison bison bison | reverse complement strand
AGAGATCTCTAGTCTTTCCCATTCTGTTGTTTTCCTCTATTTCTTTGCATTGATCGCTGAAGAAGGCTTTCTTACCTCTCCTTGCTATTCTTTGGAACTCTGCATTCAGATGTTTATATCTTTCCTTTTCTCCTTTGCTTTTTGCTTCTCTTCTTTTCACAGCTATTTGTAAGGCCTCCCCAGACAGCCATTTTGCTCTTTTGCATTTCTTTTTCTTGGGGATGGTCTTGATCCCTGTCTCCTGTACAATGTCACGAACCTCCGTCTGTAGTTCATCAGGCACTCTGTCTATCAGATCTAGGCCCTTAAATCTATTTCTCAGTTCCACTGTATAATCATAAGGGATTTGATTTAGGTCATACCTGAATGGTCTAGTGGTTTTCCCTACTTTCTTCAATTTAAGTTGAATTTGGTAATAAGGAGTTCATGATCTGAGTCACAGTCAGCTCCCAGTCTTGTTTTTGTTGACTGTATAGAGCTTTTCCATCTTTGGCTGCAAAGAACATAATCAGTCTGATTTCAGTGTTGACCATCTGGTGATGTCCATGTGTACAGTCTTCTCTTGTGCTGTTGGAAGAGGGTGTTTGCTATGACCAGTGCATTTTCTTGGCAAAACTCTATTAGCCTTTGCCCTGCTTCATTCCGTATTCCAAGGCCAAATTTGCCTGTTACTCCAGGTGTTTCTTGACTTCCTACTTTTGCATTCCAGTCCCCTATAATGAAAAGGACATCTTTTGGGGGTATTAGTTCTAAAAGGTCTTGTAGGTCTTCATAGAATCATTCAACTTCAGCTTCTTCAGCGTTACTGGTTGGGACATAGACTTGTATTACTGTGATATTGAATGGTTTGCCTTGGAAACGAACAGAGATCATTCTGTCATTTTTGAGATTGCATCCAAGTACCGCATTATGGACTCTCTTGTGGACCATGATGGCTACTCCATTTCTTCTGAGGGATTCCTGCCCGCAGTAGTAGATATAATGGTCGTCTGAGTTAAATTCACCCATTCCAGTCCATTTGAGTTCGCTGATTCCTAGAATGTCGACGTTCACTCTTGCCATCTCTTGTTTGACCACTTCCGATTTGCCTTGATTCATGGACCTGACATTCCAGGTTCCTATGCA
>NW_011494633.1:3504755-3512966 GCF_000754665.1 Bison bison bison | reverse complement strand
TTTTGCTTTGGCTCCATCCCTTCATTCTTTCTGGAGTTATTTCTCTACTGATCTCCAGTAGCATATTGGGCACCTACTGACCTGGGGAGTTCCTCTTTCAGTATCCTATCATTTTGCCTTTTCATACTGTTCATGGGGTTCTCAAGGCAAGAATACTGAAGTGGTTTGCCATTCCCTTCTCCAGCAGACCACATTCTGTCAGATCTCTCCACCATGACCCGCCCGTCTTGGGTTGCTCCACGGGCATGGCTTAGTTTCATTGGTTTAGACAAGGCTGTAGTCCTAGTGTGATTAGAGTGACTAGTTTTCTGTGAGTATGGTTTCAGTGTGTCTGCCCTCTGGTGCCCTCTTGCAACACCTACCGTCTTACTTGGGTTTCTCTTACCTTGGGCGTGGGGTATCTCTTCATGGCTGCTCCAGCAAAGTGCAGCCGCTGCTCCTTACCTTGGACGATGGGTATCTCCTCACCGCCGCCCTTCCTGACCTTCAACGACAGCTTTGATGCCCAGAGTCACAGACATCAGGGTGAACTAGGATGTCTGAGTCATCCAAGGAGCAGGCACAAGACTCAAGGCAGAGAATGGAATAATCTTGTATATGACAGAGAGGGAGTCTTCCTGGGATTGGAAAAGCCTAGAGTCTAATGGGCAAGGTATGTGAACAGAGGGAGAGGTGTTTGGGTGTGGTTGTCTGGAACTGGGTGGTGAGAGAGTGAATGGAGATGATGCAATGAGAGCAGACCAATTAAAATTTTTATGAGTGTCATGGCCCTTTAGTGACCCTGGAAGCAAAGGGTTGGGCCAAGGTGGTCAAGTGTGGCTGGCTCACCTGCAGCTCAACACCACCAGCCCTCCCCAACAGGGCCACCATGCTGTATATTGATAAATATGTCCATCAGTTTGGAGAACTCATCATTTCATCCAGCAACGCTTCTTGAGTCCTTATCCTATGTTAGGCACTGTGCTTCTAACAATCTTGGTTACAAAGATGGGTAACACCCAGCTTCAATCCTCCACTAAATGTCAAAGATTTAGTCAGACTCTTTAACCCAATACAGTTGCCAAAACATGTTGTTAAAAATTATTATTGTTATTCTTTAACAGTCACAATAGCTGACATTTATTAGAGACTTTCTTGGTGCCAGGCATTGTGCTAAAACCTTGACAGCCTACAATAATGATGACGCTTGAGTTCAAATACTAGAACTACCATTAAGTGACTGAGTGATCTTGGGCAAGTCATTTAACTTGTGCCTCAGTTTCCTCAGGCATATGATGGGGAAATTAATAGTACCTACCTCATAAGGTTATTGGAAGGAATGACTGAGTTCATACATGGAGGGTGCTTAGACAAATGCTAGGCTACAGTGAACAATCAGTAAGTTCTTTTTTTTTTTCTTATTGAATGATTTCATTTATATAAAATGTCCAAAAAAGGCACATTTATAGAGACAGACAGCAGATTAGTGGTTGCCTGGGGTGGGGAATGGAAGTGGGGATTAACGATAACTGGGCATCCCAGGGGTCTTATTGCAGAGGTGAAAATGTCCTAAAACTAATTTATCATGATGGCAGTAAGTTCTAACTAGGATCAACTTATTTGATTCCCCAAATGACCTTCAGAGATAGGTTCTATCATTATCTCCATTTTACAGATGAGGTAATTGAGTGGCAAAACTAGTCCCACATCCAGGTATGGTGGCTTTAACCACTAGACTATACTGCTGCATGAATGATGTCAGCAGCTGCCATTTAATCAGCATCCCCTGTTCTGAAGGCACATGCTGGGCACTTCCTGATGCTCACAGACACCTGGAGGTGGATATTACTGTCATTTTACAGATGAGAAAACTGAGGCTTAAGGTGACCATGGAACTCATCTAATTAGATGTGCATACTCCCCTCTGCAGCTCTGCCTCCCTGTGTTTCTTTTTTTTTTTTGAAACTGGAATCTGTTCAAGAGCCTCTTCTCTCACCGCTGTATGTATTTATATATATATATATGTGTGTGTGTATGTGTATATATATATATATATATATATTTGCTGCCAAACGCAGCTTGCGGGATCTTAGTTCCCTGACCAGAGATCAAATCCACACTCCTGGCAGTGGAAACTGCTGGACCACCAAGGAAATCCCATATTGCATTAAAAAAAATAACATCAGCATACTGACTTCAACTTCCTAAAGAAAAATCACACACAAAAAGAGACTTTGCATGCATCAAAGATATGATTATAATTTTTTGGATAGATGGTTCCTTGACATCAATTTAGTTGGCTGTTACTTTGGGAATTTCAGAGAAATCCTTGATCTTCCCTCCCTCTGGGGCTCAGGGCTGGCTGCTCCACAGCTCTCTGTCTCAGTCATCAGGCGTTTCCTGTCCTGGCTATCCACTCCCTGTGACAAGGCCAGGCCCCTCAGCCCTGAGGTCTGTGAAGTAGCCTGGATGCCTTGCTCTGTAACAAAGGAACAGAGGGAACAGTGATGTTCTGTGACCTGAAAATTCTCCCCAAAGCCAGGTGTCACCTACTGTATGATTCCAAATATGTGAAATGCCCAGAACAGGGAAATTTATAGAGACAGAGAGTCATTTCGCAGTTGCCGAGGGCTGGAGGGGTGGGAGAATGGGAAGTGACAGCTAGCAGGCACGGAGGGCCTTTCAGAGGTGATGAAATGATCTGGGATTAGATGTGGAGATTGTTACACAACCTGTGGATATACCATACACCACTGAATTGTACACTTTAAAAGGGTGAAATTTGTGGTATGTGGATTATATCTCAGCAAAGTTGTTTACAAAAGAAAAGTCAGGCATCCTGGGGATGTGCCTGGTCTGTTCCTGCCCACAGCTGCAGGGCATGGGGTGGGGGCAGCAAGCCTTGGGCAGACCTATGGACCCTCTGTAAAGGAGGGTCCGGGGCCTGGAGCCACAGAGGAGGGTGGTGGGAAACAGCCTGGGAGATGAAGAGGCTGTGAGCTTAGGGCTGGGCCCTCCTCTCGTCACCCCAAACTACCCCATGTGTCCATCTTTTATATGTTGGATCCCCACTTATGATCTGGTTCTCATGTGGAGTCCTCTGCTGAAAACAGTTTCAAACATCCCTGGGTTAGAAGTCATCTAAGATTTCTTCTCACTCGCTTATATAGTGACCTCTATAATGTGCCTCACTATCTCCATTTCAATACAGTAACTCTAATCTCATTGTTTTTACTGAGCCCTTACCTCTCAAGAAGGAAACGGCCACCCACTCCAGTATTCTTGCCTGGAGAATCCCATGGACAGAGGAGCCTGGCGGGCTGCAGTCATGGGGTTGCAAAGAGTCAGACACGCCTGAGCAACTACCATTACCTCTCAGACGTGGACCTTAGTCAATGTCGCTGTCTTTCTGACTTATTCCACCCAGTATGATCATCTCTAGGTCCATCCATGTTGCTGCAAATGGCATTTTTCATTTCTTTGTATGGCTGAGTGATATTCCATTATATACACACACCGCATCTTTAAAAACTATATATTTATTTACTTATTTGGCTGCACTGGGTCTTGGCTGCAGCCCACAGGATCTTCTGTCTCTGTTGCAGCATGCGGGATCTTCAGTTGTGGCATATGAGATTTAGTTCCCTGATTAGGCACAGAACCCTGCACTGGAAGCGGGGTGTCTTAGCCCCTGGACCAGGGAAGTCCCATCTTTTTTCTTTAAGTTGAAAACAATTTTTATTATCTCACAGTTTCTGTGGTTCAGGAATCTGGGTACAGCTTAGTAGTCTTATGTCAACACATCTTCTTTATCTGGTCATCTGTCAATGGACATTTAGGTTGCTTCCTGTCTTGGCTGTTGTCAATAGTGCTGCTATGATCACTGGCCTGATACTGTTTTAATCCCTAGCTCTTAGGCTCCATAGATCAAGCTGGGTCTTGTTCAAAAGTTGTTTCTAGCCATCCAGCAGACGTTAGCTCTCCTTTGGCTGTGCTGGGTCTTTGTTGCTGAGTAGGCTTTTCTCTAGATGTGACGTGCAGGCTTTTCATTGCGGTGGCTTCTCTTGTTGCAGAGCATAGGCTCTAGGGCATGTGGGCTTCAGTAGTTGTGGCTCATGGCCGCAGAAGTTGTGGTGCACGGGCTTAGTTGCGGCGTGGCATGGGATCTTCCCAGACCAGGAATCGAACCCGTGTCTCCTGCATTAGCAGGCTGATTCTTTACCACTGAGCCATCAGGGAAGCTCCCTCTTCACCATTATTTTACTTTACTTCCCTCCTTTTCCCCTTGGAGTATTTAGGTTTCAATTAATCATATTATTCATTTCATGGCATTTATCATAATAGGTCTGCTTCAAATCCCTCCTTTAAAAAAATTATTTACTAATTGATTTCCCCCTTTTATCTCATAACCCATTCTTATTCACCTCCTTCTACAATAGGGAAACATTTTTGATGTGTTTGATATGTAGTATGGTATTTGAATGTGTTCTTACAAAAAATATATTTTTATCTTTGTGCGATATTTTTCCAGTACATTTTTTGTATTATGTTTTATATTTTTCATCTTTAGAAGTTCCATTGGGTCTTTTTTTGTCTTCTATTTCTCTTTTATGTCCTTGTTTTCCTTTGCCTCCTACTGAGTATACTGACATTTTTAAATTGGAGTATAGTTGCTTTACACTGCTGTGTCAGTTTCTGCTGTGCATCAAAACGAATCAGCCATATGTATACACATGAGTGAAAAGCCAAAGTGTTAGTCTCTCAGTCGTGTCCGACTCTTTGCGACCCCATGAACTGTAGCCTCTGTCCATGGAATTCTCCAGGCAAGAATACTGGAGTAGGCAGCCATTCCTTTCTCTTGAGGTTCTTTTCTACCCAGGGACCAACCCAGGTTTCCCACATTGCAGGCAGATTCTTTACCATCTGAGCCACCAGGGAAGCCCGTGTCCCCCACCTTTTTAAAAAAATTTCTTCCTCATTTAGGTCACCTCAGAGCACAGAGCAGAATTCCCTGTGCTGTACAGTAGGTTCTCAATAGTTATCTATTTTATACATAGTAGTGTACATATGTCAAGTCCAATCTCCCAACTCAGCCCACCCCTCCTTTCCCCTTGGTATCCATATATTTGCTCTCTATGCCTGTGTCTCTATTTCTGCTTTCAAGTAAGGTCATCTATACCATTTTTCTAGACTTACTGATAGTATTTAAAATAGCTGCTTTAAGATCCTTGTCAGCTAATTCCCTTATATCTGTCCTTTGTGGATCTAGTTTGACAGGCACTTTTTCTCATTTTGAGTCATACCTTCTTGCTTCTTTACATAAAAAAAAAATAGACTATTTTTTAGAGACGTTTTAGGTTTCATTGTCATTGGAGACAAGAGAGAATTGTTTGATTTTGTGATGGCATATCTGAAAAACCAAGCAATATTACCATCTCGGTTATAAGGGACAGTTAAAGGCATGGGAGGAGGAACAGGAAATGATGTTTTTACCATGTGGAAGCTTAATGAATCCAGGGTGAAACAAAAATATGCTAAAAGTCATCACACTTAAATGCAATTAATTCTATTACTTGGGGCTCTGACTGTATTCATCAGTATAAGCCATGGAAGTGTGGCAGCAAGGCTGACCAAATGAATTTTGATAAATTGGGCTTGAACTCTGCACTGATTTCTCTTATAAAATTGGAGCCACATTTCCACATGGCGGTGCAGAGGAGAGAACTGGTGGGAAGTCTTCATGGCCAGTCCTGAAACAGAGTCCATGTTTTAACCACACCATCAGGACAGGGTCCCCAGCTGGTCAGAAGTGAAGCTGTGCTCCTTGAAGGCAGGATGGTCTTATGTCTTTGTGTAAGCATCAGAGCCACTGCCTGGTTTACCACAGGGGCTTTACATTTGTCACTGAATGAGCGCCAAATGGCTAAGTGAAGAGACATAGTAATTAATACCAGGAGTGTCGTGTGGTGTAATATACCTCAGGAACTCTATCGACCTTTCCTGACTCTGAGATCTTGTCCATCTTTGTCCAAGCATTGCTGTGTGAATGTGCATGGAGGTGCGTGCACAAGCACACGCACACCCCACAGTGGTTTTTCTTTTATGAGGGATTCAGCTCCCAAATTATCAATGAAAATCTCAGGTACAAAGTTACCTGAGACTCACATCAAATTGTGAGTCATCAGGACTGACAGTCTGCAGAAGTGAGGCTAAAGAAAACTCATTTCAACACAAATTTAATGAGCATCTACTCTGGCCAGCACTGTGCTGGGGATGAAGAAATGCAAGAAAAGTATTTGATCTGAGCCCTACTCTAGGGCAATTTGTAATCTAGCTGACAAGATAGGACAAGTATATGAGATCACAGAGAGCTTCATGCAGTGATCAGATGTGTGGCATTGGTGGCTGGAATTAAGTGAAAGCACAGGGAGGAGGATGAGTGGGCATGGAGTAATCGGTGAAGGCTTCACAAAGGAAAACACATTGAGGACAACACGTTGCTGGGATGTGTAGTGAAGTTGCAATGGTTAGTGAAGTTGTCGTGAAGGCTTGTGGTTAACACTGGGAGGCTCTGAGATCAGAGATACAGGGGTTTAAATCTTGCCATGGCTTTTTTCTTGCTGCCATGTGATCTCAACCACTCTAAACTTCAGGTTTTTCCTCTTCAAAGGTGGAATAATCACAAGGTTGTGGAGGGGATTAAGTGAGATTATGCCTTGGCAGTGCTTGGCACCATTCCTGGCACCTAAAAGGACGATGATGCCATCAACTGGCAAGGAAGCTAGCCAAGAATGGAAGACAAGCTCAGTTGGGGATGTGCTTAGTGACAGCAAGGTCTCCATGTAGGCTCAAGTTTCAAATTTAGGAGTCATTGGCACAGAGTGAGAGATGAAGCCACAACAGAAGCCCTTTGCTGGGGGACAGAGAAAGCAGGACAGAGAGGGAAAAACCCCGTGAAACATGTACGTGCATGACTGTGCAGGTCTGAACACTGCTTCCTTTGCGTGACACTGAAGCTGAAGACTTGCCTCCTCCCAGAGTAGAGAACAATTCTTGTCCCTCTGTTGCCTCACTGTGACAGCTATTGTCCCCTATCCCAGTCCTCTCATGAGGCATGATGAAGAAATGGTGAGAATGGATTAGTGCAGACCCATTACCACTCAAAGCTTATGCTCTGTGGAAAGTCAAGCTTGGTATCCACAGCACAGCACACAGCCTTCAGTTGGAAATTGTCAAAATGGACAGAAGAGTTGAGACATTCATTCACTCTTCCAGCAAACATGCACCCACGTTTCTGCAGAACAGGCCTGCCTTGTATTGTTAATGGTTATATAATGATAAAGATGACTATCACACAATCCCTGCCCTCAGGAGGAGACTCATAAACAAATCGTTAAATGCCATATACCATGTGTAGTAGAGAACTCAGAGTGCCATGAGACCACTGACCTGTGCTTGGGTAGGAAAGTGCCTATCTGGCCATGTCTAGCAGCAGCTGACACCACCACTGACACTTCATGAATTTAGCAGTCAGGGTGAAGAAGGGAGGCTTGCTCCCTGCTCCCTCTGACCACCCCTCTTTGGCATGTGCTCTTATTACCATTAAGTGTTACCCACCCTCCTGACTGTAATCTTAGCATTAATGTGCCCACGGTAATGCTCTTGAGTCACGCTCTTGCCTCATATGCTCTTGCCTCACTGCTGTCTCATGTTCCTTCAGTGGCAGCTTTTCCCGCCTTCATTCTACTCTCTAGGGTGGTCCTGTGTCACCTCCACCTACAATTCACTGTCAGCTGTGCTCACTCCCCACCCTTGTTCCTTGGCCCTGTGCAGACCTGCCACTCCAGGCAAGTGCATGGCTCTCCTTTGGGCTTCTCTCCTCCCCTTCCTGGGCTGCATCCAGGAATGTATCCCCCCACCCCAGCCTGGAGAGGCTTTGTGCCAAAGAAGGACCCTAAACTAAAATCTGCAAGCAATTAAATGCTTATTATAAATAAGTATCTAAACTGAAAATTCTAAACATTTTTAAATGATAGTGGTATTTTTGAAGAACTATTAGAAATATCTGTATTTTTTGACTCAGTCATTTCACCTCTGGGAATCTGTCTCAAGGGGGAAAAACAGAAATTGATCTACAGAGATGTCCATCACAGCATTAATTACAATAGGGGAAAAATTAGAAACCAAGCAAATGTCTAAAAATAACCTCTGCTAAAGTTTAAAAAAGTATAT
>NW_011494633.1:3488695-3504655 GCF_000754665.1 Bison bison bison | reverse complement strand
AACAATACAGTGGGTTCATATTTTTTTTAACTTTAATGCTGTGATGGACATCTCTGTAGATCAATTTCTGTTTTCCCCCTTGAGACAGATTCTAAGAGGTATAGCAATACCAGTCTTCCCTGGTGGCTCAGATGGTAAAGAATTCGCCTGCAATGCAGGAGCCACGGGAGACCTGGGTTCGATCACTGGGTTGGGAAGATCTGGAGAAGGGAATGGCAACCCACTCCAGTATTCTTGCCTGTAGAATTCCATGGACAGAGAAGCCTGGTGGGCTACAGTCCATGGGGTTGCAAAGAGTCGGACATGACTGAGTGACTCACTTCACTTCATAACAATACCAAAAAAATGGGAGAGGGAGATTGAAATGCTTTTCTTTATAGAAGAATGCCAGCTAATACACATGGAAAAAATGATACTGTTAGAATATAACCATTTTGGTACCACCATGGAGAAGAGAATGGCTACCCACTCCAGTATTCTTGCCTGGAGAATACCATGGACAGAGGAGCCTGGTGGGCTACAGTCCACGGGGTAGCAAAGAGTTGGACACAACTGATTGTGTGTTGGACACATAATCAAGGTTGAGCATAGCATTAATTCAGGCAAAGATTATCAGGAATGCTAAAATTACTTGGTGAAAGATTTTTAGGGAGCAATATATTTCATGCTAGTTATTTAATGACAAGAAAAATCATAAAGACAGTATTCTACCTTCTTTTAAGAATTTCTCCATTAGGCATAGAGTCTCACTTTTCTAGCCTTTGTTACAGCCTCCTTGACTTCCTGGCTGTATCTATAAATACTTTCCATAATGAGCTTCCAAGACAGTACAACCACACAGAAGGGGAAATCCAAGCAGCAGAGCCCTTTGCCTAAGAATCTGATGGTCTTAATCTTTACCCCAGGAGGGAAAAAATTTCAGCTATTTGGTTTGAAGATAGAGATTTATGGCCAGGAGGGAAGTGAGACAAGTCAGGCTACTGAGTTTTGCCAAGGGACCTGCCTCTGCCACCTTGCTGGCTAGGGCAGAGAAACCCCAAACTTGCTAGACCCTCTGTTGGCCCTAGGAGAGCTTGTTTGAGAAAGCAGACAAGCTCTCACCTTTGTGCGGAGCCTTAGGGAGAGGAGCTCAGGAAGGTGGGGAGGGAGGTCGGACGGGTTGCCAACCTGGTGCCCCAGACAGCTCCTGCCTGCCAAGTGTATGATTTCCCTGAGTCGAGAGCGCTAAGCCCAGGAATCCATGGCCCACAGGAGATTTCTGCCCTTTCTACAGTGATGAGGTGTCTGGGGATCCCCACCCGAGTGATCACCAACTTCAACTCTGGCCACGACACAGACAGAAACCTGATCATTGATGAGTATTATGACAACACAGGCAGGATTTTGGAGAATAAGAAGAAGGACAGTGTCTGGTGAGAGACATCTCTTCCTGGGGCAAACCGCATGAGCCTGCTACCCTCCCATGCACCTCCCCCCTTTAACCAGCCCTGAGGCTTGGTATCCCCAACCCTAAGGCTGAGAGGCAGCTAAACACAAATACAACCATCTTTTGAGTTTAATATATCACATCACAGGAGCTCTCTGCCCTGAGGGAGTTTTCCTCTTTTTCACCTCCTTCATTTAATACTCAACCTGTGGCTCTGATCACAGATGGCCTGAAGTCTCACCTCTGGACACAAAGGTGAGGCCATGACTGCCTCTGTGAGTGGACAGCAGACACAAGAAAGGGCTATGAGAGTCTTTTGAGAGAGAGTGAAGGGTTTCCATTGGCTCTGGAACCTTCACTCTTTACAAAGAGAGGGAAGCTCCTTTCTGGGCAAGCTAAGGCTCACAGGAGGAAGGGTGGTCACCTGCCTCCCACAGAGGTGCACAGGCCTGCAGCACCCTGACTTTCTATCTAGCTGTCCATCACTCATCGTCCCCTGCCTTACTCCAGAAAGAACTCGAGCACCACCAACTCTCCCTCAGCTTCACCTGACACCCACTCCTCTGGCTTCTGCCTCAGGAATTTCCATGTCTGGAATGAATGCTGGATGGCACGGAACGACCTCCCACCTGGATTCGGAGGCTGGCAGGTGCTGGACGCTACACCTCAGGAGACAAGCAATGGTGAGACTCTCAGGAGGACAGGCAGAGCCCAGCGCCACAGAAACAGCCCCCACCCCCACTCAGCCCTGCAGCCACAGCCCACCGAGGCCCCTCTGTTCCCCGTCAGGCCTCTACTGCTGCGGCCCTGCCTCCGTCAGAGCCATCAAAGAAGGAGAGGTGGATCTGAACTACGACACAGCCTTCGCCTTTTCCATGGTGAATGCTGACTGTATGGCCTGGCTGGTCTTTGGAGGGAAGGAGCAGAAACTTCACCAGGACACCAGTACTGTTGGTAATTTTATTAGCACCAAGAGCATCCAGAGTGATGAGCGGGATGACATCACGGAAAACTACAAGTATAGAGAAGGTATGACCAAGCCAGGCCCCTGCAGAATCCAAGTCCTGTAGGCACCTTCCCCAAGACCCCAGGGAACCTCTCTGCCAGCTGGGACAGTCCTCTGCAGTAGGGGATCCGGAACCCAGGCCCACTGTCTCCTCAGCCCTTCAGGTTTAAGGGCCTAGTTGGAGTCCCCATTGCCTCGCTTTCTCATGTCCCTCCCCACCCCACTCCACACAGGCAGTGAGCACCCTCCGCAAGATATTCACTTGCATTGCAGGGCCATCGACAGCCATCATATAGCTATAGTATATGACCTCCTTGCCCCTGCCTTCCTGGCCCCTGCCTTCCTGAAAGATCAACCTGAAGAGGGCAGGAGATTGAGTAAACTCTTTCCTACTAATTAATTTTATTAATTTCATATAATTTATTGTTTATTCGTTTTATTGGGTGTTTGGAGGACAGGCCAGACCACAGCTAGCACCGCAGCTGATCTAAGGCCAAATGTTCACTCCCACACCCACACCGTGCAGAGGATGGTTCTGAGAAATGGGATCCCTGGCAGGGTCTTCTGACCCAAGCCAGTGGGGCAAGGGGCATCTATGTCAGTCAGCTGTGGACTGATTCCTGGAAACTAAGACCAACCACCAGTTTCGACTACTAGGGAGCCAAGCAAAAATATTCAGTCTAAGAGGGCCAGAAGCAGGGAGAGGGGCAGGATTTGAGCAAGAGTGAATCAGGACTGTGTGGGCTGGTGGCGGGAGCACCTGAGATTCCTGGAAGTGCCATAAAGTGCGTGTTTGTGTTTGTCTATGTGGGCCTTTAGGGCCAACACAGAGAAGGCCCAGAGTCCAAGCCTAAGAGATGGCATTGAACACATCCAGGGTACTGGCAATCCATCTCTCCACCTCAATTCTCTCTGTGGCTATCTTCACTGGGGATCACTTGGAGGACAAGTGGTTTATCAGTGAGGAGATTTAAAAGCTACAGGAGGGAAGGAGAATGAGCAAGTGAGATGAGGAAGGGGAGCAAGCCGATACTGGGAGCCTTGTCAGGCCTGTTAACACTGTGGGTGGGTGGCTGGGGCTCATCCTGCTGGGGTCCCTGCCAGTGGGGTGGCTGAGAAAATGTAGGATGAAGAATGCTGTGGTCTCACTGTGGCCAAATCATTTGTTGTTAATCTGAAATTCAAATTAAACTGCCCTGTATTTTTATTTGCTAAATTTGGCAATCCTATCAGAGATTTAGTATAAAGTGTAGAACAATACTGCAGATTTATCCCACTCAGGAGGCAAGGAGCCTAGGCTATTTATCCACCAACTCTTTTTGGTCAGGGGTTGAGGGCTGCTCTTGGGGGCGTAAATTTCCTAGCGCTTTCAGTCTGCTCCATGTATGAGGTGAGTCAGTTCTGGTGGCAGAGAAAGCCTCAGACGGAGAGTCTCAGGTGGTGGAATTTGAAATGAGGGCACTGGTGCTGTGGTCTGCCCTCCCAGGTTCTCTGCAGGAGAGGCAGGTGTTTCTGAAGGCTCTTCAGAAGCTGAAGGCTGGAAGGTCCCCAGGCTCCCTCCGAACAGAATTGCAACCTAGGTCTGTGCCACTGAGTGACAGTCCGCGGAGCCTGGCTACTCCTTCTCTCCAGCCCAGTGATGTTGTCCAGGTCTCCCTGAAATTCCAGCTGCTCGACTCGCCAGACATGGGCCAGGACATAAGGTTTGTCCTGCTGGCCCTCAACATGTCGTCCCAGTTCAAGGACCTCAGAGTGAACCTGAGTGCCCAGTCTCTGCTGCATGACGGCAGCCCCCTGCTCCCATTCTGGCAGGACACAGCCTTCATCACACTCTCTCCTGAAGAAGGTATGGACTCTGGGTATGGGCATGAACACAGAGTAGCTTATGGAAATGCCATAAGGGGGTCAAGCCAGCCAAGGGTTTGAGGGCAGATCCCTGTGAGAACTGTCTTTCTAGTGTCTCCTCTGGCACACAGTCCTCCTCCTTCCTTCCTTCCTTCCCTCTTCCTCCCTCTCCTCTACTCCTGTTTCTTTCCTTTAACCTCCTCCTTCTCCTCAATCCTTCCTTTACTACCTCAAGGAATATGGGCCGGGTTAGTGAGGAAAGCCTGAGATTTGAAGTCCTCCAGACCTCGGAGGAGGCAATGGCACCCCACTCCAGTACTCTTGCCTGCAAATTCCCATGGACAGAGGAGCCTGGTAAGCTGTAGTCCATGGCATCTCGAAGAGTCGGACATGACTGAGAGACTTCACTTTCACGCATTGGAGAAGGAAATGGCAACCCACTCCAGTGTTCTTGCCTGAAGAATCCCAGGGACGGGGGAGCCTGGTGGGCTGCTGTCTATGGGGTTGCACAGAGTCGGACACGACTGAAGTGACTTAGCAGCAGCAGCAGCAAACCTTGGTTAGAGCCTCAGTGCACCCACATACTAGTAGAATAACCCTGGGCAAGCCATTTCACCTCTCAGCCCCTCCAACAGAAAATTGAGTACCTGCTTCATTGGGGGCTCAGTAAGGTCAGCCTCTCCTCTGCATAGTAGGGTCCCAGATCACCCAGGCCCAGCTGATTTCTCTAGCGAGTCTCACCTCATCCTGTGTTCTCTCCCTAGCAAAGATCTATCCCTGCAAAATCACCTATTCCCAGTACAGCCAGTACCTGTCCACAGACAAGCTGATCCGCATCAGTGCCCTGGGTGAAGAGAAGAACAGTCCTGAAAAGATCCTGGTGAAGAAGATCATCACCTTAGCCTATCCCAGCATCGTGATTAATGTAGGCAAGAGCCCTGCATGTGGCCTGGGGGCTCCTTGGGACTGACTGAGGGTGGGGGATAGAGACCGCTGAGAGCTTGCTCAGGAGAGCAGCCCCTCCTTCCCCCTGCCTCTTCTGGTGCCTCCAGGAACCTCCCCACCAGGAGCAGGTTTATCAGAAAACACTGGATGAGGTCTCCATCCTCTTGTACCCTGAGAGGTCTTATGGGTGCATCTTGAGCAACTGCCATGGGGAGGTTGGGGAAAGACCCCTCTGTTGTGTCTCCTCCCACTGTTGGCCTTCCCCAGGGTCAACAAGAGGAAACTTGGGCGCAAATGGGAGGATCCTGAGTGGGGGAAGAGCGCTGCCTGAACAAAGGTCAGCTCAGGTTTGATGTGCTATTTCCTGGCTGTGGATCCTTAGACAAGCCCTGGGCTTCTGCATCTTGAACTGTCAATGACGGGCTTAGACTAGATGGCCTCCAAGGACTCCTCTTTCTCTGACATTCTGGTGGGGAGACTTCACAGGGCTCTTCCTGCCAGTGCTGTTTCCCCAAGGCCAAGCAGCCCCCTAGATCCTGCCAAGTGAGCCTGGGGTGCCCTCTGGTGGGGTGCATCTGGCAAGCCCAGCCACTGGAATCTATTTTAGGGAGGGTTTCCAAAGGTGCCTCCAAGTTTCCTGAGGCTACTTCCTTCTCTCTAAGCCCTGAATGATCCACTGGTCTTGACTCACACTGGTGTGAAAAGAAACTGAGCCAACTAAGATAAAAGGGTGAGAAGGGATGGAGTTAGACTGTGAAAAGAAAGAACAAAAACTGTCCCCAAATGATCCTACCCACTCAAATTATCCCTGAGAATCCTTTGGAGCTCTTGTTTATTTCACATTTCAATGAAATCCTTGCAGCAGAAGAAATATTACTGAAGACTCCCAAGTCATCAGATCTTTCCATACGATGGGTTGAGTAGAAATATTTTACACAAATGTCCATACATGTGTAAGTGAAGTAAAAGTTTCACATAACAATATCTTGCATGATAAACACTGATATTATATTCTATTTCATTTTTAAAAATTAATTTAATTATTTTAATTGGAGGCTAATTATTTTACAATATTGTGGTGGTTTTTGCCATACATCAACATGAATCAGCCACAGGTGCAAAACTGTCCCCCATCCCGAACCCCCCTCCTACCTCCCTCCCCATACTATCCCTCTGGGTTGTCCCAGAGCACTGGCTTTGAGTGCCCTGCTTCATGCATCCAACTTGCACTGGTCATGTAGTTTACATATGGTGATATACATGTTTCAATGCTATCCTCTCAAATTATCCCACCCTCACCCTCTCCCACATAGCCCCAAACTCTGTTCTTTACATCTGTGTCTCTTTTGCTGTCTTGTATATAGGGTCATGGTTATCGTCTAAATTCTTTCTCTCTCTCTCTCTCTCTATGTATGTATGTGTATATATATATATATATATATATACACACACACACATTAATATACTGAACTGGTGTTTCTCTTTCTGACTTACTTCACTCTGTATAATAGGCTCCAATTTCATCCACCTCATTAGAATTGCTGGGATGTGGGTCATTGAAGATCTTGCTGTGATTTATGTCAGAGTGTTCTGCCTATGTTTCCCTCTAAGAGTATAGTTTCTGGTCTTACATTTAGATCTTTAATCCATTTTGAGTTTATCTTTGTGTATGGTGTTAAAAAGTGTTCTAGTTTCATTTTTTTACAGGTGGTTGACCAGTTTTCCCAGCACCACTTGTTAAAGAGATTATCTTTTCTCCATTGTATATTTTTGCCCCCTTTGCCAAAGATAAGGTGTCCATAGTTGCATGGATTTATCTCTGGGCTATTTTGTTCCATTGATTTTTATTTCTGTCTTTGTGCCAGTACCATACTGTATTGATGACTGTAGCTTTGCAATATAGTCTGAAGTCAGGAAAGTTGATTCCTCCAGTTCCATTCTTCTTTCTGGCTATTCGAGGTTTTTTGTGTTTCCATACAAATGGTGAAATTATTTGTCCTTGTTCTGTGAAAAATACCACTGGTAGCTTAATAGGGATTGCACTGAATCTATAGATTGCTTTGGGTAGTATACTCATTTTCATTATATTGATTCTTCCAATCAATGAACATGATATATTTCTCCATCTATTTGTGTCATCTTTGATTTCTTTCATAAGTGTTTTATAGTTTTCTATATATAGGTCTTTTGTTTCTTTAGGTAAATTTATTCCTAAGTATTTCATTCTTTTTGTTGCAATGGTGAATGGGATTGTTTCCTTAATTTCTTTCTGTTTTTTCATTGTTAGTGTATAGGAATGCAAGGGATTTCTGTGTATTAATTTTATATCCTGCAACTTTACTATATTCATTGATTAGCTCCAGTAATTTTCTGGTGGAATCTTTAGGGTTTTCTATGTAGAGGATCATGTCATCTGCAAACCGTGAGAGTTTTACTTCTTCTTTTCCAATCTGGATTCCTTTTATTTTTCTTCTCAGATTGCTGTGGCTAAGACTTCCAAAACTATGTTGAATAGTAGTGGTGAGAGTGGGCACCCCTTGTCTTGCTTCTGATTTTAGAGGAAATGCTTTCAATGTTTTGCCATTGAGGAAAATGTTTGCTGTGGGTTTGTCATATATGGCTTTTATTATGTTGCAGTATGTTCCTTCTACGCCTGCTTTCTGGAGGGTTTTTATCATAAAAGGGTGTTGAATTTTGTCAAAGGCTTTCTCTGCACCTATTGAGATAATCATATGGTTTTTATCTTTCAATTTGTTATTATGGTGCATCACATTGATTTGCATATATTGAAGAATCCTTGCATCTCTGGGATAAAGCCCACTTGGTCATGATGTATGATCTTTTTAATATGTTGTTGGATTCTGTTTGCTAGAATTTTGTTGAGGATTTTTGCATCTATGTTTGTCAGTGATATTGACCTATAGTTTTCTTTTTCGGTGGCATCTTTGTCTGGTTTTGATATTAGGGTGATGTTGGCCTCTTAGAATGAGTTTGGGAGTTTGCCTTCCTCTGCTATTTTCTGGAAGAGGTTGAGTAGGATAGGTGTTAGCTCTTCTCTAAATTTTTGGTAGAATTCACCTGTGAAGCCATCTGGTTGTGGGCTTTTGTTTGTTGGCATATTTTTTATTACAGTTTCGATTTCCGTGCTTGTGATGGGTCTGTTAAGATTTTCTATTTCTTCCTGGTTCAGTTTTTGAAGGTCATACTTTTATAAGAATTTGTCCATTTCTTCCAAGTTGCCCATTTTATTGGCATATAATTGCTCATAGTAGTCTCTTATGATCTTTTGTATTTCTGTTGTGATTTCTCTAGTGTCATTTCTAATTTTATTGATTTGATTCTTCTCCCTTTTTTACTTGATGAGTCTGGCTAACAGTTTGTCTATTATATTTATCGTCTCAAAGAACTAGCTTTTAGTTTTGTTGATTTTGTTATAGTCTCCTTTGTTTCTTTTTAATTTATTTCTGTTCTGATTTTTATTTCTTTCCTTTTACTAACTTTGGGGTTCTTCTGTTCTTCTTTTTTTAGTTGCTTTAGGTGTAAAGTTACGTTGTTTATTTGATGCTTCTCTTGTTTCTTGAGGTAGGCTTGTATGGCTATGAACCTCCCTCTTAGTACTGCTTTTACTGAATATCATAAGTTTTGGATTGTTGTATTTTCATTTTCATTTGTTTCTATGCATATTTTGATTTTCTTTTTGATTTCTTCCATGATCTGTTGGTTATTCAGAAGCGTTTGTTTAGCCTCCATATGTTGTGTTTTTAGTAATTTTTTTCCTGTGGTTGACATCTAATCTTACCACATTGTGATCAGAAAAGATGCTTGAAATGATTTCAATTTTTAAAAATTTACCAAGGCTAGATTTAGGGCCCAGGATGTGATCTATCCTGGAGAATGTTCTGTGTGCACTTAAGAAAAAGGTGAAATCTATTGTTTTGGGGTGAAATTCCCTGTAGATATAAATTAGGTCTAACTGGTTCATTGTATCATTTAAAGCTTGTGTTTCCTTGCTAATTTTCTGTTTGGTTGATCTATTCATAGGAGTGGGGTATTAAAGTCCCCCACTATAATTGTGTTACTGTTAATTTCCCCTTTCATACTTGTTAGCATTTGCCTTATGTATTGAGATGCTCCTAGGTTGGGTACATATATAATTGTTATATCTTCTTCTTGGATTGATCCTTTGATCATTATGTAGTGTCCTTCTTTGTCTCTTATCACAGTCTTTATTTCAAAGTCTATTTTATCTGATATGAGTACTGCTACTCCTGCTTTCTTTTGGTCTCTATTTGCATGAAATATCTTTTTCCAGGCCCTCACTTTCAGTCTGTATGTGTCCCTAGGTTTGAGGTGGGTCTCATGTAGACAGCATATATAGGGGTCTTGTTTTTGTATCCATTCGGCCAGTCTTTATCTTTTGGTTGGAGCATTTAACCCATTTACATTTAAGGTAATTATTGATAAATATGATCCCATTACCATTTACTTTGTTGTTTTGGATTCATTTTTATAAACCTTTTCTGTGTTTCCTATCTAGAGATCTTTTAGCCTTTGTTCAAGAGCTGGTTTGGTAGTGCTGATCTATTTCATTTTTTTAAAAATGTTAATGACAATCCATTAAGTTGTCCATACTTGGAAAAACACAGGCCATGGAAATTTAGTTCTTTAGGTAGCAGATCTAGGGAATAGTGCCCTCCATAAATGTCTGATGAGTTGGGGGATGAGACTAATTCTCCTCTCTGGATTTCCTTGTTCAGGTTTTAGGAGCAGCCATTGTGAACCAGCCGCTCTCTATACAGGTGGTATTTTCAAACCCCCTCTCGGAGCAGGTTGAAGACTGTGTGCTGACTGTGGAAGGAAGTGGTCTCTTCAGGAGACAGCAGAGAGTCCTGTGAGTCCTGGCAGTGCTCACTCTCCTTCCCATCTTATCCTCGGGGTGGAACTGTCCTTTGTTCTAGACATAGGGGAAGGGGAAGTCTGGCTTCTGAGTAGAAAGGGGCTCTGAGGTTATCGTAATCCCATGGTTTTCTGACAGTCTGTTTTCTCTGCTGCAGCATTGGAGTCCTCAAACCCCATCACAGAGCCAGTCTCACTCTGGAGACTATCCCCTTCAAGAGTGGCCAAAGGCAAATCCAAGCGAATCTGAGGAGCAACAAATTTAAGGACATCAAGGGTTACACGAATGTCTATATTGGGTTATAAATTCTGGGACAAGAAGCTGGATGTGTAGATGTTAGGCTTTAGGCAAAGAGCAAGTTCAAATGCAAGCTGTGCCATTTCCCACCCAAACAGAGGCTTCTCTTGGCTCTGACGTGAGCAGCAGAGGAGAAAATGGCAATGGATAGCCCCCTGGGCCATTTGCTTTGCTCCCCAGGGACTCTGCTCAGGGCCCAGGGATTCCACGGTGTCCTATCCAGAATTGTGAGACTGGCCGTGCAGTCCAGAATTGCAGACTTGATTTAATGACCCCCAGATGTCCAGAAAAGAAGAAGACTGGCTGAGCAGCTGTCCCTTTGTCATTGCAATGGCTACTTCCTTAGTACCAATAAACTTCAGCTCTCATTCTCATCTTTGTGTCCAGACACCCATTACTTCCCCGACAGCAGCTCCACCTGTCCCCTGGATGCTGGGAGTGAGTGTCCTCCTGTGTTACTACTTGAGCCCACTCACTCATTCAAAAAACATTTACCGAGGAGTTTGGGATGGACGTGTACCCACTGCTATATTTAAAATGGATAACCAACAAGGTCCTACACGGAACTCTGCTCAGTGTTCTGTGGCAGCCTAGATGCGAGGGGAGTTTGGGGGGAGAATGGATACATGTGCATGTATGGCTGAATTGCTTCACTGTTCACCTGAAACTATTACAACACTGTTAATTGGCTATACCCTAATACAAAATAAAGAGTTCAAAAACAAAAAGAGAGAGAGTAAAGAAACATTCACTGAGTGGTTGGTATGTGCCAGGCACTGTTCTAAGTGTAGAAGTGCAGGCATGCTCAATCGCTCTGTTGTGTCCTACTCTTTGTGACTCTATGGACTGTAGAGGATGAGGCAGTAAATAAAGCAAAGTCCCTGCCCCCTGAAGCTTCCATCGTGGGGGTGGGGAGACAGACAATCAATATATCAATAAAAAAAGAAGGCACATACAGATGGTCTATCATTCATGACTGAGTTAGGAAAACAAAAACCTTTGTAGATGTCTCTGCTGCTGCTGCAACTTGGTTGCTTCAGTTGTGCCCAACTCTGTGTGACCCTATGACTGCAGCCTGCCAGGCTCCTCTTTTCATGGGGATTCTCTCGGCAAGAGTACTAGGGTGGGTTGCCATGCCCTCCTCCAGGGGATCTTCCCCACCAGGGATCAAACCTGGGTCTCCTGCATTACAGGCAGATTCTTTATCACGTAGATGTCTCTAAGTGCTACTATCTTTACATCTTAGAAAAAAGTCTGGGAGATCTCTCACTTGGGCATCCTTTGAATCCCTTCCCAAATCACATCTAAGAAGTCCCTCAATCTTAACTGTCCCAACCCCTTGGCTAAAAGTCCACTGGTGCGTTGTGGTACTGAATGGCCGAGTTCTGGAGAGAAAGCTGGCTAAATAACACAGTAAGGTAGATTTTAGGTAGGGAGTGAAGTATCTCAGACTTTTCTATTGGTTGCTGCTGGCGTTTATGGTCCTACTGAGCACAAAGCAACTGCGATCATTGTTTCCCCTGGCTCACGCCAGCTTTCTCACAGCAATGCAGGAAGTTCTGTGTGGAGAAAGGCATGATGCACCGGCCCTCTAGGCACTGGCTACGTGACTGAGGCA
Source organism: Bison bison bison (assembly GCF_000754665.1). Taxonomy (NCBI): domain Eukaryota; kingdom Metazoa; phylum Chordata; class Mammalia; order Artiodactyla; family Bovidae; genus Bison; species Bison bison. Next base: position 3,492,621 of record NW_011494633.1, on the reverse strand, counting down.
GCTGCTTAGGGCATATATTAAATGCACGCATTAAATCAAAAAGTTAAATACTTTTATTATATATGAACAAAAGGGTAAGTGCGGTTAATCAGAGGGAGAGGAAGGGGTGTGGTGGGAATTGCAGAGTAGGTTGATAATCCTCTTAAAGAGAGGGCTGAGAATCAGGAGGATTCTGGCAGCATGGAGCTGGAGGTAGCCTATAATTATTTCATTCTACAATTATAATCTGACAGTCATGAAAAATGGTTTAAGGAAAACATCATGGAGGGGGGCATCCTACAGAGGCAGTGACCCCTGAAGGACTTGGAGTGTTTCTGCTACTGCACTCTCAGACTTTCACAAACCCTGATTTTAACACCATATTCATTTACTCTTTTCATCAGCAAGTATCCACTGAGTTTCTAATAGGGGCCAGGCCCTGAGTTAGGCACCTAGGACAAAAGAAGGACCAAGAACTGCCCTTGTGGAGCTCAAATTAAGCATGTTGAGAATGAAAAATAAACAGGAGGGGACTTCCCTGGCAGTCCAATGGTCAAGATCTCACCTTCCAATGCAGGGGGTGTGGGTTTGATCCCTGGTCAGGAAGCTAAGATCCCACATGCCTCAGCCAAAAAGAAAAAAAAAACCAAAAAAACAAAAAAACATAAAAAACAGAAAATACATAACAAATTCAATGAAGACTTAAAAAAATTTAGTAAGTAGGAGATTATTATACAGTGTGGTGAGAATCACCATCAGGGTGAGTATAGGGTATTGTGGGAGCATAGGAAGGACTAGTCCAGTCTTAGGACTGTGGATCAAGGAAGACTTCCTGGAGGGAGTGGCATTTAACCTGAGCACTAAAAGGCCAGGAATTAGCCAAACAGGGGCTTCCCTGGTAGCTCAGCTGGTAAAGAATCCGCTTGCAATGCAGGAGACCCCAGTTTGATCCCTGGGTTGGGAAGATCCCCTGGAGAAGAGATTGGCTACCTTCCGGTATTCTTGCCCGGAGAATTCCATGGACAGAGGAGCCTGGCATGCCCCAGTCCACAGGGTCACAGAGTTGGACATGACTGAGTGACTTTCATTCATTAGCCAAACAGATTCAGCATTGAAGGGGGTGGGACTGGAGTAAAGCAGTCAGGAATTGCATGTCACCGAGATGGCTAGAGATCAGAGCAGGAGGGAGCAAGTTGCAGGAAAAAATGTGGCAATAGCCAGGGAGTCAAAAGTTTCAGGTGGCAGCCTAAGGAATTTGGACCATGATCATTTTCAGGCATGTTTCCTCCACACCTCAATTCATAGTCACTGCCTGTGATGTCAGTCCTTAAAGTAAGCAGACTTCAGGTGATTTGAGAAGCACTTAAAGGACAAATAGTTCTCCATCCTCGTCTGTCATAGGACCTTACAATTTCCTTCAGAGCCACTCTTTGGAGTTAAGGCCTTCCTTGAATGTCAAGGTTGTCTTTAATCCACTCATTTAATATTTACTGAGTACCTATGTGTAGAATATTTTAGGTCCAGAGGATAGAGCAGTAAACAAGGCAAATAAGGTCTTCCTGGATCCATTCCCAACTCACAACCCCAATGGAATTCAGCACAGAAAGACCTCGGAGATATTGCAGGTTTGCTTCCAGACCACTCCAATAAAGTGAATATCACTATAAAGTAATTCATACCAATTTTGGGGTTTCTCAGTGCATATAAAAGTTATGTTTACAACATACAGTAGTCTACTAAGTGTGCAGTAGCATTGCATGTAAAGGAATGATGTATACACTTTAATTAATACCTTACTGCTAAAAATGCTAACCATTATCTGACAATGCAGGGTTGTCACAAAACTTCACTTTGTAAAAAGACACAATGTATGCAAAGTGCAATACAATGAGGTATGCCTGTATAAACGTCCAGCCACAGGCACAAAGGAGCCTTGTAAAGACTTGCAGATACTGGAAATTATGAATCCTTTATGTGCTTCCACAGGTTGACCCTCACAATACCTATGAGATCAATATTGTTATTATCTCCCAGGTGGCTCAGTGGTAAAGAATCTGCCTGCCAATGTAGGAGACGTGGGTTCGAGACCCAGGGATCGGAAGGTCTCGATCAGGAAGATGCCCTGGAGTAGAAAATGGCAACCCACTCCAGTGTTCTTGCCTGGAGAATCCCATGGACAGTGGAGCCTGGTGGCCACAGTCCATGAGGCTGCTGATAGTTTCACACAACTGGGCACATAAACATCCCTCATTTTGTAGAAGGAAAAACTAAGTGTCAGAAAAAGTTAATTGATTTGCCTTAGGCCTCAAAGCTTGAAAGTGGCAGACCCAAACTCAAACCTAGGCCTTCTAATTCCAAATCTGGGGTCTTTCCCCCCCATCCCAGCAGCACTTCCTTGTTGTAGGTATAGACATAATTAATAATAGCATCTATCATCTATCCGGCTTCCCAGGTGGCAGAGCGGTAAAGAATCCACCTGCCAATGCAAACAGATTTGGGTTTGATCCCTGGGTTGGGAAAATCCTCTGGAGAAGGAAATGGCAACCTGCTCTAGTATTCTTGCCTGGAAAATTCCATGGACAGAGGAGCCCTGCAGGCTACAGACCACGGTGTCGCAAAGAGTTGGACATAACTGAGCATTCCTCACTGTTTCAAATCATCTATCCATCACCTTCCCCTGTACATACTAGTCACATGACCTACATTACATTAACACATCACTGTCTTGTAAGGTAGATATTATAACTCCCATTTTATACAGGACAAACCTAAGGCACAAAAGTGAATGTACATTCATTGATTGTTCTCGCCTTTCCTTTGGTGATAGCATCCCAACTGCTTTTGCACGAATCCCTTTGTTCCTCATGGTAATTTTGATGGGTCTGTCAGCCAAGGCTCCCTGAGTTCCTCTTGCCAAGATGGTCATGTGACTTACACTGGATCAGTGCTTCTCTCAGGACTTTGGCTCCAGACGGGAGAGAGGCAGAGACTTGGAGCTGACCACCCAGGCAGCAGAGCCCCAGGGAGAGACCATCCAGCAGCTCCTGCTTCCTAGACCCCCTGAGATGCCCTGGATTCCTCGCTTCCCCTGGTTCTGAGCCTTGTCCTCTATTTTCTATCAGTTTCAGGAGTTCCCTTAATTATTTGCATTCAAAGGACTTTATCTGGTTCAGAGAGATTCAGTTCAGTTCAGTTCAGTTGCTTAGTCATGTCCGACTCTTTGCGACCCCATGAATTGCAGCACGCCAGGCCTCCCTGTCCATCACCAACTCCCAGAGTTCACTCAAACTCATGTCCATTGAGACAGTGATGCCATCCAGCCATCTCATCCTCTGTTGTCCCCTTCTCCTCCTGCCCCCAATCGCTCCCAGCATCACAGTCTTTTCCAATGAGTCAACTCTTCGCATGAGGTGGCCAAAGTACTGGAGTTTCAGCTTCAACATCAGTCCTTCCAGTGAATATTCAAGACTGATCTCCTTTAGGATGGACTGGTTGGATCTGCTCGCAGTCCAAGGGACTCTCAAGAGTCTTCTCCAACACCACAGTTCAAAAGCATCAATTCTTCGGTGCTCAGCTTTCTTCACAGTCCAACTCTCGCACCCATACATGACTACTGGAAAAAACATAGCCTTGACTAGACGGACCTTTGTTGGCAAAGAAATGTCTCTGCTTTCCAGTATGCTATTTAGGTTGGTCATAACTTTCCTTCTAAGGGGTAAGCGTCTTTTAATTTCATGGCTGCAGTCACCATCTGCAGTGATTTTGGAGCCCCCCAAAATAAAGTCTGACACTGTTTCCACTGTTTCCCCATCTGTTTGCCATGAAGTAATGGGACCAGATGCCATGATCTTCGTTTTCTGAATGTTGAGCTTTAGGCCAACTTTTTCACTCTCCTCTTTCACTTTCATCAAGAGGCTTTTGAGTTCCTCTTCACTTTCTGCCATAAG
>NW_011494633.1:3487342-3488595 GCF_000754665.1 Bison bison bison | reverse complement strand
CCATGATCTTCGTTTTCTGAATGTTGAGCTTTAGGCCAACTTTTTCACTCTCCTCTTTCACTTTCATCAAGAGGCTTTTGAGTTCCTCTTCACTTTCTGCCATAAGAGTGGTGTCATCTGCATATCTGAGGTTATTGATATTTCTCCCAGCAATCTTGATTCCAGCTTGTGCTTCCTCCAGCTCTCCAGTTTTTCTCATGATGTACTCTGCATATAAGTTAAATAAGCAGGGTGACAATATACAGCCTTGACGTAATCCTTTTCCTGTTTGGAACCAGTCTATTGTTCCATGTCTAGTTCTAACTGTTGCTTCCTGACCTGCATATAGGTATCTCAAGAGGCAGGTCAGGTGGTCTGGTATTCCCATCTCTTTCAGAATTTTCCACAGTTTATTGTGATCCACATAGTCAAAGGCTTTGGCATAGTCAATAAAGCAGAAATAGATGTTTTTCTGGAACTCTCTTGCTTTTTCAAAGATCCAGCGGATGTTGGCAATTTGATCTCTGGTTCCCTCTGCCTTTTCTAAAACTAGCTTGAACATCTGGAAGTTAATGGTTCACATATTGCTGAAGCCTGGCTTGGAGAATTTTGAGCATTACTTTACTAGCGTGTGAGATGAGTGCAATTGTGGGGTAGTTTGAGGGTTCTTTGGCATTGCCTTTCTTTGGGATTGGAATGAAAACTGACCTTTTCCAGTCCTGTGCCCACTGCTGAGTTTTCCAAATTTGCTGGCATATTGAGTGCAGCACTTTCACAGCATCATCTTTCAGAATTTGAAATAGTTCCGCTGGAATTCCATCACCTCCACTAGCTTTGTTTGTAGTGATGCTTCCTAAGGCCCACTTGACTTCACATTCCAGGATGTCTGGCTCTAGGTGAGTGATCACACCATCATGATTATCTGGGTCATGAAGATCTTTTTTGTACAGATCTTCTGTGTATTCTTGCCACCTCTTCTTAATATCTTCTGCTTCTTTTATGTCCATACCATTTCTGTTCTTTATCAAGCCCATCGTTGCATGAAATGTTCCCTTGGTATGTCTTATTTTCTTGAAGAGATCTCTAGTCTTTCCCATTCTGTTGTTTTCCTCTATTTCAGCATTGATTGCTGAGCAAGGCTTTCTTATCTCTCCTTGTTATTCTTTGGTACTCTGCATTCAGATGCTTATATCTTTCTTTTTCTCCTTTTCTTTTTGCTTCTCTTCTTTTCACAGCTATTTGTAAGGCCTCCTCAGACAGCCATTTTGCTTTTT